>NW_028174863.1:37500-637500 GCF_963971535.1 Notolepis coatsorum
TCGGTGGGGAGGAGGTAGAGATGGTGGCGTCCTACAAGTTCCTTGGAGTTCACCTGAACAAAAATCTGGACTGGTCGGACAACACTGAGGCCCTCTACAGGAAGGGACAGAGCAGGCAGTTCTTCCTGAGGAGACTCAGGTCGTTCGACGTGTGCAACCGACTGCTGCTATCTTTCTATCTTTCCTCTTTTTTGCTGTGGTGTGCTGGGGGGGTAACATCAACTTGAGGGACTCCAGCAAGCTGAACAAGCTGGTGAAGAAGGCTATATAGCTCCGTAGTGGGTGGTGAGCTGGCTAATCTAGAGGTGGTGGCTGAGAGGAGGAGGAGGAGGAGGAAAAAGCTAGAAGCCCTCTCCCCCCCTCTGTAGGCGATGTCACACCGGCAGGGCTCCGGTTCAAGCTCCGGCTCCGTTCTGGAGCCTCTGAACCTTGGTGCTCTCTGGCGAACCAGCCCGCGTTTACACCTATTTAAAGGCCAACTTGCAGGTTGTATTTTTGTTCAATAAACAATGTGACTAGGCCAACGCTGACTTTCATGAAGAGGGAAAAAAAATTATCGAAATTGACCCAGTTTTAGCGTTTTTATCAAACATTTTGTCGACCAAACCACAACCTCCACGCACATGCATATTTTAATCCATGGTTCATAGCGTGCGTGTGTCATCTTAATGATGACGTCACACCAGGTGCAGGACAGCAGGGGCTCTGAGAGTCACAGGCAGGTAGTGGCACGAAGCACAGAGCCTTGCTACTACTAGCCGAGGAGCTAGTCTCTGTTTCACCTAACACTATTGCTCCGTGATCATAGCCATTCATCTCTAAAGCTAACCACTATTTGTAAAAGCCACAACCACGTTACCATATTTGTAATAATGTAAATCATTGTGTCGTTGTACATATTGTGTTTATAACGTTAGTAGCTAAGTTAGCTAGCTTGGTAGCCAGCATTCTCGAAACTCCTAACATGGCCCGATTTAAAATGGTTCTCTCCTCTTTGTATACCTTTGTCCTCATAAGTATTCTGCCAGGGAACTTATGGACACGACAATAGTAGTAGTTATAAGGTGTTTGAGCTTGTAACGGTAACGTTAGTTAGCTAATAGCTATCGTGGTAGCCCCTTTCGTGACTGTGATGCACCGAGTGCTATCCGAGGGGGCTACTATCGTATCAACATGCCGCGACGTGTAGCTTGCTAGCCGGCATGATGCGTGTGCAGTGCTTTGCCCCACAGGTCTGAGAAAAGGACCTGCACATTTTACTCGTTCCCAAAACTCTTTTACATGCACGACAGTAGACATAATGCTAACGTTAGCGGGGTAACGTTAGCCAGAGCTATATAGCCAGCTTGATACTATGACCCGGGTATAAGGCGACAGTCCACAGACCAGTAGCGCTGCTGTACTGAACAACAGGCTGCCTAGTGGTACATGTAGTTCTTTTTTTTATGACATTAAAAACCTTATAACTACCTTGTTTCAACCAGTTGTAGCTGGTCCATCAAAGTCTCCGACGATTAAACCCATTTGCGTCTTGTAAGGCGTCCATTTGGATCAAGGAAATAGCTTTCTGCACTCGTCAAACTCCATTGTAGTGGATCAGAAGTAGGGAAAGTTGCCTCGAGTGACGTCACGGCCCTGCTAGCGTCTGATAAGCTTTTAGATTTGCTCCGTGCATGTTATTCGTGCGTGGACCTTTTTAACCCTTTCTGGCGTCAAATGGAAAATAAATAAATAATGAAATTAGATACCAATGATGTAAACTACCCATAATTGCAGAGTAGGGTTTAACATGCAAGTTGGCCTTTAAGGAGAACCAACGTTCCACCGTCCTCCGTCATCAACCCCCCCTGTAACCCCCCCCCCCCCCCCCCCCTAAATGCTGCTCTGACACCTGCATTTCCAAGGGGATTAATAAAGGATCATCTTATCTTACACACACACACACACACACACACACACACACACACACACACACACACACACACACACACACACACACACACACACACACACACACGTCACACACACATGCACGCACAATTTTAAGCAATTTTTTTCGATTGCTCACCGTAAAGGAACACGCCAACTTTTTGGGAAATTTGCTTATTTGCCATCTACCCTGGAGTTAGACAAGCAGATACATACCCTTTTATTCTTCTTCTTCTCTTCATTCTTGATTCTTGAGGTGTGGGGAAGCTCTGGGAGCAGCTGATGGACATCTGTGTGCTGATCGCTGCACCTATTTAGACCTGGCTCAGATGTCATCATGCTGCCAGGTCGTAGCTTAGTGTTACCCAGTCAGTCACAGTTCTTTGCTCGTTTATAGTTAGTCGTATTCCGTATCCTTGTCTCGTGTCTTACCCGTTCTGTCTCTCCTTTTCCCCCAGTCCCTCATCTGGCTCCCTGTGCTGTCTGTCTCTACTCCTGGATCCCGTGCATGACCTCCGCCTGCCTGACTACGCTCCCTGCCTTACACCCGGCCGGAACGTATTTGGATCGTGTTAGCGTGTATGACCCATCGCCTGTCTGGCTTAAACCTCATTGGTGTGTCTACAATTGCCTAAACCCCCGGACCGACTGAGGAACAGATGCCGTGTATGACCCCCCGCCTGGCTGACAACCCCGCGCCTTGCCCACACCCCGAACCACTTGAGTATCTGATCCCGTATATGACCCCCCGCTTGTCTGACAACCTCGCTCCTTCTCATAACCCCTGGACAGTATGAATATCCCTGTTGGCTTTACCGACCACTGCTTGAACAGCCATACAATAAAATACCTGTATTTTGGGTTATACCAAGTTCTGTCTGCAGTCTCTGTGTTTGCATAGTGAGTTCCACTAGCTCAGTCGTGACACAGAGAGTGGGCAAATATACAATACATTCACCAAACACTACACAATACCAATTCTGCAGACGGATGAAAATATAATTTATTTCTCTCCATATACAAATATACAAATACATGTCCCAGTCTTCATGCTACTACAGTAGTGTGCATAACACTGTAACAAAATACTGTATCCAGTACAGGTTACAATTACAGTAAAACAAATTAAATAGAGTACAGAAAATACTAAACATTATATCTTCGTCTAGCTGGATCTGGCCAGAGAATGTATGGGAAACTGGGATTTGTGATTCTCCATGTTGACATGCTGACTGATTTGGGTATATGGAGAGACAATACAAATATTTTCAGTCTGCATCATTGGTCATTTTGGTTGAAGACAGGTGAACTCACCTACTGCATTTTTATAGTGCTTAAACCTGATTGGTGTGTCTACAATTAAGCAATCATGTGTTTGTGCACATGCTGGCTGTGTTTAACCAATTGGCTCATATGTTGGTAATTTGACATTCTGTGTCTAATGTAATGCAAGTGTGTTTAGTGTTTTACAAATCACTGTGTGTATTGTTTTGCAAAAAGTGTGAGGCTGACATTGTGCTTATAGTGGAAATCTGGGCCCATATTTTGCTCCTTGCGTGTAAGGTTTTGATAGTTGTGTAATACTTTATAACTTTGTGTTTATGCAATCGAAAAAAAACTGTAACTTGTTCCAATATTCACCATCTGTGGTCATGACATCATTGTGTACAGCTCAATACACACAATTCTTAAGGGGATGCAGACCAGAGAAAGACTAGTCTTGTTTACATCAGGGTCCCCCATTTTCAATTAATCATAACATATATGACATACAGGTAGACAGTACTGTTGCATCTAGACATTTATGACATACCAGATCTACACATATACAGTACTGTTTATGTGTACAAAAGGAGTCTAAAAAGAGAGTATATACATTTGAGGGGGAAGAAACTGTACATTGGAGGAGGTTGGGTAAGTCGAGTGGGGGGGGGTTTGGGTAGGCGGGGTGGGGTGGGGTGGGGGAAACTGTACATTGGAGGGGGTTGGGTTTGGACATTTACAGGAGCCAGTTTCGAATTGCAGTCTCCCGTAGGTGCTCTTTGAGAGTGATTTTGAAAGTGGGTAGTGATTCACATTCCTTTACGGCTGTGGGTAGGGCTTTCCACATTATTGTGGCATAATTGCGAAACGTGTTAAACCCGAATCTGGGTTTAACATGATTTGTGGAGCTCCCTCTGGTGTTGTGGTTGTGGTATTCACTGACCTTTGGGAAGTATTTTGACATGTACATGGGTACCTTGGTCGTGTAGTGTATCTTGTAGACCAGGCCCATTGCAAGTTGCTGTACTCTGTCATCTACTCTAAGCCATCCTAGGTAGTCAAAGTGGGCAGGGGTGAAGTGGGTTCTAGGGGTAAGGTCAAGCAGTAGTCTGACCAGTTTGTTTTGTGATGTTTGTAATTTAGTTTTTAGCGCCTTTGAGGTGCTTTGGTACCATGAGGTGCAAGCATAGTCGTAGTACCCTTGAATGAGTGCTCCTGCCAGAGTCTTCAGGGTATTCTTGTTTACCAGAGAGGAGATCCGGTACAAGAATCTAGTTTGTTGGTTGACTTTTTTGATTACATTGGATGCCATTTTGTCACAGGAAAGATTTGCCTCTAGGATGGAACCCAGGTATGTAATTTCATCTTTCCTTGTGACAATATTGTCACCCACTGTAACTGAGAAGCCGTCGGTCCTGCTTAGTTTGTTATTTGAACCGAAGAGAATGGACTCTGTTTTACCCAGGTGTAATGATAGTTTGTTATCAGTGAGCCAGGTGCAGATTTTGCCTAGTTCCGAGCTGAGGGTTTTTTCAACCTGTAACTTGTTCTTGTCAGAGACCAGCAGGGCTGAGTCGTCCATGAACAGCAACAAGTTGCAGTCACAAGCTGATGACATGTCATTTGCATAAATTAGGAACAGTAACGGTCCTAGTATGCTTCCTTGTGGAACACCACAGCTTACTGGGAGGTAATAATAATATTATTATCTTTATTATTATCATTACTATCTATTATTATCACTATTTTTGTTATGGTTTGACACCGACCCCAAACGCTAACGACACAAGAGAGCAGGATTCAGAGTTGCCAAATACGAGGGCTTGTTTATTTGATAATAAGAATAAGTGAAACAGGGAAAGCAGGTCAACAAGAACAGGTACAATGAACAAGGGGCAAAGTTCTGCTGCTCTGCAGCTTCTCCCGGAAGGGTAGTCTTGGGAAGCAGGAGCAGACCTCTGTACCGCTCTGCAGACTCTCACGGCGGACCTCTCAGATGTTGTGCAAGACCGAGAGAGGGAGAGAGGGAACGGGTCAGTGACAGAGCAGACTTGAAACGAGCTGGAGGACAGGGTGTTATATTCTTCGTGTTAAACAACACAGTGAAGTGCAATATTCCAAAAACAGCCCAAGTGAATATCTTCATGTAAACACACAGTGAGCAAAAATCCAAACACCGTCCAAAAGTGAAATACTATCTTCGTGTAAACACACAGTGAGCAAAAATCCAAACACAGTCCAAATGTGAAACAATATCTTCGTGTAAATACACAGTGAGCAAAAATCCAAACACAGTCCAAATGTGAAATAATATCTTCGTGTAAATACACAGTGGGAGGTGGAAGATCCCAAAAATATTATTCCAAAAAGGAAAGAGCAAAAAACGATAAAGGCTGGGTGAGTGACTGTCTGACAAAAAGGTGGTAGACTTCAGTGTAAAGGTTACACACGAAAATCGGAAATAGGTCAAGACAGTCAATCTAGAAAAACTCACCCAGACGAGCTGCATAAAAGGAACAGGAACAACAGTGGAGGCGAGCGCGCGCCACGGAGCAGGTATCCAAGCGAAGGCTTCTAGGAATTCCTGGAGAATAGCACAGTGAAACAGAAGCAACGGGGAAAAACATCCAGCGACAAATCAAGACGAACCAACAACTTAGGGTGGGGAAAAAGGGGTATAAATAATGAGGGATCGATTGATTGAAAAGCAGTGACAGCTGGGGAATGTGATTGACAAGCGTGGGGAAGTGAGAGAACCAATCAGCGACGTCTCAGATGACGTCAACGGGGAGAAACGTGTGAACGAGGGAATTGAAATACTTGACAGAAAAAATGAATGAAAACAAAGCGAGGGTGGTTAAGGAACAGAACGAGTGAGAAAGCAAGGACAGAAACCTCACAATTTTCAGCCATTGTGGGGTTCATAGAAAATATTTTACTGGCACCACTGCTGTACAAGCCTCTTTTTTTCACATGAAAGACACAACTACACAATAATAATAATAATAATAATAATAATAATAATAATAATAATAATAATAATAATAATAATAATAATAATAATAATAATAATAATAATAATAATAATAATAATAATAATAATAATAATAATAATAATAATAATAATAATAATAATAATAATAATAATAATAATAATAATAATAATAATAATAATAATAATAATAATAATAATAATAATAATAATAATAATAATAATAATAATAATAATAATAATAATAATAATAATAATAATAATAATAATAATAATAATAATAATACATAAGACATCACAGGACAGAAACGTATTGCAATAATGACAAGATAATAGAGATAATATAGAATAAATAAAATTAAAACAGAAATAAAAATGTAATTATATTGATAGACATTACAAAAGAGATTCCTAATTACAACAATAATTGTTCACCCAAGGGCTGTCTATTATTACATTACATTTTTTTTATGGCTGTGGGTAGGGCGTTCCACATTGATATGGCATAATTGCAAAACGTGTTTAGTCCCTTGTTTGAGCCGAATCTGGGTTGAACATGAAAGCAGTGAGGTAAGTTTGTCTTCTTGAAGTTGTTCTGACTGAATCTGCAGTGCACCCAGCTTCTCAGTCTGTCGTCGTTGCACTTCCAAATTGCAATCAGCGCTGGAGTTGTCAAGGGTTGCTTCTTGAAGCAGTCAAAATGCGCTCCTTGGCTACAACTACAATGGTTGTCAATAATTTCGACATCAGCTGTGACTGGTTCAGAAGAACCCACATTGAACTTGAGAGGTTATGTATCCTTTATTCCTTCCGCGCTGGCAAATTATAGTCCCCTGTGTAACTACTGTAACCAGAGTGCTACGGACTGGTTTAAATTTGCATCAGCTTGCGCCAATATGGGCAGGGGCACAATGGGGGCACATACATTTAGTCATTTAGGGCAGGGGCACAATGGGGGCACATACATTTAGTCATTTAGCTGACGCTTTTATCCAAAGCGACAAGTCATCAGGAAGGGCACAACAATGTTCATCAAAGTGTTGAGTGCTACAGTGTAGGTTAGTATATTAGGACAAGTGCATGATGACAGTAAGGTTAGTTAGGGTTATATTTTTTTTATAAAAAAAAAAATATTATAAAAAAATTAAAGAAATTAAAGAAATTCTGGGGTGGCACCTCAGGGGCACCTGAGACTTCAGGGGGGGCACATGCCCCTGGTGCCCCAGTGGTAAAATCGCCACTGGATAGATGGATCAAAGCATTTATTTGTGTTACAATTGTTGCCTGGCAGTGGAGGCAGTGGTAATGAAATGCTAGTCTGCAGTTTTGGTTTCAACTATGTTTCAAATTCTACTGCATATTATATGCTCTTTGCAATTCTAATTTGTTCACAGCAAACTTATTTACAACAAACATAACATAAGAAACACCCTTTGGGTATAGCTGTGCACAACTGTAAACAATATTGCAGTACATATATGATATTGGAACATACAACATACACAGTACTGTAAATCATTCATAAGGACAGGATCTGAGGGGGGCACATCTCCTCAGGAACTAGGCATCATGGTGGATAAACAGTTTCCACTGAAGGAAGCCTCAAGTTTTTTGGGAGCACAGCAGGGATCATAAAACATTAAGAACGGGTTGATGAAAAAAAAAAAAAAAAAGACATGCTAAGTTCCTGAGAAACTGGTTCCTGTATAGTAGTGTATATAGGAACCAGTTTCTCAGGAACATAGCATGTCTTTTTTTTTTTACCATGCATATCTTGTGTCTTACCTATTTTATTTTCTATGTTTATTTTTTTCTATTCCTATTTTTATTATTGTATTTTGCACAATCAATGCGGGCATGACCACCCGCATTTCACTGTATGCCCTGGTATGTATGTGACAAATAAACCTCTTGATTATTTATTCTTGAATGCGGTGGTGGCTTTTCTTATTTTATATAAGAGAGTATTGGTGAATGAGGCCCAATGATCAAAAAGGCTCTTGAACAAAAACGCTGTGTTGTCTGACATCTGGGCAAAAGGAAGGAAGATAGTGGGCTATTTTCAAGAGCAGCTCCACTGCAACAGTGAGTTCCTTTATTTCATTGCAATATTCTAAATGATGCTGTTTTGTTCAAGTTGCTGCTGCAGTGACACTTGAATTAATCACTTTTTTTTGTGCAAATTTGATAGGAGAGACTGACACTAGGGGTGTAACGGTACACAAAAAACACGGTATATGGTACGTACCTCGGTTTTGAAGTCAAGGTTCGGTACGGGTTTTCGGTACAGTGGGGGAAAGTTTGGCTTCCCATGTTCCACTCAGGGGTGATGTAGTGTGCAGTAACTAATTGTACTTGTAGAGCTGTCAACGAATATTCAATATTGAAATTAATAATCGACTTATAAAAATTATATTAGATTGTGAAAAAAAACTGCCCCCGGTGGGCAGTCGTTAGTGGTTAATATACCGTGGTATTCGTTCGGTACACTACACAGCCGTTCGGTACGGTACGGTACACACTAAAACTTGTTCGGTTCGGTATGGATACGTGTACCTTTACACCCCTAGTACATATATGATATTGGAACATACAACATACACAGTACTGTAAATCATTCATAAGGACAGGATCTGAGGGGGTCACATCTCCTCAGGAACTAGGCATCATGGTGGATAAACAGTTTCCACTGAAGGAAGCCCTCTGGGAGCACAGCAGGGATCATAAAACGTTAAGAACGGGTTGATGAATGCGGTGGTGGCTTTTCTTATTTTATATAAGAGAGTATTGGTGAATGAGGCCCAATGATCAAAAAGGCTCTTGAACAAAAACGCTGTGTTGTCTGACATCTGGGCAAAAGGAAGGAAGATAGTGGGCTATTTTAAAGAGCAGCACCACTGCAATTATTTCATTGCAATATTCTAAATGATGCTGTTTTGTTCATTCATTCATTTTATTTTGTTTCGTACATGGGGGTACAGTTCATCTTTGCACAATATCACTAACATCTTTATTTTTATTTTTTTAACATGATACACCCATGGCCGAAAAGGAGCAGGATGAAGGAAACGTATGTTTCCTGCCCCCTTCCAAACTTCATATTTATTTTAACATAATGGTCAGCTCAAGTGCACCTTACAGCTTCATACCATATAATAATATAATAACAATCATTACCATAATTATGATAATAATAATAATAATAATAATAATAATAATAATAATAATAATAATAATAATAATAATAATAATAATAATAATAATAATAATAATAATAATAATAATAATAATAATAATAATAATAATAATAATAATAATAATAATAATAATAATAATAATAATAATAATAATAATAATAATAATAATAATAATAATAATAATAATAATTGTTACAAAGGGTCAGATTAAACCGAATATATGTATTTATTGATTGATATATATTGCATAATATTTGTATATCGTTTGATATCCCTTGTGTATTCTTTGTACATATACACGGAATATCCCTTTAACCTACTACAGACCATAATATTTCGTTCTCTTATTGGATGGCGTGCCACCAGCGCCAGTGTCTTACCCCCAGAGTCGAGTTCAAAGCTACCGTCAGGACATGTCTGTACATGCCCGGTTCTGCCCAGGACTACGAGACAGAGGTTGGGCTGGTACTAGTTTGTTCGCCCAACATATAAATATGGCGCAGGTGAATACAGAAGTAGTTCAGTCCGCAGTCCGTTCAGTTCAGTCTTAGTAACAAGTGAAGCCTCACCCACTATGCAACGTGCGGTGAAGTAGGGCTCGTATTGCCCCAAGATAGAGTCTTGTTTATCCTAATACGTTTGTTCAACGTATCGTTCGCTCCTTACTAGTAAAAGCCTTCATCACGAGTCAAAGACCAAGTGAAGTGAGCAATTGTGTGTCTAAATAGAGCACTTATAGCCGCGTGCGAATAGGATAGTGGAGTATCAGAGCTTGGTTGAGTAACGTCAAGTTCAACTTGGTTGGTGTGGAGTACCGCGCACCGGAGGATCTGCACCGGTGAATGCGGAGCCCCTTTCCGGCTGGAGTATTATTATTATTGCTTTGTACCAGGCTGGTGGAGAGGATAAGAATCGTCTACACCCACTGCTGTGGGATCTGCCGTGGGGAGCATCATTCGAGCCCGTCTCTATTGGAGAGGCTGACCGGGTTCCACCTGTGCTGCACGCATACTGGGATTACAGCTGCCTTTCGTCTGCCGAGCAGGGAGTAATATACCGCCTCCCCTAGCAGGAGCCTATGGAGTCCCCGCTGGAACCAGACTTTGCATTAGAGCATTTGCTCCCCCTGCTGGCTTACAACCGGTAGGAACCCCCCCTACCAGTACCCCCTAGATATAATTCCTAGTATTCAGGTTGTATTCTTATCTCATGCGTAACCAGAGAATGGACATTCATTATTGATTTGCCTACGCACATTCCTTTGCCTTATAAGCGCATTCCAGTAAAGTATATTATGTATTCTTGCTGCTAATAAATACTTAAAGACAACTTTGTGTAGAACCGATTCATTGTGGGGAAGTGTTCTCATCATATACTAGTGTACGGTATGGCCAGTATAATGTACATAAGACGGTAGTGGTTTAATGATACCATACTTGATTAATACAGTCAGGGAATTGTACCCCTCAGTTACAATAATAATAATAATAATAATAATAATAATAATAATAATAATAATAATAATAATAATAATAATAATAATAATAATAATAATAATAATAATAATAATAATAATAATAATAATAATAATAATAATAATAATAATAATAATAATAATAATAATAATAATAATAATAATAATAATAATAATAATAATAATAATAATAATATTGCTAGATACCAATAAACAAACAAACAACCAAACAAAAAAAAATGCGTCACGAGCCTCAGATGCATGGAAAAGAGAACAAAACAATAAATAAATAAAATCAGATACAGAGACATTTATACATTTTTCAACTTGAATTAATCACTTTTTGTTGGCAAATTTGATAGGAGAGACTGACACAGGTGCAGAAACAAATGGGCCGGCAGGTACTGAAGCTGATCCAAGAGGTGGATACCAGCTGGAACAGAACCGACCACATGCTCCAGCGTCTGTAGGACCTCTGGGAACCTGTAGGGGCAGCACTGGCGGGCCGGGCCCATGCACCGACATCGCCCCGCTCTCATCAGAACAGTATGAAATGTGTGGCGAAGGGAACGGCTCCCGCCTACCTCCGGTCAATGGTCTCTAACTACACACCCTCAAGACCCCTACGCTCTGCATCTTCTGGCCGCCTCAGACCTACTCCTATCCGAGCTCCGGGAGGGTCATCAAGGAGAAGCTGCCTATTCTCGGTCCTTGCCCCACAATGGTGGAATGACCCACCCCAGTTAGGGCAGCCGAAACTTGTGCAACTTTTCGCTGTCGACTAAAGACACACTTCTTCAATCAATATCTGAAATGAGAAAAGAAAAAATAAATCTAACCCTAACTAACCTTACTGTCTGTGAGGTTTTGTCCGCTGCTCACCTACTCTCTCTGTTCCTTTAAGCCTACTGTTAAGGAATTCCCTTCTCACTCACTCTCACTAGCCCCCACCCTCTCGTTCGTTACTCTCGTTTGCTCTCAGCGGCCACACCTGGACTACCTGTCATTGTGTGTTGATTGGTCTTGTGCCGAACACACACTTTAGTTTCAAGTATCAATTACCTTCACGCACCTGTGGTGCATTCTAATTAGTTCCCCTGTGGGCTTTAAGTACCTGGCTCTTCCCCTCTGTTCCTCGTGGGGTCGTGCCGTAACATGCCGTAACATTCGGTATCATATTCTCTATCATCAAGACTCCTTCGGGAGGTCCTCTGTCTGTTAATGCTGTTTTCATCTCCGGCGTGACATGTGCTCCAGCCTTCGCCTCCTGTCGCCGTTGCCTGAGGGAGATACTGGACTGCGCTCCCTAGTCTTCCACGGGTGGTATCCCAGTGATCCACTTCAGACCTCCGCGCAGCAGGCGTCCTGACGCACATCCAGACCTCCGTGCAGCAGACGCCCAGACGACCATCCAGACCTCCAAGCCTGGCACGCTCTCCGCGCAGACGCACTCCAGATGCGTCCTCTGTACCGGCGCGCACTCCAAGCAGTCGCGCACCATCCAGACCTCCGCGCAGCAGACGCCCAGACACCATCCAGACCTCCGAGCCTGGCGCGCTCTTCCACGCAGACGCTCTCCAGATGCGTCCTCCGTACCGGCGCGCATTCCGCGCAGACGCGCTCTCCACTCCAGACCTCCGCGCAGCAAATGCGCCCTCCGTACCGGCGCGTACTCAAAGCAGACGCGCACCTTCCAGACCTCCGAGCCTGGCACGCTCTTCCGCGCAGACGCACTCCAGATGCGTCCTCTGTACCGGCGCGCACTCCAAGCTGTCGCGCACCACTCTGACCTCCGCTTGGACAACCGGTTCCCCAGTGGCGACGCTCTCGCCCCGCTCTGTTCCAACGCTCTTTACGCACAACGCCTGGGTGAGTTTTTTATGACTGTCTTTGATCCAATTCCGTTTTTCGTGTGTTTAGTAAACACTGAAGAATTCCAGCTTTTTATCAGACAGTCACTCACCCAGCGTTTTAGCCTGTTTTTGGATTGTTTTCATTGGGATATATTTTTGGCCTAAACATCTCCCACTGTGTGTTTTATCACACCGAAGATATTATCACATTGGATTGTATTTTGGGACGTTTACTCACAGTGTGTATATACACCGAAGATTCTGTCACCTTGATACTCTGTTTTTGGGACTAGTCACCTCTCCTGCACCTGCTCTGTTTTCCCCATTGTACTCTGAGCTAACACACTCCTCTCTCCCTCTCGGCCCCGTTTACCCACCTCGGAGATCTGCCGAGAGAAGTCTGCAGAGCGGCTCTGATGTTCCCACCTGCTTCCCCAGACTACCATCCCGGGAGAAGCTGCAGAGCAGCAACCTCTTTATTGCTTTTTCCAAGGCCTGACCCTGTTTACTCTGTCCCTTTCTCCCCTATCTAGTCCTCCCAGTCCTCCCTGTCCCCAGCCCGCCTCCGCGGGCCTCTGTCCCTTTCTCCCCTCTCTAGTCCTCCTAGTCCTCCCTGTCCAGTTGCTCCTAGTTCCTCCCTGTTCCTGCCGTGTCCCTTGCCCCGGCCCTGTTTCCTTTAGCCTTCCCTTTGCCTTCCCCTTAGCCAGCTCGCCTCTTAAAGGCACTGGGCCTTTCGCTTTTCTTGTTATCCGGTATGGGTGTTCTCCCTTAAAGGGACAGTGCCTTTTTTTTCTGTTTGTTTTCAATAAATGCCCGTTCTTGGCTTACTCTCATACCTGTCTTGTGTTGTGCGATTGGGGTCGGTTACAAACCATAACAGTACGACCCCACCAAATCGACGACCCCAGCCAGCACAGACGGTGTAGGTTGAGTTTGCCCTTTTTTTTTCTTGTTCCCTCTAGTTCCCCTCTAGCTTCCCTGTTAGCCCTGTTGCTCTCCTGTTAGCTTGTTAGTCTCCCCGGTTAGCTCCCCTGTTAGCCTGTTGACTCCCCTATTTGCTCCCCTGTTAGCCCTGTTAGCTCCCCTGTTAGCCCTGTTAGCTTCCCTGTTAGCCCTGTTGGCTCCCCTGCAGCTTGTTAGGCCTCAACTACCAGCATGGCCCCTGTCTGCTAACTTTGCCCCGGCTGCTAGCACAGCCTCTATGTTAATGCAGCCCTTGCTGCTGGCATTGGCCCTGTAGCTAGCCATGCCCAGGCAGCTAACCCTGTCCCTCAGCAGGGCCCCTGTCTGCTAGCTTAGCCCCGGCTGCTAGCACAGCCTCTATGTTAATGCAGCCCTTGCTGCTGGCTTAGGCCCTGTAGCTAGCCATGCCCTGGCAGCTAACCCAGTCCCTCTGCATGGCCCCAGTCTGCTAGCTTAGCCCCGGCTGTTAGCACAGCCTCTATGTTACTGCAGCCCTTGCAGCTGGCATAGGCCCTGTAGCTAGCCATGCCCAGGCAGCTAACCCGGTCCCTCTGCATGGCCTCCACTTTTTGTGTAGTTTATCCCACTGCTAGGACTGCCTTTTCAGCTAGCAAGGTCAGTTTTTCCCACTGCTAGGACTGCCTTTTCAGCTAGCAAGGTCAGTTTATCCCACTGCTAGGACTGCCCTTTCAGCTAGCAAGGTCAGTTTTTTCCCACTGCTAGGACTGCCTTTTCAGCTAGCAAGGTCAGTTTATCCCACTGCTAGGACTGCCCTTTCAGCTAGCAAGGTCAGTTTTTTCCCACTGCTAGGACTGCCTTTTCAGCTAGCAAGGTCAGTTTATCCCACTGCTAGGACTGCCCTTTCAGCTAGCAGGGTCAGTTTCCCACTGCTGGGACTGCCCTTTCAGCTGGCAGGGTCAGTTTTCCCACTGCTGGGTCTGCCCTTTCAGCTGGCAGTGTCAGTTTTTCTCCCTCTGCTAGGACTGCCCCTTCAGCTAGCTAGGTCAGTTTTTCCCCACTGCTAGGACTGCCCCTTCAGCTAGCAAGGTCAGTTCCCCTCAGCTAGGACTGTCCTTCCAGCTAGCTTGTTCTCTCATGCTGGTCCAGCCCTGTCTGCCAGCCTAGCTCCGGCAGCTAGCGCAGCCTCTATGTTGATGTAGCAGTACAGCTAGCATAGGCCCTGTAGCTATCAGTGCCCTGGCGGCTAACCTTCCCTCTGCTAGCCCTTTTCCCGGTGCTCCTCTTAGTTACCACTCAGCTCCTCTAGTTGCCCCTCAGCTCCTCTGGTTACCCCTCAGCTACCCTACTTTGCCCCTCTGCTACCCTAGTTACCCCTCGGCTACCCTGTTCTTTTGCTAGCCCCACTTTTGTTGTGGCTTCCCCTGCTGGCTTGGCCCGGTACCTTTTGTTTTTTGCCTTGTTTTGTCCCCTGCCACTCTGTCTGTATTTTTGGGTCGCCGGGTGGCTCCCGTTGAGGGGGGGGTACTGTGAGGTTTTGTCCGCTGCTCACCTACTCTCTCTGTTCCTTTAAGCCTACTGTTAAGGAATTCCCTTCTCACTCACTCTCACTAGCCACCACCCTCTCGTTCGTTACTCTCGTTTGCTCTCAGCGGCCACACCTTGGACTACCTGTCATTGTGTGTTGATTGGTCTTGTGCCGAACACACACTTTAGTTTCAAGTATCAATTACCTTCACGCACCTGTGGTGCATTCTAATTAGTTCCCCTGTGGGCTTTAAGTACCTGGCTCTTCCCCTCTGTTCCTCGTGGGGTCGTGCCGTAACATGCCGTAACATTCGGTATCATATTCTCTATCATCAAGACTCCTTCGGGAGGTCCTCTGTCTGTTAATGCTGTTTTCATCTCCGGCGTGACATGCGCTCCAGCCTTCGCCTCCTGTTGCCGTTGCCTGAGGGAGATACTGGACTGCGCTCCCTAGTCTTCCACGGGAGGTATCCCAGTGATCCACTTCAGACCTCCGCGCAGCAGGCGTCCTGACGCACATCCAGACCTCCGCGCAGCAGACGCCCAGACGACCATCCAGACCTCCAAGCCTGGCACGCTCTCCGCGCAGACGCACTCCAGATGCGTCCTCTGTACCGGCGCGCACTCCAAGCAGTCGCGCACCATCCAGACCTCCGCGCAGCAGACGCCCAGACACCATCCAGACCTCCGAGCCTGGCGCGCTCTTCCGCGCAGACGCTCTCCAGATGCGTCCTCCGTACCGGCGCGCATTCCGCGCAGACGCGCTCTCCACTCCAGACCTCCGCGCAGCAAATGCGCCCTCCGTACCGGCGCGTACTCAAAGCAGACGCGCACCTTCCAGACCTCCGAGCCTGGCACGCTCTTCCGCGCAGACGCACTCCAGATGCATCCTCTGTACCGGCGCGCACTCCAAGCTGTCGCGCACCACTCTGACCTCCGCTTGGACAACCGGTTCCCCGGTGGCGACGCTCTCGCCCCGCTCTGTTCCAACGCTCTTTACGCACAACGCCTGGGTGAGTTTTTTATGACTGTCTTTGATCCAATTCCGTTTTTCGTGTGTTTAGTAAACACTGAAGAATTCCAGCTTTTTATCAGACAGTCACTCACCCAGCGTTTTAGCCTGTTTTTGGATTGTTTTCATTGGGATATATTTTTGGCCTAAACATCTCCCACTGTGTGTTTTATCACACCGAAGATATTATCACATTGGATTGTATTTTGGGACGTTTACTCACAGTGTGTATATACACCGAAGATTCTGTCACCTTGATACTCTGTTTTTGGGACTAGTCACCTCTCCTGCACCTGCTCTGTTTTCCCCATTGTACTCTGAGCTAACCCACTCCTCTCTCCCTCTCGGCCCCGTTTACCCACCTCGGAGATCTGCCGAGAGAAGTCTGCAGAGCGGCTCTGATGTTCCCACCTGCTTCCCCAGACTACCATCCCGGGAGAAGCTGCAGAGCAGCAACCTCTTTATTGCTTTTTCCAAGGCCTGACCCTGTTTACTCTGTCCCTTTCTCCCCTATCTAGTCCTCCCAGTCCTCCCTGTCCCCAGCCCGCCTCCGCGGGCCTCTGTCCCTTTCTCCCCTCTCTAGTCCTCCTAGTCCTCCCTGTCCAGTTCCTCCTAGTTCCTCCCTGTTCCTGCCTTGTCCCTTGCCCCGGCCCTGTTTCCTTTAGCCTTCCCTTTAGCCTTCCCTTTGCCTTCCCCTTAGCCAGCTCGCCTCTTAAAGGCACTGGGCCTTTCCCTTTTCTTGTTATCCGGTATGGGTGTTCTCCCTTAAAGGGACAGTGCCTTTTTTTCTGTTTGTTTTCAATAAATGCCCGTTCTTGGCTTACTCTCATACCTGTCTTGTGTTGTGCGATTGGGGTCGGTTACAAACCATAACACTGTCATCATGCACTTATATACTAATATACTAACCTACACTGTAGCACTCAACACTTTGATGAACATTGTTACTCAGCTGATAGAGTTGTACCCTTCCTGCTGACTTGTTGTACAAAACTTGTAAGTCGCTTTGGATAAAAGCGTTCAGCTAAATGACTAAATGTAAATCATTGCAGAATGTCTCAAAGTGCTGTCCCCATTCAACGATGCCACAGTTGAGCTGTCAGAGGAGAAGACAGTGTCTGGCTCAAAGGTAATTCCCCTTCTGACGATGCGCACTGGAGGAGGAAATGGAAACTGTCCAAACTCCAGAGAGCACAGTGATGGCTGAGAGTGTGAGGAGACAACTGAAGCTTAACATCATCATGTCCCTGGCGACACTGCTTGATCTTAGATTCAAAAGGATTGGATTCTTTAGCCACAATAAGGCAGCAGAAGCGGAGAAGAGGCTCACCTCTGAAACCGATATCAGAAGCTTCTCAGCCTGTGACTCAAGGTCATGGACAGACACATTCTATTTGAGTTATTGTATTGAATTACTTTGTCTATCTTAGATAGCAAACTGTGGCGTCGTTTGGACACAACAGTCCTGCAGACCAGGACCCAGAATGTCACTGCGACGGCAACTGTGGAGGTCCAGAATTACCAGGACAGTCGACAGAACCCCCTGGAGTACTGGGAAAGACAAGACAATGTGTATCCTAATTTATATAAACTTATATAATCCCAGCTTCATCTGTGCCCGGTGAAAGGGTATTTTCCAAAGCAGGCGAATCATCCTGACCAAAAAAAGAAACCGCCTGAGCCCCAGCACTGTGGGAAAGTTGCTGTTTCTTAATACACATTTATGAAGTAACACAAGCACTTTCTCCTCTGTCCCTGCCATCATTCTGTCAGAAAAACACACTATATTAAAGAATATAATGATGTTGTAACACAAGCACTTTCTCCTCTGTCCCCTGCCATCATTCTGTCAGAAAAATAGACACAATAGTATATGTTTATTGGCATCATCATTCAACACAATTCAAAGCTTCACACACCAAAGCCATGGTATCATTATAATCACTCTCCCTGTTCTACATTTATTGTCCACTTGGTGGCACAGTAGAGCAAATGAACCACCATGAAGCTTCGGCACATGAGTGGAACTATTGGATGGAAAGCTTCAATGCTTCATGAAGCTTCATCTCGCCATCACTAGCTATACTGTAGCTGCGCAAAAAGCGCAGGAATTTACATAATTTCCGCTGGGGCAGGGACTGCGCCAGATCTTTAAAGGAAAGAAGACCAACTCTTGATTGTAAAGTGTAAAATGAATTACATTCAATGGGAAGTCTTTAAGGTAATACATTTATTATTCCCTTTAGGGGTCATAGCAGCATGTGAGGTACATGCAGGGTAATAGCATGAGAATAAAAAGTTGGCTTTATTAGATTAAAAAAAACATGTTAAAATAAAGAAAAAGGTCTGATCTGCCAGACAGGGGAGATATACAGTAGGGATGCTCGATATTGGCTTTTTTACCGATACCGATATACCGATATTGTCCAACTCTTAATTTCCGATACCGATATATGTGGGGTTCCCCCCCCCCCCCCCCCCCAAAAATGGAATAATTTCAGGTAATTAACATTACATATCTCTTGTTGTGGAATTAACACAACATTATGCATACTTTTGAAAATAAATAAAATCAGAATTTGTTCTTACTTGCTTGCCTGGGTAAATCTAGGTTATAGAAATGTAAAAAAAAATAAACGATACCGATATTTTCCGATATCACATTTTAATGCCGATATCGGCCGATAATATCTGACATCCCTAGTTTTAAGACTGTAAAATCTCATGGAATTGTCCAATGTTATGTAGCTAGCTAATTGACCCATATTAAACTAGTCGAATATGTATGATAGAATATATATTTCAACACAGATCTATAATGACACGATAATATTTGCAACACGGAACACAGCACTGCACCATTTTAATGCCCTTTGTTCTCCCGTCTCGAAGCAGCAGGACACGGAAATCACTGGCGGGAACAAAATGATACGGCTTTGACACGCTCTCTCTCCTGCCGATTAAAATCAGCAGCTCTTCCTCCTCATCATCGATTGCAGGACTTGTTTAAATCTAGTGTTTACCAGAGATGTGCTTATTCTTCAGGAAATAACTAATTGAAAAAAAAAGATTTAATCGACTTGACAAAACCAACCAAATAATGAACTGAGGGGGCAGCCCTAATGGCTACAATCTTTCAAATGATAACACTCAAGATGAAAGAGTCAAGAAAAGCATAATCAAAGATAATTTATTGATTACATCCAAAAAATAAACTTAGTATTTGATATGAACGAATATAATGGGAAATCAGTCACAAGACAGAAATAAGTCTCAATAATATCAACTGTTCACTATTGGCAAGAATCAAGATGCTATGGCTGAGACATCGGGTAGATATCATTATGTAGATATTAATGAACAAGGATCCAGAATTATACAGTATGTGTCTAAGATGACACAGGGGTTTTCAATGATCCTTCGTGCATGACAGAGCCATTGCAACTCTCTGATCAATAACAATGTGGTAGATATGAAACACACAGTTACCCATTTAGCTTCCATACAGCATATCTGCTTTCTTCCTTCTGCAGCTTTAAAAGCAGAATACATATAATAACAGCAGAAAACTACACAAGCTCTACATGGGGGGGGGGGGGTCATTTCACGAGGGCTATTTCATGTATGCATGCACAAGGAGATATAACGATGATAATCTAGCGTTGATTTCAGGATGATTAGATAATCAGCCGAAAAATTACAACGTGATGACTGGATTACACTAAAATGCCTTTTTCTCGTCTTTTCCTGGAATTACTCAGAATCACCATACTCGAAGTGGCGGTTCTAGACCCTTTTTAGGGGGGCTGTAAATAAAATAATAATAATATAAATGTAATATTAGCCCCCCTAAGATAAAAAATAAATAAATGTTTTATTTTTTTACTTATTATTCTTGTTTTATTATTATTATTATTATTATTATTACAGACATGGATTGCCGGTAGTAGCCTGTTGAACTCATTGGTTAACTATAAAAATAAAAAATAAATGTCAAAGACGTTGGTAACGTCATGTCAAGTCCAGTGGTGGTACCACACCGTCCCAGCAGTTTTCTGAGCAGAAGTACGAGCAGTCGCGCACGGATGTGCACGCGCATGCACGCAAAAATGTGTTCAAAACTTTCACTCGACTCGTCGTCCGTGAGCCAAGTACCCGGTACTCAGCTATCACCTAGTCTTTGCATAACAATGGCATAGCAATAATAACAAAGAACGAGAAGTGCAAAACCAAAATACAAGCCCTGTACCAATTGGTGGGGGTTTGCTTGAGCTGTGGAGCTCTCACTATGTGACAAATGGTCCCGACTGGAAGGATGAGGCATTAAGTTGTGCTTCAGAAGGAAACTGTCCTCCTGTAAACTGTAAGTTACATTGTTAATTTAGTATGTATTTACTTTTCTAGTTTAAGTTAATTCAATTAAAGAAATTGTAACTACAATATTGTATCTACAATTACATTTAAAACATTGTTTGTTTTTCAACCATATCTGTTGACAATATAATTTCTTTATATTGAAGGCTACATCCTGCTACCTTTTTCAGCTTCTCTATTTCAAGGCAATATTTACAAAAACTAAACTAAGACTAGTAATTTCCTATACAAACATGTTTCCTACTATTTATGCTTAATAATCATCTGTTCTGTGCGCACGCGAGGGAACATGTATGCGCATGCGCGCGCACGCAGGAGTGCGCATGGCGTTCATTAAACAGCGTAGGCCTACAGGCAGTTGATATTACGACTGCACCACTGGTCAAGTCCCAGTCCAACATTCAACACAAGACATGGAAGCAGATGTAGCTATACCTACTGTAACTAGTTTAGTAATAGTGAATTTGCCAGTGCTGATGGGCAACAAGACAAGTATGTTGAAACGTTAGCTAGCACTATATAAAATTACTGACTATTCTGACAGAGAACGTTGTCAAATTAATAATAATAATAATAATAATAATAATAATAATAATAATAATAATAATAATAATAATAATAATAATAGATTGGATTTGTAATGCACTTTTTGTTCACTGGGATCCCAAAGTGCTACACTACAGGGTTAAAACAGTTAAAAAAATTGAAATAAAATAGTTATTAGTAAAACAAATAAAATAAAATACAGAATAAAAAGATAAAAATAGAACAGTTAATTAAAAACATAGTATAAACAGACAATTTAAAAACAACAGCGCAATAAAATTTAAATAAAAAGCTAACAGTCAAAGGCCTTTTTGAATAGGTAGGTTTTCAGGCCTGTTTTAAAAGAGTCCAGGCTCTGTGGTGCCCTCAGCTGGATGGGGAGGCTGTTCCACAGGTGTGGTGCAGCCGTGCAGAAGGCTCGGTCACCCATGGTGCAGAGCCAGGTATTGGGGACCTGAAGGAGCAGGCTACCTGCGGATCTGAGGGTGCGGGTGAAGGATTGTGGAGTGATGAGTTCCTGAAGGTAGAGGGGTGCGTGTCCGTTTATGCAGTTATGGGTGATCGTCAGGATTTTGTAGTTGATCCGGGATGAGACGGGGAGCCAGTGTAGTGAGTGGAGGATGGGGGTTATGTGATCGTGTTTACGGACTCTCATCAGGATCATTAGTTCCATGGTGTTGGCGTAATAAATGTGTCAAAGAACATTAGCTAATGTTAGCTAGCTGATGCTATTCGCTAGTTAGCTATCAAGCTAATGTCAGTTCCGCTAATGTTAGCTAGCTAGCCCAGCTAATCTGCTTGCTTCGCAATCCCCTCTAGTGGTTGCTCTAGTGATGATTCCTCTATCAGGCTTCCTTTCTATGAATTCCCTCAGAGGGGGCGGGCACAGACCATGTAGGGTCTTGTAAATAACAATAGCCTGTTTCATAATTTCTTTTTTAAAAGCCTCCCCAATTTAGAAAACAGTATTCCCATGGCTGGTGTTGATGATATGCTGCACGCTAACGGAGCTAACCAACAACCAACCGGACACTCAAGCAGATAACGAGGGTACATTTTGACTTCCGGTCGGGGGGCGACGTCTATAGCACTATAGCTCTTTTATTTTGGAACCCCCCGAGCGGAAGTTAGCCTAGTTATCTGCTTGAGTGTCCGGTTGGTTGTTGGTTAGCTCCGTTAGCGTGCAGCATATCATCAACACCAGCCATGGGAATACTGTTTTCTAAATTGGGGAGGCTTTTAATCGTCAAGGTAAGAGGATTTTAAGTCATGGTATCCATAAACTTCAATCGGTTCGGATCCTTTGAATGAAATGAGAATGAAAACAAACACGGCGTCACATTAGAAAGTATCACTGCGATGCGTGAAATCACTGACTGCGCCCCGAGAGGAGTGGTTCGGCAAAAAATTGTTCAGAGTATATTTGCTTAGAAAACGTAATTGTCGAATTCAATAATTTTTTATTTCTCCACGTGGTAAATACACAGGTCACAACATGTTTACAGGAACGTTTGAGTTGTATTTGGTATATTTCGTGACTGTAGGGAACTTCAGGGTACAAGTCTGACCCACTTCCAGTGATGAAGCTAAGCTAAGCTAATGGAGCGGGCGTTCCCTAAGCCTAACGCACGCACAGAGACAACAAAGGTATGTATCTTCTTGTCTAACTCCAGGGAAGATGGCAAATAAGCTAATTTCCCAAAATGTTGGCGTTTTCCTTTAAGTGCACTCTTGTATAGCTGTTCTATGGGTTTGAGGATCGTCACACCTGTGCAAGACCAGTTTGTGAAGCAGTACTCAATGTGTGATAGAATCATACAGTGAAGATAGGATCTAGCAGCACTGACTGTCAGGAAGGGTCTACTATGTTTGAAGTTTTGAAGGTTGAATTTGATTGTGTTTGTAACTTTTTGAAGGTTAAGGTTGAGTCTAGCATGACCCCGAGGTACTTGAACTCTGACACAAGTTCAAGTTCCTCCCCGCCCAGAAACACATTTGAGGACTCTAATACAACAGATTTTTTTGAAAAAGCCATGCAGACTGTCTTTTTTGCATTCAGGAGCAGACATGAGTCTATGAGCCAGTCCTGAACACTGGTCAAGACAGAGGTTAAGACCGTTGATACCTCTGCATAGTTTTTGCCATGGGTAAATATAACAGCATCCTCTGCATACATCTGGACATGTACATTGTTACACACATCAGGTAGATAGTCAAGTCAAGTCAAGAGTTTTATTTGTCATACAAGTATACAATGAAATGCGGGGGGTCTTGCCCGCAACGATTGTGCATAATACAATAATAATAATATAATAAGAATCCAATAGAACGACATTGTGCAATAATACAAGTAATCAAAGTAGGGCATATCGGTATATGTACATGAGTTTGGTAGGACATGCTAGGTCCTGTGATAGTGCAATACACTGTGTATAAACAGTGAGACCAGAATTGGTCCTAGTATTGATCCCTGGGGGACACCAACCGAGCAAGTGTGGTAAGGAAACTTGATACGGTTAACACTTACACACTGTTCCCTGTTGGATAAATATGACCTAAACCACTGGATAGCCTCTGGGGAAAAATTGAAATGTGATAATTTGGCTAGGAGGACCTGGTGACTGACGGAATCAAAGGCTTTTTTGAAGTCCAGAAACACTGCCATTGCGCAGGGGGCTTTGACCAAAGCACACTTCACTCTTTCAGTGAAAAGGCCGACTCAGTGGAGCGGAATGCCCGGAACCCAAACTGCATAGGATGTAGTGGGGTGTGACCTTTGTCTAGATGTTTCATAATGGACTCAACAATCCACTTTTCAGCCACTTTTGAGATCATTATGGGTCTATAATTTGATATGTCCGTTTTGCGCCAGATTTGAAGATTAGTGTTATTACTGCAACCTTCCACTGAGATGGGACAGTACATTGTCTAATGGACAAATTAACCAGGTGTGTAATAGGTGTCACCAGGGAGTCAGCATTTGTTTTTAGAAAGTTTGTATCAAGCCCATGAGCATACTTGGCCTTGGATGCTTTCAGTGATATAATAGTATTTGCCACCTCGGTTTCAGTGATTTCCTCCAAATTAAAGATGGGGAGCTCATTTTGGACAGGGCGTGGTACAAACTTGGAGGGTTTAAACAGCCGTGTGATTTCATTAACAGTCTAGAAAGAACATACTTAGGTTACTAGCAAGAGTGCAGGGATCTTTCACCAGGACATTGTCTATCTTTAGTTCTAAATGGTTGTTATTCTGCTTATGGTATTTCCCTGTCATTTTGTTTATGTACTCCCAGACTTTTTTGCCGTTTCCTTTAGCACTCTCTATGATGTAGATGTAATATTTGGCTTCGGCCTTCCTTAAGAAGTGGGTGACTAGGTTTCGTGCATGGGAGAACTTTTGCCTGTCTGCTGTTAGGCTTGTTTAAGCAATATATCAATTTTTTTCATTAGCCCTCTGCATTCATTATCTATCCAGGGAAGAGTGATTTTTTGCTCCTATTTCTGGTGAAAGATTCCATTACTTTGCTTGTATTAGACAGCAAGACATTACACCCCATTTCAACATCATCACATGTATAGATTTCATTCCACTCAAGCCTTTGTAGGGCGACCTCAAGGCTATGTTGGAGATGCTTTGGGATGGTTCTGATTAATGGTTGGGGCTGAGTTTTACTGAAAACGTTGTTTTGAATTTTCTAGAAAATAAAATTATATTGTGGTCTGAGAGGCCTGTTAACACATTAATTGCCAATAACTAGTATACTCGTTATTGGCCGCCATGCGTTGAGTGCCAACAACGAGTAAATTCGTTGTTATGATCGTTATTTATTTTATTCGCTATTGGCATTGATAATTCATCCAGGAAGCCTCTGGGAGCCAGCTGGACCCCGTCTGATATTGCAACGCCTCAATACCGCCACCTGGTGGATTTTGGGCGAGTTACACTCCACTCTAAACCGGAAGTGGCGCTCGGTGCATCAGGGAAAAAGCTCCGCCAGAGATATGTTGTTACGTGGATCAATATACACACCTCGAGTGCATTGGATCGCTTTCGAGACGCGAGAATCAATATGCTTTCGGCGTTTATTGCGTCATACAAACGGGAAATGGATCTAGCAGATCGACGTCAAATAATTGGAATTTTTTTTCTCCAGACGCATCGGCCAGAGGTAAGAGGAATCTAACGTTATTTCCAGCTCGATTGTCCATTTATTTCATTGCAATCTGTCAGATCAACGTATGGTGTCTTACTAAAGAAAGCCGTTAGTGACAATCAAGGAATCATAAACGACCCCCCCCCCCATTTCCTTCACGCATGATGGAGCATAATGTATAGCGATCATATGCATTTGAAATGTTTAATATAGCGTGTATAGGGACTAAACGCCAATCGATAATGTATAATACGCGGCGGGGCCTATAGCGCACGTTCTAGTAATTACTGCTATACAGTCTAAAAACATACTTATATTCTCGACGGTACTAACACGACAATGTATGAATGGAAAAATATAACGTTCCCACATCCGGAACGATAGATACCCGATGTTGAATGGGCCATAGTAATGTAGATATAGCTATAATATTTAAAAAGTTATAGCCCTGCCAAGGTGAGCCACTCCATAGGGTTACAGCACTGGCAGAGAGTGGTAAAGATGGGCATACTGCATGGCACCCAATGTGTTAAGTAGTTATAGGTTTGTGATTCTTTCCACTTTATTGGAGAATAGTAAATCTATTCTGGTTGTGGTTGGGTTAGGTCCATAGCTATAATATAAAATATAGTTTTAGGACTCGCAAGTTTGCCATTCTAAAACTATATCCATTGAATAAAGACCTGGCGCTGAAGGTGGATCAGCGCCCCCTGCTGCTGGCGGTCAATGTGTTAATATGTGTTGATGCTCCAAATACTAGCAAAAAGGCTCTGGCTCTGGTGATATCTACCTCGTAATCAATCTGTGCCCCACAGTGGCATGGAACGACATAAACCACAACACATGAGAGTTCCTATTGAGTATACTGCTTAGTAGAACATAGGGTTTTCGTGTGTCTCCTCAGACTTCCTTTCTGACCGAACCCTTTCCCACAAACTGAACAACTAAATGGTTTCTCTCCAGTATGAGTTCTCATGTGCGTCTTCAAATCTTCCTTCCTACAGAACCCATTCCCACAAACTGAACAACTAAATGGTTTCTCTCCTGTATGAGTTCTCATGTGTGCCTTCAGACTTCCCTTCTGACTAAAACCATTCCCACAAACTGAACACCTAAATGGTTTCTCTCCAGTATGAGTTCTCATGTGTCTCTTCAAATCTACCTTCCTACAGAACCCATTCCCACAAACTGAACAACTAAATGGGTTGTCTCCTGTATGAGTTCTCATATGTTTCTTCAAATCTTCCTTCCTACAGAACGCTTTCCCACAAACTGAACAACTAAATGGTTTCTCACCAGTATGAGTTCTCATGTGTGTCTTCAAATCTTCCTTCCTAGAGAACCCATTCCCACAAACTGAACAACTAAATGGTTTCTCTCCTGTATGAGTTATCATGTGTGCCTTCAGACTTCCCTTCTGACTAAACCCATTCCCACAAACTGAACAACTAAATGGTTTCTCTCCAGTATGAGTTATCATGTGTTTCTTCAAATCTTCCTTCATAGAGAACCCATTCCCACAAACTGAACAACTAAATGGTTTGTCCACAGTATGAGTTATTGTGTGTCTATTCAGATTTCTTGTACAACTGAACCCTTTCCCACAAATTGAACAGCTAAATGGTTTCTCTCCAGTATGAGTTCTCATGTGCGTCTTCAGATCTCCCTTCCAACTGAACCCTTTCCCACAAACTGAACAATGAAATGGTTTTTCTCGTGTATGATTTCTCATGTGTTTCTTCATGTCTACCTTCATACTGAACCCTTTCCCACATACTGAACAACTAAATGGTTTCTCTCCAGTATGAGTTCTCATGTGTCTCTTCAAATCTTCCGTCCTACAGAACCCATTCCCACAAACTGAACAACTAAATGGTTTCTCTCCTGTATGAGTTCTCATGTGTCTCTTCAGACTTCCTTGACTACTGAACCCTTTCCCACAAACTGAACAACTAAATGGTTTCTCTCCTGTATGAGTTCTCATGTGTGTCTTCAGATCTCCCTTCCAACTGAACCCTTTCCCACAAATTGAACAACTAAGTGGTTTCTCTCCAGTATGGGTTGCAGTGTGTATCTTCAAATAATCCTTCCTACTGAACCCATTCCCACAAACTGAACAACTAAATGGTTTCTCTCCAGTATGAATTATCATGTGCGTGTTCAGATCGCCCTTCAAACTGAACACTTTCTCACAAACTGAACAACTAAATGGCTTTTCTCCAGTATGAGTTATCATGGGTGTCTTTAAATCTTCCTTCCTACTGAACTCTTTCCCACAAACTGAAACAATTAATGGTTTCTCTCCTGTATGAGTTATTGCGTGTTTTGTCAGATGTACCTTCGTACTGAACCCTTTCCCACAAACTGAACAACTAAATGGTTTCTCTCCAGTATGATTATTTTTGCATCTCTTCAGATCTCTCTTCTTGCTGAACCCAGGCCTGATGTTCGATAAACCTTTTATTTTCTGTATCTTCTTTGGTTTCAGAGTGATTAAACTTGACTGAGGTCCTTCACTCTCCTTACAATTATCACTGTCATCAGTCTCAGTTCCAGAACAGTCTGAAGAGAGAAGCTGATTATTTATAGTGGTTTCCAATCCACCAGGTACATTTGCTGGTTCTGATACTCCACAGTCCTCTGTTTGCATATGTTTAATTGAGGTGCTGGGTAAAGAGTAAGCTTCTCTGTTTTTCTCCCTCTGGGTTTGAAGAGGCTGAAAGACCCAAGCATTCTCTTGACCATCTTCACATTTAACTGGGTGTTCTGTGATCTCAGAGTGATCAGCTTCTTCCAGCTCTTGGTGTAGTTCACCTTTAATCTGTAGGAGCTCTGGATCCTGGGTTTGGGTGAGCTGTGAGGACAGAGTATTCCCATCATCATTTTCATATTTCACAGGGTGTAAGGTCATCTTGGAACCATCAGCCACCTCTAGATCTTGAAATAGTTCCTCCTGTTCCTCTTTAATCGGTAGGGACTCTGGGTCCTGGGTTTGGTTAAACCATGAGGACTGAGGTTTATCTTCATCATGTTCACTCTTTACAGAGACGAGAGTCAACTTTATGATATCCGCCTCCGCCAGACCTTGAAGCTGCTCTCCCTCCTGACTGGTCCAGAGTTCCTCCTGTTCCTCTTTCATCTGTAGGAGCTTTGGCTCCTCCTGGCCCTCATTGGGGCTGCTCTCCTGCTGCTCAAGGGTATCACAGATAAATGGCTGTACAGCAAGGGAGTCTAGAAAGAAGGGAATACAAACATTTAAATGTAATGTGTTGTAACCATTGTTTTTGACAAAGGTACAGGTCACCATTTCACACTACATCTCTACGAGGAAGTTAAATAGGGATGCACAGAGCCTATATACCCATTATCGCTATCAGGCCAATACACGTTTCATGGATCGGTATGAACTACAGGTGGTCTGATCCATTACCAAGTTGTCATAAAGCATCATCCTCCAATAACATCAGAGCAGTGCATGGTCTAGCACGATTGTTACATTCAATCCTAAAATATGGCTTGTGTAGGCCTTGAATGTAAAGTGGTGGACACAGGACACTGGACAAGAGTTATCAAAAATAACTATATTTATTTGGAACAGCTAAGTTAAGGGCAAAAGATGGGGAGCTGGGTACTCCAGACTCCCTAGTTCAGGATATAAAAAGTAAAGTAAAGCACAGGGTCAAAAGAATAAAGCAACAAAAATGGTCAAGCAGCAAAACTGTCTAAATGAGAAAAAACTGTGTGAGCAGGTGAGGTCTGGAGAGCTGTGACGAGGACAAGCTCTGTGAAGGGAGGACTTGACAACTGCTCCCTGCACCCTGCTCTGCATTTGTAGGGCATGGTGCCTCATCACCACACCTGTCAATTAGAAAGCGGCCATTTTAAACACAAGCAAAACAGAAAGAAAACAGTGTGTCAATCAAACCACCCATTAGTGACAACACACTACAACCACAATGTGAATATGCACCACAGACAGTAAGTATCCCTCCACCATGTGAAAGTAATACGTAACACCCCCACACCCGAAATGTATGTTCTTCCCCCAACTATAGCCCAAAGAAACCATCACCAAGAGAATGAACATAAATAAATAAGGGGATACTTACCAACCTTATCTATACCAACAATGCAACCACACATGCTAAACACATGTAGCGCCTGTACGGTGATGAGTGTGAGCCCCGGTCAAGACTCACACTCAACTGCGCACAAAAAATAATTGTGACCCATTAACTGATATGGGTCACCACCATAGAGCGACAATGGGTCGGCTCCTGTCAAACACGACATTCAACTTCGTCGAATGCTCCCCACTGGAGAACATTCGACAATGTTGTCTAAGACAAGAAACAACACTGTACCGACCCTCAGGCAAGTGAGCCCTCTCCAACACGTACATGCTGCTGGACCCAGATGGAGTGGAGCTGGTGGAAACACCTGATCCGGCCCCACCATCTGGTCAACTAAACCCCACCCAGCCTCTACTGAGGCGCAAGGCCTAGAAGACAATCCACCCACCAACATATCATCACCAAACAAAAGACTCATGACAACAGGTCTCTCCGCCGATACAGACCTGTCAAACAGAGACAATAAACTGGAATCAACATGAGAGCTAAGCCTACTGCGCTCAGGACATAAAACAGGAAAACAAAAAGAAACACGTCTCCCTGGCACCGCCACCGAGTCTGCCTCGCCCATTCCTGGCATCACCAGTTCAGGAGACAGTAAAGCAGGAACCGCCACAGGCACCTCACCCTCACTGCTGGAACACAGTAAACCATCATTCACAGAAACAGTCACGACAGTCCCACCATGCAAAATGGCGGCACAAAAATAAGCATTGTCCTGAACCAAAATGGTGTCACAAAAAATAACACTGTCAGGATAAAAAATGGTGTCACTCGAAGTAATATCGCCATGCGCCAAAATGGTGTCACTCGAATTAGCACTGTCATGAGCAACAAACGTAACTTTAACAGGCCGCTCCACCGATACCGACCTGTCAAAAGGAGACAGCAAACTGGAATTATGTCCTTGAAAAAAGTGTGAATCATGAACATACAGAGTAGGATGTACCGCCTCAGGTACGTCCTCACCGTCCCTGGAACATAGCAACACATCGGTCACAAAAGCATTTGGATCACCATTCAAAATGGCGTCAAAAAAAATAACATGGTCAGGATCCAAAATGGTGGGACACACATCAACATCATCACGATCCAAACGGCTGCCACTTATTAGATTAGGCTGCGGAGGCTCCTGCTGTACAGGACACAGGTAACTAGGTTGACTAGCATACCCAGTGCCTGGCAGATTGTCAGTGCGGTCACGTGAACCAATATCAGAATTACTAACTGACATACCGGGATTCAACACTGCTGACAAGAGTCATCAAGAACATAAGAGCTACCGTAGGAAGGCTGGTAGCATAATTCTGGTTCTGTAGCATCACTATTCAAAATGACGCCACCCGAAGCATCACCAGCACCATTAGCATCCTCCAACTCGAGATACTGCTTCGCCAGACCATCTCCTGCCAGCTGAGTATCTGGCACGCATGTCACCTCCGGTTTCACTAGTACTTTCCCTCCAGCCAAGTCATTGCCCAAGAGCAACGTTACCCCCTGCATAGGGAGTTTGCCAGCCGCCACTCCGATCACCACCGGTCCTGACACTAGGGCACAATCAAGAAAGACATTATGCAGTGGCACATTCATCATGTGCATTCCAAAAGCCTCAATAACAACCCCTGCATCCAACTCTGAGTGGTGCGTAAAGGGCAGGACACTACTTTGAACAAAAGATTGGGATGCGCCAGTATCACAGAGAATTGTCACCGGCACTTTAGGACCTCCCTCTGTCAATGAAACAAACCCTTTACTCCTGAAAGGTGTGTAAAGGTCATCCACTCCTTTGCCGTCTAGTGGAGACAGAACAACAGGGTTACGTACAGGTGTATTTATCAACATCACTGGTCTGGGTGGGTTAGACGGGCGCTTTTCTGGGTGCAAACGATAACAATTTTCCATCACATGTCCTGCACTCCCACAATACTGGCACTTCCGGGTATCATCGCTTCCCCATGCCCCATTAAACGTACCACTACCCCCAGCACTGGAGACCGTAGGCCTAGTAGTACCCCATCTCGGCCTCCCCTCTCCATCACGCACAGGATAATGCTGTCTCTCAAAAGATGTCCTATGGGTCAGAACATACTCATCAGCCAGGACCGCCGCTGCCGAACAGGTCCTGACTTTCCTCTCATCTAAGTACATAGCAATATCCTCAGAGACGCCATATACCTTGAATTCCTCTAACAAGATTAGGTCCCTAATCTCCCCCACCATGGTGACCTTTTCCGCTGCACACCACCGGTCAAAAAGCAACTGCTTTTCCCTCACAAACTCTACAAAAGATTGAGTTTGGCTTTCTTAAATTACGAAATTTCTGGCGGTAAGCCTCAGGGACCAATTCATAGGCCTTAAGGATAGCCTGCTTTACCAAATTATAATCCTTATTATCAGGATACATTGACGCATAAACGGTCTGTGCCTTACCGCGCAAAGCACTCTGCATGAGGATAGTCCATTTATCTGCTGGCCAGCCGCAACTGCTAACTATGCCCTCAAATAATAATAAAAAAAACTATCAACATCCATTTCCAAAAAGTCCAGAACCATGCTTTTCTGCTTAGCCATGTCAAAACCCGGCTCCCGTTGCACATGGACAGCACCAGCATCACCCCAATTGTTACGCATCGCCATCTCATGGTCACGCGTTGCCTGGGCGCGTACCTCACGTAAAACATCAGCAGCTTCCTTTTCCTCACGCTCAGCTCTGGCTGCAGCTTTGTCCTCACGCTCTGCCCTGGCTGCATCTGCTCTCCTAACCTCACTAGCTTCAAGGTCCTCACGGTCTGCCTTGTTAATAGCTGCAATCTCACGCGCTTTCATGACAAGACGCCATTCAAACATCGGGCGAGACCTATACACCCTCAAGATATAGAAGCTGTGCGCAACCACATTCAACAGCTCCTCAACCCTGAAGTCATCCGAGAATCTGAATCACCCTTCTCGTCGCCAATTGTAGTCGTCAGGAAGAAGAACGGCGATGTCAGACTATGCATAGACTACAGGAAACTGAACCTCCAAACAGTAAAGGACTCATACGCCCTGCCCAACCTGGAGGATTCCTTTTCAGCACTGACTGGATCCAAATGGTTCTCAGTGCTAGATCTGAAATCTGGTTTTTACCAGATCGAAATGGAAGAAAAGGACAAGCACAAGACAGCATTTGTCTGCCCGCTGGGATTCTTTGAGTTCAATAGGATGCCTCAAGTAGGGATGGGTACCGAATTCGGTACTTTTGAGGTACCGAACCGAAACACGTCGGTACTACCGAGTATCGAATCAAGTGAGACACCAAAAAATAAAATAAAAAATAAAAATGTACTCAACAACAAAGCAGTCGGAGCAATGGCAAGCCGAAAACTGTCGAAATTGTAGTTATTTGAAGTTTGGATTTTTTTTTCACGACTGAGGTAGGTAAATTAAATTTCTTGAGACTAGTACCGAAAAAAGGTACCATTGGGTACCGGTATCGATTCACAGGTACTGGTATCGGTTCAAATGTGAAAGGTACCCATCCCTAGCCTCAAGGAATAACAAATGCCCCAAGCACGTTCCAGAGGCTTATGGAGCGGTGCGTGGGAGAAGTTATCAAAATCTCAATGCTGTCGAGATTACAGTTCAAACAGTTATACATATAAAAGGGATAAAAAACATTTGCATAAATAGAACAAAGACTCAAGTGAAAAGAGAAAACAACAAAGATCAAATTAAAATTAGAAAGAATTAGGTTTGTGATAATGTTTTAGAACATTTAGAATGTTTTAGTGTGAGTTGAAGATCCTTCTAGGAAGCTGGTGCATCAAAACAAAAGGCAGACGTAACAAGTTCAGACTTGTCAAACAAACAAACATTTGAGTGGGTCAGATAAGGTCCATAATTCCATTCTAGCATAATTGTGATATATGGTGACAATTTTCCATCAAAGGCCTAAGCCATTTTCCTATTCGCCTATTTCACCTCTCTGATAGAGAAGACCAACCCACCTTATCATACAGGATGCAATGAGTGCCATAACTATCACCAGTAATGAATCTAAGAGAAGACTGATAGACTGTGTAAAATACTGATTATACTAAAATACTATTACACTATTACAAAAGATTACACTATTGCACACTAGTACACTATGTATAGAGACACACTATGTACACTGTATAAAACTTACATTAAACATTACAGTTAACACAAATCAACACATTTAACCACTTAAGCGGGGGCTGATCGCAACGAGAAATGGGTAGAATGGTATTTGAGATAAATTTGAGAATTTAGAGTGATTATTTTCAGTTTATCTCTTTCTTTCATGCTGCTCCTTAGGTCAGTGGTCCTTAGGTTAGATCTTACAGTTAGAGCCATATGAAATCCGCGTTCACGGAATCGCGGACGGAATCGCGGAATTAACCAATAAAAATGGAATCAACTGCAAAACGTGGAATATTGCAGAATTTGGCCTAATCTGGACTGAAATTTCGTTTTTGGGTGGAACGTTTGGTGCACACGCGACCGGGGAGGCGGGGACTCTACAGCGTGTTACACACAACACAGCCGCGGTGCTCAAGCGTCTGGCTGCTTCAGTGTTAACATCGTCAAGAAGCTAAACAATTCCACAATAAGCCCTCAATTCAGAGCAGAACAGTATCCTAATGACTTTTATGCCTCCGGTGATAAGGTGTTTTGCTAATTCTGTCAACGTTCCGTGGACTGGACCCGCAAAAACACTTGCGACACTATTGTGATTAAATAGCTATAACGTTAGGACATGAATACATGATAGCTTCTAGCTAAATCTAGTGCACCCATCCATTTGTTTAATGCAAACGATTGTCATTATACACTGCCCTTTATAAACTAAATACACTTAAATAGCTATGTAACGTTATAGGACTATAGATGGAAATGATAGCTTCTAGAAGTTCTAGCTAAATCTGGTGCACCCATCCATTTTGCAAACGATTGTCATTATACACTGCCCTTTATAATCTAAATAAACTTAAATAGCTATGAAACGTTACAGTACATAGGACTATAGATGGAAATGATAGCTTCTTGCTAAATCTAGTGCACCCATCCATTTGTTTAATGCAAACGATTGCCATTATACACTGTCCTTTATAAACGAAATAAACTAAAGGTGCCTAAATTATGCATTACTATATTTCATCACAATATAATAGATATAGCTAGGTTACTGACATTGTCATTGTGATAATGTCAGTAGTAGCTAGCTGTATCTATTGTTTACACTTGAAATATGTATTTTTATTTTGTCACAATATTAATTGAAAAATATTGTGTAAAATTGAACAGTATTTCTGAGTTGCAGCACTTAAAAACATTAAATGGACTGTTATATCTTATTCAATTGTGGACATTTATTCATTCCCACTTATTAGACACTATTTCTGATGGTAAAATGAGCATAAAAAGCAAAATACAGAATTCTGAAATATTAAAACGGAAAAAATGGAATTTGGGAAAAAATAAAATGGAATTTGGAAAATAATAAAACGGATTTCATATGGCTCTACTTACAGTAAGTTTTTTTTAGGGGCACCTGCTTGTCACAGACCTATGAAAATATGTCTTATTTCTACACTCAAATACACTGTCCCAGTTTATGTTGTGCACGTCTTGAATAAACATTTCTGTCAGAATTTATGTATGATTTTAGGACCTGCTTTGGGGACTTTGACTTTTCTTAGCAATCATGTTATGATCACTGAATCCAATTCGCAATTTACTAATTGCTGAATTAGTAAAAATATGATCTATATTTTTTATCTATGATTTGTTGTCATTAATGAAGTAATTGGGACAAGTTGCATACCGTGGCTATGTCATTAAGCTTTCTTCTCATAGAGCAGGTATTAGATAGCCAGTCTATGTTTAGGTTTCAAGTTTCAAGTTTCTTTAATTAGAGGGGGTGTTGTGTTGTGAGAATGATAAGATAGAATTAAATATACAGTAAAAGGAATACAGTACAAATATACAGAAGTCTACAGTAAGTGTAATATTGCAGTGTTTATAGCATTTATAATCAGTAGCTTAGGCTACATAGTAGGCTAATAACAGCCTATTCTAGTCTAGCAGGTGCTGGTATAGAGTATAATATGACATATATGACATATAATGAATTTTTTTGACTAGATATACGGTATATCTAGCCAAAAATGTCATAGATGACTGAAAATCAACATTACTAGTCTATACCAGCACCTGCTAGACTAGAATAGGCTGTTATTAGCCTACTATGTAGCCTAAGCTACTGATTATAAATGCACAACACTGTGCAATATTACACTTACTGTAGACTTCTGTATATTTGTACTGTATTCCTTTTACTGTATATTTAATTATATCTTATCATTCTCACAACACAACACCCCCTCTAATCCCCCTCTAATGGAACATTCCAGGTGGATGTACGTTGCGTCACACTCTGTGGCCAATCTGCGCATGTGCATGGGGAAATCGATGCTTAAAAACGGTCTTTTTCGCTGCCAATTTAGTTCCTTCGATTAGGAATGTCTCGCGCGTGTTCAGGAGACTCAGGCGCATACAAGTCTATTCGATCATGTCTCTAGCACCCCCACAGCCGTATCTGCAATCACTTAATGTCAAGGCTCTCATCCACATTCATTCATTTGACCCCCCCGCAATCTCCTCCCCGATTTCAATGTAACACAGAAGTGTAGTGGTCTATGGTGTGTGATGTGTCCAAAAATGAATGGGCAAATGTGAGTGAAATGGTCGCACTGTATGCAGCTGTTTGTCTGCATTGCATCCCCCCCCCCCCCAACTCAGATTTAGGGTTGATACAACAATCATAATAATATTGTTAATAATAACAATAACAATAATGATGTAATAATGTAAAAATTTTCATTAAAAAGACCTGATTATGAGAAAGAACATTTACGATGCATGGAATATTGTTGAGGCACACTAGTTACAACTATATTTCAAACAGGCACTCCATGTCAAAAAGGTTGCTGACCCCTGATCTAGACAGATGGTCGTCCCTTCCTAACTCCTTACAAGCCCGAGCTTCCATAATCAAAATGAACGTCCTACCTAGGATACATTTTGTTAGCTCAATGCTCCCCCTGCCCCCTCCAATAGACCACTGGTGCAAGGTACAATCGATGGTATCTAAGTTTATCTGGAATAACAAACGCCAGAGAATCAAAAGAGCTAGTACTCAACGTAGGAAACAAGATGGGGGCCTCGCAATCCCTGATTTTAAGCTTTATTTCTGGTCCTTTTCACTGAGACCTCTGATGTGCTGGCTAGACCCTGTAGATGCTGTTTCTTGGCGCTCCTTAGAAGCGGCGGCGGTCTCACCACTAAGATTGCAGGATGTGGTGTACTCCACTGTCTCTATTTCGAAATGCCGGCTGAGGTATGGACCGATCATAACTCACGTGATCCAAACGTGGCGTAATGTACAGAAGTCGTGTGGGGTTAAATGCCCATGGCACCTGGACTCTCCAATTTTTAATAACCAGCAATTACTTGTTGGGCACAAGCCGGTTAATGTTCCTCAATGGCAAAGGAGGGGGGTTCATACTCTGGAGGATATTTATGATAAGAACGGCCTCCGTGCGTTTCAGGACTTTTATTTTATTTATATTTTATGATCTTCCCGGCGAGTCCTTCTTTCTTTACCTTCAACTAAGGTCAGCGCTGAGGGCGCATGGCGTGCCGTGGGCTCAAGCTTTGCACCCACACCCCTTCCTCAGGCTCATAGTGGACAGGTCGACCTCCAGAGGGTTTGTTTCAGACTTTTATACGCTCTTAATTCAATCCACGTATAAAAATTTATCATTGGATACAATCTGGCGTGTGGATATCCCAGAGTTGGACCCCGAGTTTGACTGGGATGATGTTTGGGCAAATGTGGCATTGTCTTCCCGCAACCCCAATCACCAGCAAATTAATTTTAATTATATTCATAGGACCTATCTTACACCTAGGAAGTTATTTGCTATGGGACTGATAACCGACTCTCGGTGGACTTTGTGCTCTCCAAAGGCCACTGGCACTTATATGCATATGTATTGGGATTGCCCACCAGTGGCCCGCTTCTGGAGGTCAATAACGGACAAACTTTCAGATCTGTGTGGCTTAACACTTTCCGTGCCACTCACGAGATTTCTCGGTTTTTTTTATAGGTGGTTGCTAGCCACTCACGAGATTTCTCGGATTTTTATTTTATTTTTTTTTAGCGATCTGCAAAATTATTGCATCACCCGAGCCTACCCGAGTATAGCCGAGCGGCGCCGGCGACCACTGTGGAAAAAAGCGCCCCCTGTCGTCTCCCAGATGACATAAGTGATTTTGGAATGGACTCAATGAAAATGAAATGGGGAAAAAAATCCGGTACTCCACATTTTCCAGTTCACTGATCCAGCCGGGGTTACCAGAGTTCATTCTGGATCCTCAGATCCCCGCGGATCATGGAGATCTACAGTATCGCGTTGGATCCATACACGTATCGATTTTTTCGAATGGTGATCAGGAATTGGAATATACCAGTTGGATACCATCTGATGTCAGGTAAGGACTCTATGTTATCAGTGTTAGGATAATCAGAGTAAGTTTGATGAAGTTATAAGCTGTTTTGTGAAATGTCTTCTTTCGGTTTCACTGTAAAAGTCTGTGAGGAAATCAACGGAGCGATTATCCGTGCGCGGCCGTAATGTGCTTGCGTGCACGTATAATATTGATCATCTAGCGTTTATTTGAAAACGATTCATAAAAAGGCAGACGAATATCAACGTTGTGGAATATTCCACTAAAAGACGATTTTCATAGAATGCTCCAGAATGAGCTGTTTTTTTATATCAAAACGGGGGCTTTTCTAACAGCTCTGAAACGGAAACGACGCGATAAAAAAACAATCTGCCTTGACAGCACTGACTGGAAAATAGTCTTTGATAATGCGATGGGCAGATTAGACACATAGCCATAATTTAAAACATAGATTAGGCGATATTAACGTTAACATTGGCGCCGATGGTGGCATTCAGCCGGTAAAACGGAAAACCAGGCGTGGCGCTCAAAGTGTTAACTATCCCATTCACAGCTGTTACGCTACTCCTGAACGATATAACAACACTACCCGCGTCCGTACAACTGAAAAGGGTTGTCCTAGCGGGCGTCACAGCAGCGAAGAAGCTAATAGCATTGAGGTGGAAGGAGCCTGAGAAGCTCACAGTGATTAACTGGTCCCTGACACTGTTGGATGTGATTTATCTTGAGATATCCACGGCGCGGGTGATTGGGGTAGGGCAGGCTGGGATTGACCTGTGGTTCGCAGCAGCTGAGAAGGTCAGGACCGCCGTGTGCGGCTGAGCGGGGTTGGGGGTCTTTATAATTTATAAATGGTTATTTCTGTATTATTATTGTTTTTTGTTATTTTCCTGTGAAGTTCTGTGTATTGTGATTGTGGTTAATGTGTTGTCTTGTTTCATGTAATTAATAATAAAAAGATTTGATCAAAAAAAAATTATGTTTATGGGGGGAATCTTTCAATTTTCAGAACGTTTTCGAGAGAACGATAGCTTTTCAAAATGCTATAAAAAGGATATGAACCGATTAAAAAACAATCCGTTTCGACAATGTTGACTGCAAACAAGTCATTGATAAGCGACGGGCAGATTAGACACATAGCCATAATTTAAAACATAGATTAGGCGTTTTTAGCGCTAACATTGGAGTGGATGATGGCATTCAACGGGGTAAAAGGTAAACAAGGCCGGCAATGAAAGTGTTAAGCACGTTTTATTAAGACATATTTTTATATGGGTCGGGACACTTTAAAAAAGCAGAACAATGAACACAAATCTGTCCGACAGTCTTAAATAACAAACGGCATTGCTTCGCTTCTTTGTCGACATGTCTGCTGCACATGTCCTTGTTGTTTTCAACACAGATAATCTCCACGTGCTTGTTGTAGAGAGGTGGAGTCGAGGCGCCGCTTACTTTCGTTTCATTGGAATGGAGGTGGGAAGGCGCAGCTTACTTTCGTTTCATTGGAATGGAGGCGCAAGATTTGAGGCAAAAAAAATATAATTTTTTTTTCTTTCTTTTTTTAAACTTCGATTTATTTTTTTATGTTCAAAGCTTGTGCCATCGAACGAAGCTTCGAAGCTTCTAAGTATTTAAGACAGCCCCAGTGGTGTGTGTGTGTGTGGGGGGGGGTCGTTCTAACTAGAAACTGCGATCGTGTTTGTCGAGCATGTTTTACGTCCGGTAAAACACGACACTGTGATCGTTACAAAAACATGTTTCAGGTTCGGTAGAATAGACATAGAATATACCGTACCTTAGCCAGAAGGTATTCCAAAAAGAATAATTCCCAGTGATCGCATCGCCATCACGATTGTGTATATGTCTATACTCGTGTATACGGGAAATAGGCTTCAGGCAAAAAAATCTCGAGGCGATCGCTCTGTCGCTCCGTCTCCGAGGAGGAGGGGCCCTTGCAGAAAAAAAAGAGAATAGGTGTATCCACACCAGTTCAGAAGGTAGGCGATACTGCCACCTGGTGAGATTCGATCGTCATTGTAATTTCAACGTAGGCAGATGAGCCAGCGAGACCTAGAGGGCTCCGGCTGACCGTATAGAATGGGGATCAAAGGAAAAAGATCAAAGGATGTAAAAACGAGATATTACGTTTTTGGCGCTCAAGCGTTGGCGGTGAAACACAAGATATTACGTTTTTTTGCCGTCAATGAGTTAAAGACAGTAGAGTTGAATCCTTTCTGGTGATGTATAGTTAAAGACAGTAGAGGTTGAGTCCTTTCTGGTAATGTATCATAGTTAAAGACAGTCAAGTTTAATCCTTTCTGATGATGTATCATAGTTAGGGATGGGTACCGAATTCGGTACTTTTAAGGGTACCTACCGAAACATGTCGGTACTACCGTGTATCGATTCACGTGAGATGCCAATTTTCGGTAATGCAAAAAATAAAATAAAAAATAAAGTCTGATGACGTCATGTTTTGTTTACGAAACCATGACAATTAACCACACGTTAATTAAGTCGAATTCTGCCTTTGTCTCCATCAACTACATATAAATATTTATATAATTGTTTGCTTGATAGACGAAGGTTGCAACATAATTATGTAATGTCATGTCGTTGGCTGTGAGAGCAGCCCCACTGCACCCAGGCAGGGCAGCCGAGTGAAACTGCGTCACATTCACGAAAGGGGCTACTTAATTAATTAATCCAATCCACTTTATTTATAGAGCACATTTAAAAACAACAAAGTTTACCAAAGTGCTGTACAAGTCCCACGACATAAGATAAAAAAAAAAAAAATGTAAATGTAGAATTTTTTTTATCTTTTTTTTTTCTCGAAGCTTCGAATTAAAATCGAAGCTCGGCCCCGAAGCTTGGATTGCCAAAAAAAGCTTTGAAGGTCAGCCCTACATACCACTTTATGATTTTGTGAAGACACAAACCTTTGATTTGGGAGTATTTGGGGTTTCAGGTGATCAACCAGCACGATTTGGGTTTCGTGTCATATCTCGCGATCTATGAAAAAAGACTGGATTATTTTGGAAAGGGGCAATGTTTTGCTTGTAACAAACTACAGTGTGTAGAATTGAACTGATTAGTCAGTAATGGACTATGAACAAATGAGCCATACTATTGTCTCCATAGCTATAATACAGAACACACGATGGGTCTGCAAACATCGCTAAAATGGTCAATAACGCTGGCACCAGGCGCTACAGATGGGGAAAGTGGGTGGTGCTTAAAGAAGACTTTGAGAGGTTGAGTACTTTCTGGTGATGTATCATAGTTAAAGACAGTAGAGGTTGAGTACTTTCTGGTGATGTATCATAGTTAAAGACAGTAGAGGTTGAGTACTTTCTGGTGATGTATCATAGTTAAAGACAGTAGAGTTTAATCCTTTCTGGTGATGTATCATATTTAACAATATCTTTACTTTTTTTTATTTTTTATTTTTTTATCATTCCATTTGGGCTGTGGGGGGTGCTTAATGTCTGAAGGAGTCGACTGAAGGCTTCTTGTCCTCTGCAAAAGCATGCAATTGGTCCACTGATGGATACATCTTGATATTTGTCTAGTCTAGTGTGTTCATTAGATGGGTGAAATCCTCTTTCAGTGCCTCTGTGCCTGTTTTCGTAGGCAGTTAGCCTCTGGTATGCGTGCCATTAGCATTAGCCACGCTTCTAGGCCTCTTTTCTTTTGGAAAGAATGATAAAAAAATTATAATAATAATAAGTATACATTTTTTTATTTTTTTATATTCGACTAAGAGGTTGGCCAGTCGACTACGGCTCCTTTCGACCGATTAGTCGACTAATCGACTAATAGGGGTCAGCCCTACGGATCAGTATCGGTATCGGCCGATACCCAAAGCTTAGGTATCGGAATCGGATCGGGAATGAAAAAATGGTATCGGAACGGATAGGGCCCCGGCTGGGCGATATGATGATATTATATAAATATCGGGTACAGTTCATAAACGATACACTTTTTAAACGTATCGTGGACATCGTGATGTTCCTCACAATCCCTCACATCAGTTTATAAGCCGCCGCGGTTGAGATTACTTACTTTGGCGCAGCGCTCTACTCTCTCGTCTCTCCCTCTCAAAGAAAAGAAATACACACAGACTCGCCCCAACCTACGTCATGTACACGCCCATACACACACACACACCCAGAGAGGCGGTGCTACAGGTTTTGTTTGGAGGACTCTACTTGAGGAAACGGGGATACGAGAGCATGAGAGAAGTGGACAGAGCTTTGCGAGTTTAAACGTTAGCCATACGTGTTTTATTCAGAAACGGCAATGGAATATGGAGGCGCAGAGGTGGATGAATTGGTAGTAGCCTCGCGTTCTAACCGTTAGCATTGCGGCTAGCGCAAATGAGCTAATAAGGCACTGAATTCATACAGTAGCTTGTTAGCTAGCGTCGAAATCCGTGTGTCGCGTTGACGATGACGTCACGGCGCCCCAGCTACACTGACGGGGGGGGGGGGGGGAATACCGTCTTTATATCTATCTAATCTATGGGGGGGTACTACCGAGTCGAGTAGGTAGTAGGGCACCATGCAGACCGTGGAAAAGCGGCATAAGAGAATACTTCATAATGTTTCATGCAATTAAAAAGTAAATATATATGATGATGATGCACACACACGTTTACAGTGTTTTGTTTACCAGTAGGATGTTATAACATTGCTGATAATAAAAATCATAAGTCTAAGCTATCAAGTCTCCTGTGATTTTACATTACTATATTAAAAGTATAGGCGGACTAGGGCTGCAACGATTAGTCGACATAATCGACGACGTCGATCATAAAAACTCGTCGACACAGACTTTTTGCGTCGATTAGTCGTTAATCGACCTATCTTTGTGAAAGTGGCTTCTCAGCTCTGGTCCAGCTGAAGACTTCTTAGCTTAACATAACAGACCGACAGTAAGTTTGGGGGAACTAATGGGATAACTGGGGTTGCAACAAAAGTGCAACTAGGGCTAAAAACACAATGAAATAAAATAATAATAAATAATATATCCTTCTTAGCAGACTTCTTAGCTTAACATCCCAGGGAACTAATGGGATAACTGGGGATGTTGTTTGCTCCTGACAAGAGTCTCAAAGTCTGGGGTGATGGTAGACAAAGCAACTCTGAGGTCATGCTCAATGTCCAATCTGTTCCTCTGCTTTGTCTTCAGCTGGACCAGAGCTGAGAAGCCACTTTCACAAAGATAGGTAGTGCAAAAAAATAATAAAATGTTTTAAAGAAAGTATTATTATTATTATTCTTTTTTTAGATTAGTCGACTAATCGAAAATATAAGACAGATTAGTCGACTACCAAAATAATTGTTAGTTGCAGCCCTAAGGCGGACCATTCCTTGGTTACAAGATTATTATTTTCTCACAGTAGTGTGTGTGTATTTTTGGCTAAAGTGGATAGAAAACAGTACTGTGCAAAAGTCTTAGGCACCCAAGAGTATTTATATAAATTGTCTTAGATGTTAATAAAAAAAAATGCTGTATTAGTGCGTCAGTAGACTACTCTTTTAGATTTTTAGAAATGTTTAATTAAATTATTTTTGAAAGCATCTTCATGGTTTAATGCAGACATATGTTGCAGGGACTATTTTAATAGTCATGTTGGCATGACTGTAGGCTTCAAAGGGATCAAGCATTTTTAAGGGCTTTAGAGGAACTGTCAAAATATCGTGATGTACATCGTGTATCGTGACATAGCCAAAAAACATTGTGATATCATTTAGAGGCCATATCGCCCAGCCTTATCGGAACATCTCTACTTGTTAGCCAGCGGAGTGTGAAAAAAAGCTGCTATATGTTGCTCACCAGTAGGGCTGTCTTAAATACTTCGAAGCTTCGTTCAATGGCACAAGCTTCGAACATAAAAAAAAAATCGAAGTAAAAAAGAAAATAATAATAATAATCTTGCGCCTCCATTCCAATGAAACGAAAGTAAGCGGCGCCTCGACTCCACCTCTCTACAACAAGCACGTGGAGATTATCTGTGTTGAAAACAACAAGGACATGTGCAGCAGACATGTCGACGAAGAAGTCATCAGACGTGTGGTTACACTTTAGAATATGCAAAGACAATGCCCAAAAAGCAGAGTGCCAGATATGCCAGAAGAAAATGGCATATCACAACTCTACAACAACTTTGTCAAATCACCTAAAAAACGTAAGTATCGTTGTACACGACGGCGACGCCACACAAAACATTAATAAGGCTATGCCTATTGTTACAAAGGGTCAGATTAAACCGAATATATATATTTATTGCTTGAGATCCCTTGTATAATATTTGTATATCGTTTTGATATCCCTTGTATATTCTTTGTATATATACACAGAATATCCCTTTACCTGGGTACAAACCAGACCATAATATTCGCTCTCCTATTGGACAGCGACCCCTAGGCGCCAACGACCATACCCCCAATGGCAAGTTCAAAGGCAACGCCAAGGCATGTCTCAACATGTCCAGGTTTGCGCAGTAATACGAGACAGAACTGAGGTTGGCACTAGATAATTCACCTTACGTATAAATACGGCGCAGGTGTACACAGCAGCACTTGTCTTCTAAAACCTTGATGCCTTCACCACGAGACAACGTGCAGTGAAGTGAGCAACTTTGCCTCTAAATAGAGCCTTGAGAACCGCGTGCGAATAGATTGCTAAAGTGTCAGAGTTTAACGCAGTAACGTCGAGTTCGACTTATTCTAATGTGAAGTAATAGTCTATCATTTATAGTGTATCGTGCGGCTACCGTTCTTCAGTGACCAGCATTACCACCGGTTCGTCGTGTATATAGCTAGTGCACTTATCCAGGCTGGGCGGCCTAAACTCGTGCCCCCACCCGAGGAGTCCTAGACGAGAACCGTTGGATATGTACACCGGAGAACGTACACCGGCGACTGCAGAAACATTTCTGGTTGGATTATATTGCTTTGGTACCGTGACTGCTGGAGCAGAGAACCGTCGACCCCACTATCGTTTGGGATCTACCCCCCGTGAGGATCATCACTCGAGCCCGCCTCTAGGAAGAGGCTGGCTAGCTGTCTTCCATGCTGTCGAGCATACTGGATTATAGCTGTTGCTTTGTCTACTGATCAAGGGAGTACTGCACTGGCTCCTGTATCTGGAACCTCGTTATTCCTCGTTGACCCAGACTTTGTACCCGAACATTCCTCTACCCCGGCCGGCCTTACACCCGGAGGGAACCCCCCAGTGTCTCCAGCTGGTACTAGTGTGCCCTATGTAATTGCTATGCCACAGGTGGCGTCAGTTTAGACCCATCTTAGTATTCATACTATTCTCATTGACTTACGCTCTTGACTTACTTTACGTGTTCTTCGCCATACAAGCGCGAGCATAATTCTCAATCTGTAACCTAACGTTGCTTGATAATAATAAATACCCTCTAAATAGTACTTTATGTGTCATTGCCGTATTCTTGTGTGGGTGTTCACCATATATATTCATGTACTATATGGCCAGTAATAAAAGTACATAACTAAGTAGTGGTTTAATATACCATACTCTCAATACAGTCAGGGAATTGTACCCCTCAGTTACACCTATGCTGCTATGTAGGGCTGCAACGATTAGTCGACATAATCGACGATGTCGATTATGAAAAATCGTCGACGAGATATTGTTGCGTCGATTAGTCATTAAAAACAATAACACTTAATAATAAGTAACTGCAATGCGCAAATGTAGCTACATTAGTTAGCCAACAACCAGCCAGGCAGCGCCGTTATCTCACGGGACGAGTAGCTACATTAGTTAGCCAACAACCAGCCAGGCAGCGCCGTTATCTCACGGGACGAGTAGCTACATTAGTTAGCCAACAACCAGCGCCGTTATCTCCCGGGACGAGTAGCTTCATTAGTTAGCCAGCAACCAGTCAAGCTAACGTTAGCTGGCTCCAGCAGCTTGTTGATGTCGTCGGGAGCATTTAGCCTGCTGGCTACCTAGCTCCACTTCAACCAGCATCGGGAGATCCAGCAGCTTGTCGATGTGCTAATAGCCTCAGCAACCTAACGTTAGCTGGCTCCAGCAGATCGACAAGCTAGTTAGGTTAGTCGACTAATCGAAAAAATAATCGGCAGATTAGTCGACTACCAAAATAGTCATTAGTTGCAGCCCTACTGCTATGACTAATGTGTTACCAAGTTGGCTAATTTAATTGTAATCATCTGCTTTTGTAGGTGCATTGTCTGATATAATTATAAATTATAAATTAAATATAATATAATTGTTTGCTTGATAGACGAAGGTTGCAACATAATTATGTAATGTCATGTCGTTGGCTGTGAGAGCAGCCCCACTGCACCCAGGCAGCGCAGCCGAGTGAAACCTTGTTGGCTGCGTCACAGTCACGAAAGGGGCTACTTAATTAATTAATCCAATCCACTTTATTTATAGAGCACATTTAAAAACAACAAAGTTTACCAAAGTGCTGTACAAGTCCCACAACATAAGGATTTTTTTCTTTTTTTTAATAAAAATATTATAATACGTTTTTTTTTCTTTTTTTTTTAAACTTCGAATTAAAATCTCGGCCACGAAGCTTCGATTGCTAAAAAAAGCTTCGAAGGTCAGCCCTACTCACCAGTCTTGCTGCCGCTTGCCGCTTAGCTTCAGCTGAATCCGGGGAGGAGGGGAGTAGGGGGAGGCAGCCGCAAACGTAGAATTCACACCATGGCGCCTCTTTATGTCCGTCGCTAAGTTTGTCGTACTACTAGTGTACTTTATAGGGGCACGGCATCATTCGCAAATTGCTTGCGATTTGTCAAGTTGTCCGTCTTTCTTGAAAAATCCGAAGTATTGCCAAACATTTGATTTGTATGTAGTGTACTTTTCGGTGCGCTGTGTCTCTTTCTCCTCAACTTCCCTGTTTGTTGATAACTGTATCGGCTCTCGTCTGTAGTAGCGAATCAAAGATAGTCTCTACTGAGTGCTGATAGAAGTGGATGAGAGGAAATTATATGAATGAATCGGGTTTTACCGATCAATGACGCTATCATTCGCTATCGCGAGTTCAACCTGAATTGTAGCCGATGCGCACTTTTTCCACCAGTGCACTCGCATTTTGAACATTTATGCCGGTGCACCGATGCGAATCTGTGAATCTTAACATCACTAGTGTACAGGCAAGAAACAGCAACGTCTATAGTAGAATTGACGTATAAGGCTATTACTCAGCCTGTCGGGAATTACCCCAGACCACGCTATAACGATATTTATATTCACCACGGTATAACACGGGAACGTATGGATGGAAAAATGTATTCTTTTACACATATTGAACGATAGGTGATGTCAAATGGTATTGTATCCATAGCTATAATATAGAATATAGTTATTATAGCTCTACAAACAAGGTGACGCACTCCTATCTTTTAAAGTGTGGCAGTGCTAGAACGGGGCCCGACTAATTCCTGGCGGTCAATGAGTTAACTATGATACATTACCAGAAAGTACTCAACCTCTACTGTCTTTAACTATGATACATCACCAGAAAGTACTCAACCTCTACTGTCTTTAACTATGATACATCACCAGAAAGTACTCAACCTCTACTGTCTTTAACTATGATACATTACCAGAAAGTACTCAACCTCTACTGTCTTTAACTATGATACATCACCAGAAAGTGCTCAACCTCTACTGTCTTTAACTATGATACATCACCAGAAAGTACTCAACCTCTACTGTTTGTAACTATGATACATCACCAGAAAGTAGTAAAGTAAATATTTGGGATGAGACTAGGTTACCCATCTCAACTCTATCTTAACACATTCCCGGCCAACCACGGACATGTCCGTGTTTCGGATCCAACGGTTGAGGGCCAACCACGGACATGTCCGTGGCAAGGTTGTTTTGGCTTTTATTCCATTTTAATAACCTACTCAATGTCACCGAGCGGCACTGCAGATTTACCCTACTCTTGGAATTCGGAAAAGTGCATTACCGGCCAGATCCTCGTAGGGGCGCTGTCTCGATAATCAGGGATGCACCGAATGGGAAATTCTTGGCCGAAACCGATACCGAAAATAGGAAACAGTTGGCCGAAAACCGAATGCCGAAAGGCCGAAAATGATTCATAGAATAGAATTTTTTTTACCAATGTTGTTCAGCTACCTGATTATGGAAAAATATATGATTATGGCAAAACTTAACTTAAATAATAAATAATCACTATTATGGGTCCATAAAACATTTATTCAGCACTTCTGAATGCATACAGTACATTAATTCCAAGTCAAGTGCATTTTCTTTTCTCTGTAGGATAACTACAACAAAGTGCATTCAGAACAAAGCCAATGTGCTTTAAAACTGCATAAAGATCTGCACACATGAGAGGGAGAATAGCTTATAGCAGACTTAATGATGTTACTGTAGTGGCTACAGTAAGCATTTTATATAAAAGTACTCTGTATTTTTGTATGACAACTAATAAAGAAACTTGAACTACTGTCATAATTCACGTCGTTCTAGCCTACATGGAAGGACTGTTGTATTTACTACATCTCCCGTGACTATTAGCGGGGGATGACGTAGCTTTAAAGGGGAACTATTTTACTATTTCTTTCACTATTTGGGCACTTTTACACAATTCCTGTGAGTCTATGGAACACCTCTGTAATATATATATTTTTTTTATTCATTGTTTTGTATTTCTAATCAAGTCCTCAAAAACAGCATTTTTCTACCTCAAGATCTCGAGCTGTTTTGAGCCTGGGCTCCTAAACCACTGTGCACGTTCTGGTTCACCTGAACATTAACATGCAGCAGTGTCTTTCTGACATCACATATAGGGCCAGGGCTCTACAGTGCGACCAAATTGCTTGCATATGCCCCTAAAAATATTTGTATGCGAACGGTAAAAATCAATTACGCGCACGCTGTGCGAATACAGATTATAGCCTCTCTCGTCTTTTTTTTCCTCCGCTGCGAGATCGTTAAAAAACTACAAGTCCCACATTGCACTCAAGCCAACGGTCCAATCACAGTAGAGTGAAGTGACTGGTTTCATGGGAAATAAAGCAAATGACCAATCGGAAGCTCTCATTTTTCTTGTTTACTTCCTGAAACTCCGCGATCAGGGCTCTCGTTTTCCGAGACACCAATTTATTATAGTCTCTCTCTTACCAATAGCAATAGATTTTAGAACACCTAGATTTATCGATAGCAATAGTAATATAACGTTAATGCAACAAAACGAATGCCTTGCTTTGTTAATCATAACGTTGATGCAGTAGCGTATGTCGGTGTGTTGGCTGTAACGGACATGACAATAACATAACGTGTACACATTAAAATTGCGATAATCTATTCTAACATTTTCAAATCGATGCAGTTGAATTTCCCCCTTAGGATCGATGCATTGTTACACCCCTACACCAAAGTCACTGGCCCACTGTGTATCTGTGTGTATAATAACTTGGCTAGCGTTATCAACAGCAGAGGTGGGCAATGGGTCCAGCTGTAGCGCCGGAGTGCAAGCGATGTGATGTAATTGGCAGACTCGACTGTCAATCAATGGTCTACCTGACACGCAAACTCAAACAATGTTTCTGTACTGGAGGTGTGATTGATTGATTGATTGATTGAAAACTTTATTAACAGATTGCAGAATGGGTACAATACAGTACAGCTCAATACACACAATTGTTAAGGGGATGCAGACCAGAGAAAGACTTTCGTCTTGTTTACATCAGGGTCCCCCATTTCAATTAATCAGGAAAGTGTACAGTAGGAAAGTGTACAGTATTTCAATAGGCAACCCTGAAAGGATTATTTTTCTAGAAGAGCAACACAGCCAAAACATAAGCATTGTATGCATAAAAGGGGCTAAAGTTAAGTGACTGAACCTTTTGTAGCAGTAGTTTGATTTGATAGTTTATTTGATAGGGACAGCACATGTTAATGAACATCAAGTACAAAATACAAAATGTAAACATGCAGGGTTGTAGCAAGAGCTAATTTACACACATGCACGCACAGTACAAATATACATTTATTTTTGAAAAAAAAATAAACTCCGTTACTTGAAATATTTTCACTGTGCTCCTAAATATTTTTGGGTGCTCCTAAATTTCTTTGTGTGCTCCTAAATTTTTTCATTTAGGAGCACCTGTGCCCCTAGTGAAAAAGGTTAGCGTAGAGCCCTGAGGGCACATTTTCAAATGACTCAGTTCAGTGAGGGTGAATATTGTGAGAGGAGAATTGGAAGAATGCGCCAATATGAGAATTTTGAGACATAGATCATATTAATATAAGTTCACATAGCTAGGAAACAATGCTAAACACTCAAAAAGGCCATTTATAAGATAGTTCCCCTTTAAGAGAGACGAGTGAAAGAGGACCGGAAGCCTTGTTAGCTAGCTTAACGCTAACGTTAATCAAAAAGGTTTTTAACCGCGACGGGCATATAGTAATGGTGAGGATATAAAGCATGTTAAAGACGCATTTATTGGACGCGTTGCGCGCAGAGTTTATATAGAAACAGCGCGACTCCTGAGTCCCAAGAGGAGTTATCACAGGCTACAGAACGCAGGACTGAAGAGCTCACGTTGCGCATGTAATGACTGAAGCCGCGTTTTGATGACATCATCACAACAACACGCGTTAGGTTACAGGTTGTTTCTGTTCTTTGACATTCTGTGATATATTTCCGGTGAAAAAACTCTTTCGGCCGAAAGCCGAAAGGCCATTTTTGGCCATTTTCGGCCGAGAATTTTCGGTGGCCGAATATTCGGTGCATCCCTATCGATAATGCAGTGTTCCCTGTGGCAGAACGGTGTTTTATTTTTTTGGATCTCGAATGGACTTTCCTGTTAGGGTGAATCTGTGTGTAGCATGTAGAATGGAATACGTTTTGGGAGCTGAATTCAGTGTGCAGTAAAGGAATATAGCATCAGCCAATGGACATATGGATCTACCAGATGGCGATCGATAACTTGGAAATCCTTTTTGCAGTCCAACCGGCCACAGGTAAGATCTTTTTCACGTAAATTACATGCTGATCAGGCCTTGTTATCATACCCAACCAGGCGATCAGCGAATGTGGCTACTGAGGCTAACGCCGTTATTGGTAATCAATAATCAGAAACGACGTCCCCCGCCCCCCCTTTCATGCATTCATGGTGGAACATTATATCGATCATATGCATTTTGATTTTTAGCTCTAGCTTCTGTAGGGCCGAAACACCATTCGATTTAACGTTATTAGCTTAGCAGCCAGTATCTCGTTTTGCAGGAAATATACCAGACCAATCCCATATAACGCTTATATTCAAGACGCTATAAAATGGGAACGTATTGATAAATTATTTCTTTAAGCCATTTTGAAGGGACGGTTTATAGTGTCAATTGACAATGAGAATGGACAGATAGCAATAATATAAAGTATGGATTTAGCTCTACAAACAGCCTCACGCACAATGAAACCGTATTATGATATGCTGGCCTTATAGAGTGGGGCCGTCTAATACCTGTGGCCATCAATATGTTAAGTACACACAGATCATGATAGCCTGACTATAATCAGATATTGACATAGGCCTATTCCCATTAATAATGATACTGTGTACTGTGGGATTAAATGTATGATTTACTTTCAATGTTAATTTGGTTTATAATGTTGTTCTGTTTAATAGGTTGTTTATAAAACTCTCTCATTTTGGTGTCCTTTATGTCCTGTATATGTATGATAAGGACAGACCACTTTGTGACATTATCCTAGTGGCTGTTCTGTATAGTTTAATAGGAGCCTAGTACTGCTCTTATAATTTAAGGCTCACAATCACCCCTGACAAGAAATAGTATAGGCATATTATACATTTCCTGAATCCTTATAGTCCTGGCTGAGTCGATTTTGTATTTTGTGTCCCTGTTGCTCCTAGATGACACAAGGCTAAAATAATTTAGGCGAAAATCATGTAAAATGTGTGTTGTTGACTGTTCAAAGAGCTCCAGTGACCTCTGTATTGGTCAGAAAGATTCACATCTTAGCTTGAAGATGACATAGTCCCCATTAAAATTATATCAAAGACAATATTGTGAAACATTGACAGATGTCCTCTACGTGAGTCTAAAACAGGATATGCACCAGTATCTGAAATGCAATTTCCTGAGGGGGTGGGTACAGGGGTGCGTTGGTGATTTCAAAGCTGGTTGCACTGTGTTTTATTGACGTCACGTGTCGTGCACGTGCGTGCATAAATGTTCCCTCGCGTGCGCACTGCGCACAGGATGTAGTCTTCAATAAAGAAATTGTCAACAGATATGGTGGAAAAACAAACAATGTTTCAAATGTAATTGTAGTTACATTTGAGCGGGTTGGGGTGAATGAATGAATGAATGAAAACTTTATTTAACAGATTGCAGAATGGGTACAATACAGTACGGCTCAAAACACACAATTGTTAAGGGGATGCAGACCAGAGAAAGACGTTTGTCTCGTTTACATCAGGGTCCCTTCCCCCATTTTCAATTCATAGTGATCATTTGGTGATAAAGCGCTGAATCCCCTTTCACATTCTGCAGTGCTGCATGGAATGACTTTTGTGCATAAGTATTTTACAGTGTAGTGTACACTGTAGTGGATGGTTGGATAGGATGGAATAGACACAGAGCTCCCTGCCCCCTCCCCTCAGGTTTGGTGTGAACGATGGTCTGACTCAGGCAGAGCACCGTTCACACGAAACCTGTGAATGTGATTTCCATGAAATGGGTTGCATTCTGTGCGCTGTTGTTATGCTTATGCAAGGTAGCCAGGTACACGCGATGAGTCGAGTGCAGCACGTTCTTGAGTGCACGTGCATGCGGGCGCACATCCGTGCATGTGCGTGTACGCGCTTCTGCTCACAAAAGCTGGTTGCCCGGCGTGCAACCCCGTCCCATGAGCACCGCACCTCTGGGTGGGTATACTTCATGACTTGATATGATACAGCTATACTGATGATTGATTGAAAACTTTAATTAACATATTGCAGAATGGGTACAGTACAGCTCAATACACACAATTGTTAAGGGGATGCAGACCAGAGAAAGACTTTCGTCTTGTTTACATAAGGGTCCCCCATTTTCAATTCATAATGACATTTATGACATACACAAATAATAGATATAATAATCTAATCTAATCATCTAATCATGACATTTATGACATACAGATATACAGTACCGTTACATTTGTGACATACAAGATATATGCAAATATCCTAACAGTAAATATATACATACAAGGGTGAGGGAACTGTAGTGTACACCCCGCCTACCCAACCTCCTCCAATGTACAGTTTCTTCCCCCTCATATACTCTCATTTTAGACTATTTTTGTACGCATACAGTACTGTATATTTGTAGATCTGGTATGTCATAATTGTCTAGATGTAACAGTACTGTCTATCTGTATGTCATGTCACTATGAATTGAAAATAGGGGACCCTGATGTAAACAAGACAATCGTCTTTCTCTGGTCTGCATCCCCTTAACAATTGTGTGTATTGAGCTGTACTGTATTGTACCCATTCTGCAATCTGTTAAATAACGTGTTCATTCATTCATCATTGAAACTCCCAACCAGCAACAAGACACCGGAGTATTGACACCGAGCATGAAGGGCCCGGACCATAACCCTAACCCACCAGACCTCTCCAGAAAATAGATATGCTAACAATGCTAAAATAAGCACAGAGGCTAGTCATAGCTTATCAGCACACAGAGAAGCTAACGTTGCTAGTGTTAGCTCAGAGGCTAACCGGGACATTGCACACAGAGCTAACAGCAGCACTGAGAGCTCAAAGCTAACTGCTAGCTAACCCAAACAACACTGATAAAGCAGGCGGCCTAATATCCTACTGATCAGTGCTTTAACTTTAAGACTCATGTCCAAAGGAGCCTTTAAGTTTAATTTAACAAACCTGCTTTGTGTTTCTTCATCTCACTTTTAGGCATCTGGACATTCAGTATTTACGGTGGTGACCAATCTGTTCCTAGTTCAACTCCTCCTTACAGTCCATCCAATACTGCGGCAAATAGGCTCTGCAGAGCAACTCTTGAATTTGCCACCAGAGGGCCTCGAAGCGCACTAAATAAAATAATGAGTTACGATCACAGCAGGGGAGACATACAGTCAGGTCCATCATGCCATGACATCAACGTCATTTTCATTATTTTGGCTCTACACACCACCAGAATGGATTCGAAATTAAACAATCAATATGTGTTTTAAGTGGAGAGAGAAGAGACAGAGGGAGGGATATAATAATACAAACGGGGAGAGAGAAGACACATACAGTCACAGAAGACACATATTGTGTAATGAGAAGTTCGATTGAATGGCCAGATGTGGAGGCCTTTGGACACAGAGTAGCAGTGATTATTGAGATTTTCACAGAGAAACCATCCAATCTGAAGGCGCACTCCCAAATGTTTTCCACCAACAAGCACATCACACTATGAGCTAAACGTCTCAGGTTTGCATACAAATTATACAATTACATTGAATGTTCTGCACACATGTGGTCCTAAAAACAATCACAGACTACAAAGGGAAAAGTAACAGTTCTGTAGAGGTGTCTGCTTCCCTCCCAGAGGAGCTTAAACACCTTCTATGCACACCCCACACAGATGGAAGCATATCATTTATAATATATATATTGTTATATTATTTGGTTTATTATTGTGTCCTTATGTTTCATTATTTGTTCCTCATATTTTTTTTCTTTCTGTTTTGGCAACACAACATTATTTGTCCTGCCAATAAGTGTGTGTGTGTGTGTTTACTGAACCAAAGAGTTCAGCCACGAGGTACATGATGTAGAGGAGCGTATGCAGCCACGAGGTACATGATGTAGAGGAGCGTCTGCAGCCACGAGGTACATGATGTAGAGGAGCGTCTGCAGCCACGAGGTACATGATGTAGAGGAGCGTCTGCAGCCACGAGGTACATGATGTAGAGGAGCGTCTGCAGCCACGAGGTACATGATGTAGAGGAGCGTCTGCAGCCACGAGGTACACGATGTAGAGGAGCGTCTGCAGCCACGAGGTACATGATGTAGAGGAGCGTCTGCAGCCACGAGGTACACGATGTAGAGGAGCGTCTGCAGCCACGAGGTACACGATGTAGAGGAGCGTCTGCAGCCACGAGGTACACGATGTAGAGGAGCGTCTGCAGCCACGAGGTACATGATGTAGAGGAGCGTCTGCAGCCACGAGGTACACAATGTAGAGGAGCGTCTGCAGCCACGAGGTACACAATGTAGAGGAGCGTCTGCAGCCACGAGGTACACAATGTAGAGGAGCGTCTGCAGCCACGAGGTACACAATGTAGAGGAGCGTCTGCAGCCACGAGGTACACGATGTAGAGGAGCGTCTGCAGCCACGAGGTACACGAGGTAGAGGAACGTCTGCAGCCACGAGGTACACAATGTAGAGGAGCGTCTGCAGCCACGAGGTACACGATGTAGAGGAGCGTCTGCAGCCACGAGGTACACGATGTAGCGGAGCGTCTGCAGCCACGAGGTACACGATGTAGAGGAGCGTCTGCAGCCACGAGGTACACAATGTAGCGGAGCGTCTGCAGCCACGAGGTACACGATGTAGAGGAGCGTCTGCAGCCACGAGGTACACGATGTAGCGGAGCGTCTGCAGCCACGAGGTACACGATGTAGCGGAGCGTCTGCAGCCATGAGGTACACGATGTAGAGGAGGGTCTGCAGCCATGAGGTAGGGAAGAACGGGGGACGTTGTCACACTTTTTACTCTAGTGTGAATTGCTCATCATCAAAACATCTTTCAATAGTCATTCCTAAATTAAATTGAAGCTTAAGATGTTGGCTTGAAATGTGTATCGCTCTCATTTTCCAACGTATTGTAACAAAGAGTTAATCACCTATCAAAGACACTGACACATTGTGACAACCAACCCCATCATGGGGATGGTTGTCACAGACTATATGGGGTTGGTTGTCACACCATGTGTTTTAATGGGAAACATCTTAAAAAGAAGTCAAGAAGGCAGAACAAAATTTGAAAGTTTGACAAATACATAACTTAATGCATCTTAACATGAACATAAACAGGAAACACATCTTTAGGCCATCCTATATAACAAAATAAGAACATAATAAATCGGCCTAACAATAATAGCCTACACAACATGTGAACCAACCCCAACTGGAATGTCTTGATAGCATCAAGGCTAACAGCCATCTAACAACTAGTTAGCTACTGTAGCTAACAACAATCTAAGCTATAGCTATCCCTTCACACTTTATTTTTTTTTTATCCACTTTTTCTCCCATTTTCTATATTTTCTCCCATCCCAATTTCGTATCATCCAATTCAACCCTCCCCTGTCACGAACGCTGTTTCTTGCCTCCCACAAGCCGGCTGCAATGTGGACTAAGTCATACATAGCACAAGTCCCCTCCGGTACTTGAGGTAACAGCAGTCGCATCTTTTCACCTGCGCAGCTCGATCTCTCAGTGGCGAGGAGTAACGCGTGGGAGGCTCACGCTGCCCCCGACACTTCCTGATTCTACTGTGCAGGCGCACCAACCGACCTGTAGGAGTCGCTGTCCACAATGCCCGATCCCCACCCATCAGTTTCCCACCCCCTAATACGGCCAATGTGTATTAGTATGAACGACCAGCTAAACTGAAAGCAATGTGGAGCGCTGGGCTCGAACAGGCGAGCCCAGCGTCTCCGCATTTGTGGCGAGCGCCTTGCCGACTACGCCACGTAGCCGCCCTCCCTTCACACTTTTTAAGGGTAATAATTGTTTCATTATAAACCAATTGTGTAAAAGCCTAGAAGAAAAATACTGAGGAGCGTAATATTTACAAATGGACATGAAAAAAGTCCTCTCACCTCAAATTCAGCTGTTTCACTCCAAAGATGACAATGTAGGTGAACTCTGACCCCAATTCTGGACATTTAAATACCAAAGTATGGGAGACAGGACCCTCTGGTAGTGGAATATAATTAACGTGACAACCTACCACGATCACAACACCAGAGGGAGCTCCACAAATCATGTTAAACCCAGATTCGGCTCAAACAAGGGACTAAACACGTTTCGCAATTATGCCACATCAATGTGGAACGCCCTACCCAAAGCTGTAAAGGAATGTGAATCACTACCCACTTTCAAAAACACTCTCAAAGAACACCTACGGGAGACTGCATTTCGAAACTGGCCCCTACAAATGTCCTAACCCAGTTGTACAGTAAATGACCAAGTATGGCTGTGTCAGTATTCCAATGTACAGTGTACAGTGTCCCATCCCCCCCCACCTCCAATGTACAGCCCCCCCCCACCTACCCAACCTCCTCCAATGTACAGTTTCTACGTCAAATGGATATACACTCTTTTTCTGGACACTTTTTGTATCACAAACAGTACTGTATTTGCAAATCTGGTATGTCATAAATGTATAGATGTAGCAGTACTGTCTATCTGTATGTCGTGTATGTTATGATGAATTGAAAATGGGGGACCCTGATGTAAACAAGACGAAAGTCTTTCTCTGGTCTGCATCCCCTTAACAATTGTATGTATTGAGCTGTACTGTACTGTACCCATTCTGCAATCTGTTAATAAACTTTTCAATCAATCAATCAATCAATACCCGCGTGACAACGTCCCCCGTTCTCCCCTACACTACAAGAGGTCCTGCATACTTGCCTCTACATTAGAAATGAATTGAAGGCAGCCATGTCACTAGACCAGACCAGAAAAACATGTAGTACGTAGTCCATTTGTCAAAGGGGCAGTTGACCCAAAATTAAACAAGGAAAACATATTTGTTAATACGTGGAGTTCTATTTATTAAACTATCCATGATAGTTCTGGTGTGATTTGCCTAGATTTGGAGATATCTGCTGAGATGTGCCGTCACCAATACAATGGACTTGAATGGCACTCAGTTTGTGGCTCAAATAAAAAAAAAATGTTTAAAGAAACATTGAAAATCTTTACATTCATGTTTTTTTGTGAAGTTTAATTTAGGAACTATTTTCTACCAAAGTACAGCCCCCAGATTATTATGGGCGGTGTACTGTACTTCTTCCACCAGTGATTAATAAAATCAGAAATAAACCTTAGGAAATAAGTCACATCATCCACTCTAATCTGAGGTTTCCACACTTAATCATTCGAAAAAAGCATTCAAATCTACTAATTGACAGTTTTGGTCGATTAAGACAAAACCAACCAAATAATGAACTGAGGTGGCAGCCCTAATGGCTACAATCTTTCAAATGATAACACTCAAGATAAAAGAGTCAAGAAAAGCATAATCAAAGATAATTTATTGATTACATCCAAAAAAGAAACTTAGTATTTTATATGAACGAATATAACTGGAAATCAGTCACAAGACAGAAATAAGTCTCAATAATATCAACTGTTCACTATTGGCAAGATGCTATTGCTGAGACATCGGGTAGATATTAACCCTTTCACTACCACACTACAGAATTGTTAACCCTTTCACTGCGACAATACAGCAGGTTAACCCTTTCACTGTCACACGACAAAGGGTTACCCCAAAACATCAGGGAAGCCAACTCGCTAGACATCTTTAAAAGACAGCTTAAAACATATCTCTTTGCTCAGGCATTTCACTGATAGATATCTGCTACCACCTAGTGGCAGGAGGAAACATCAGGGATATCCTGACACAACTTGTATTTACCTGCACTAGTTTCAAGTTTCTCAAGTTTCTTTAATAGTTGTCATACAGAAGTACAGAATACTTTCATACAAAATGCTTCTTACTGTTACGCTCCAGAGACTGTGCTAGACAAGATAGTATCAAATAACATAGTATAGCATGTAATTTAGAAGAAGAAAATGAGGTCACAGTGTTCGGTATAGACATATGTACAATGTTCTGAGTTACCATATAATATACAATACTATGCAGTGTACTAATGTACAGTACTATATAGTGCAAAGCAGAAATGGGATGAGGTACAATTTAGGTACAATTTACAGTAAGGTGTACGAGTTGTAGTGCAATCCTTCATCAATAAATATAAAGTGTGGGGAGTGGGTGCTACAGTGTGTTTGTTTAAAGTGGGTGTGTGCTATAAAGTGTGTGGAGTGGGTGCTACAGTGTGTTTGTTTAAAGTGAGTGTGTGCGTGTGGATGTGTGTGCTATGTGCGTTTGGTGGTTGTTGTTGTGTAGTGTTCATTGTTCGTTTAGCAGCCTGATGGCCTGGGGATAGAAGCTTCTTCTGAGTCTTTCTGTGCTCGCCTTGAGACTCCGGTATCGCTTGCCTGACCGCAGCAGTTCAAAGAGGCAGTTGTTCGGGTGACTGGAGTCTTTAATGATTCTCTTAGCCTTGCCCTTGCAACGCTTGTTGTAAATGTTCTGGAGGGTGGGGAGCCCCCCTCCAATTGTGCGTTCGGCTGAACGTGTCACTCTTTGTAGTCTGCTTCGGTCTTGTGCAGTGCTATTCCCAAACCAGGAGGTGATGTTGCCGGTCAAGATGCTCTCTATTGTACATGAGTAGAAGTTCTTAAGGATCTTCTGACTGACTTGGAACTTCCTTAGGCGCCTGAGGAAGTAGAGGCGTTGTCGTGCCTTCTTCACAACACTGTCAATGTGTGTGGTCCATGTCAAGTCCTCGGATATGTAGGCTCCGAGGTACTTAAAGCTGTTGACTCTCTCAACCGGTGCCCCGTCGATGCTGAGGGGGCTGTAGTCCTTGACCCCCGACCTCCTGAAGTCCACAATCATCTCCTTTGTTTTGCTGACGTTCAGGGAGAGGCTGTTTTCCTGGCACCATCCCGCCAGGACCTTGACCTCTTCCAGGTAGGCCCTCTCGTCGTTGGCAGAGATCAGGCCCACCACCACTGTGTCGTCAGCAAATTTGATGATTGTATTGCTACTCCGCTGAGCCACACAGTCGTGTGTGTACAGGGAGTAGAGGAGGGGACTCAGAACACAGCCCTGGGGGGCCCCTATGTTGAGGGTGATGGATGAGGAGGTGCAGTTGCCTGCTCTCACCACCTGGGGTCTGCCAGTCAGGAAGTCCAAGACCCACTGGCAGAGGTCATAGTTCAAGCCCAGGTCCCTGAGCTTGGCTATGAGTATGGAGGGGACTATGGTATTGAATGCCGAGCTGTAGTCGATGAATAGCATTCTCACATAGTTCCCCTGCCTCTTGTCCAGGTGTGATGCTGCTGTGTGCAGCACATGGGCTATGGCGTCCTCCGTGGACCTGTTGGGGCGGTATGCAAATTGCAGGGGGTCCATGTTGATGGGGAGGGAGGAGCAGATGTAGCCCTTTACTAGCTTCTGAAAGCACTTCATGGCTATGGAGGTGAGAGCTACAGGGCGGTAGTCGTTGAGGCAAGCAGGCTTGGATTTTTTGGGTACAGGGATAATAGTGGACTTCTTCAGGCAGGTGGGGATGACAGCCTGTTCTAAGGACAGGTTAAATATGTCAGTGAATACTGGGGCCAGTTGGTCGGCACAGACTTTTAGGACGCGGCCGGGGATGCCGTCCGGACCTGCTGCCTTCCTGATATTCACTTTTTTAAAGGTCCGCCTCACCTCATGCTCTGTTACCCTGAACACTGCGCCTCCATCAGCAGCCGACCCCCCCCCCCCCCCCCATTGCCGTGGCTTGTGAGCTGGTGTTGTTATTACTAGCATCAAACCTCGCATAGAAGGTATTGAGGTCATTTGCTAAGGAGATGTCACTGTTCAGTTTGAGGGAGGCGCCTTTGTAGTCTGTCATTGTTTTGAGCCCCTGCCACATAGCTCTAGAGTCAGCTTGTTCAAACTGGAGTTCAATTTTATCCCTGTAGCGCCGTTTGGCCTCTGACACTGTCCTCCTGACGTTGTATCGCGCCACCTTGTGGTCATTCATGTTGCCTGCCACTAGGCCGTCGTTGTATGCTTTGGTGCGCTCTCTCAGAGCTTCACGGACGGATTTGTCTACCCAGGGTTTTTGATTTGGGTAAACTCTCATTTTGGTAGTGGGGATTGTTTCTTCCACCAAAGTACAAACATAGTCCAGCACTGCCTCCGTGTAGACATTAATGTTATCTGTGTCGCGGAACACATTCCAGTCTGTGCAGTCAAACGCAGACCGGAGCGTCTCCCCCGACGTCAAATCCCATTTCTGCACCTCTCGCGAGACTACAGGAGTACTTTTGATTCTCTGTTTGTACATTGGTGAAAGAAAGATGGACGCGTGATCTGATTTACCAAAGCCACTATCAGAATGAGCCTTGTAACCACCTTTAAATTGCGTGTAACAGTGATCTAGGATGTTACCGCCTCTGGTGTTGCAAGTCACATGCTGATAGAAGTCAGGTAATACCTTTCTCAGATTGGCGCTATTGAAATCACCCAGCACCAAAATGGCGGCGTTAACGTTCGCCGCTTGTATTCTATTTACCTCGTCGTGGAGTCTGGAGAGCGCGACGTTGTTGCTGGCTTGCGGTGGAATATACACTCCTACAAGGATGATCGCCGTTAACTCCCTCGGGAGGAAGAAAGGACGACACTTGATGGTTATATATTCCAGGACTGGGCAGCAGTGGTTGGATAATTCCTTCACGTTAGTTGGATCGCTCCAATTTTTGTTAAACATGAAGGCAATACCTCCTCCACGTTGTTTACCGGACTCTGCTGTACGATCCTTGCGGTGGATAAAGAAGTGTTCAGCTGGTTGGATTGCGTGATCTGGGACGTCCGGCGTGAGCCACGTTTCGGTGAAGCAGAGAACGTTGCAGTCCCTAACATCTCTTTGGTATTGAATCCTTGCTCGGATGTCATCCAGTTTATTGTCAATTGATTGTACATTGGCTAGCAATATACTGGGCAATGGCGTTCGGTGGCGTCTGGATCTCAGCCTGTTACGGATCCCAGCTCTCTTCCCACGCCGTCTGGTTCCTCTGTTCCTGGGATCAAGGAACAAAGGCTCTGGTCCCATTCTCCGGAGAATCTATTAAGAATCTACTATTCTTACCCTGCCTACTCTTATACACTGCCTATCAAATTCATGTGTCGGTTATTGCACTTTTTACTTCTTACTGATGACTATTTTTAAACTGAATCATTTTAAACTATTTTTATTATTTGCTAGATCCAAATGTGAAACACTGTGATTATTTGTATTACTGAATAAAGAGCCTATTAGGATGCTAGATCCTAATGTGAAACACTGTTATTTGCCATACCTTGCTATGCTCGCTCATGCCTGTATTTTTTATGTCCGTTCTATTTTATAATTTTTTTACTATTTTTAAACTGAATCATTTTTAATTATTTTTACTATTTGTGTTACTGAAAACTGTAAGCGGAGAGCCTATTGGGATGCTAGATCCTAATGTGAAACACTGTGATTTGCCATACCTTGCTACCTGTCTATCTTTTTATGCCCGCTTATGCCTGTATTTTTTACTGTTGTGAAGCACTTTGAACTGCAACCTCTGTATGAAAAGTGCTATACAAATAAAGTTATTATTATTATTATTTCACTACCACACTACAGTCAGTCAAGTCAAGTCAATTTTATTTATATAGCACATTTCCAGGCAGCAGCAGCTGGCACAAAAGTGCTTCACATGCAGGTTGATAAAAACAAATAATGTGATGCAAGATATAAGATTAAAAACATAATAAAGCAATGAAAGTAATAAAAACAAAATAATATGATGCAAGATATAAGATTATCTTGCAGTGCTGTGTCGTGGTTTAAAGCCAGATTGGAATTTATCATGGATGTTGTTGTGGAATGATTGTAGCTGTATGTAGACTATGCGCTCCAGGATTTTTGATAAAAATGGTAATTGTGAGATGGGTCTAAAATTGGCAAAGACAGAGGGATCGAGGTTGGGCTTCTTTATCCGGGGCTGGACCACAGCATGCTTGAAGGCAGCCGGGACACATCCAGTGCTGAGGCAGGCGTTTAGTAGAGGTAATAATGCGAGGAGGACAGGGTCAGGTACTTCCTTTAGGATGCACGAGGGGAGTGCGTCTGAGGGGCAATTTGTTGGTCGCAGGTGTTTAATGGCATCAGAAAGGGAGGAGAGGGAGACCGGGGCAAACTGGTCAAAAACAGCAGGCAGTGGGGGGGAGGAGGGGGGAGGAGGGGGGGTGGGGAGGGCAAGGGGGAGAGAGATCTAAGGGCAGAGACTTTGCTGATGAAAAAGTGTTGGAAGCCTTCACATAGAGCTAATGAAGGTATGACAGAGGGAGAGGCACAGGGGTTGATGAGGGAGTTTAGGACTTTGAACAAGGCCTGGGCCCTCATGCATCAACGTGGACTTTGAACTTGACCTACTTCCACACGTAAGCACGGAATGTAGAACTAGCGTACGCACAGGGAAGTCGGCATTCATCACACGTGCGTACGCAGGCTCTATGGTCCTCCGTGTTGATGAATACCACTTTGTTCTACCGTCAATGCTCGTGCATGATTATCCATATATGGTCATGAAAATGAGGAAACACCCCCCATGGGATGTGAAATAATGGACCGACCCGAGCGGGACTCCGAGAAACTCCACGGAGAATTCACTGCTGTCGAACCAAGAAGACACTATCGCGTATTATGATTTATGGGATAAATAAAAGGCGGACTTGTAAACGGTGATGTCAGATATCAACGGCTCCCTAAAACCATTGCTGCAATTCTGCCTGGACAGCTCAAAATACTAATAAAGACCGTTCGTTGACCACTGTTTGGCGCTGGTTGTGTGTCATTATAACCGTGCTGTATGAATGCCTTTATTAGTTGTGTTCGATTGGCTATATGATTTTTAGAGGCATCTATTTTGTTGTCGGCTAATAAAGACCGCGCTGGAATATGACTGCCTTTTCCCGTGTTGTTTGATTAATACCCACGGATTAAAGTTCTCCTCAATTCTATTCCAAATCGCGATGGATCTCCCGTCAATTTTCTACCTGCTGCATATGATTTCTAGAGGCATACTACAATCTATTTTGATGTCAGTATTGGGTAGCCTATATAAACAATATAATACGAGAGCATAGAACAATGAATCTCACTGCATGTATGATGTATCCTGCCTTTCAATACATGAACTTGAATCCCATCATATAGTCTGTCCACTATCTGCATGGTGTCATTGCAATGCGTTTTCTATTCTTTCTTGTACAGTAAAAAGGGGGAAGAACACTATATTCATATGACTTATTCTGCTTACAGCTTCGAAATTCCACTTGTTTCGTTTAACGTAAAGCCTTTTAAATATAATCAAAACGTTCCCGTGTTTCGGCGGTCTGTGCGCAAAATAATAACGAGTTGAGCTTTATGATTTATGATGAATTGAAAATGGGGGACCCTGATGTAAACAAGACGAAAGTTGGTCTGCATCCCCAATTAACAATTGTATGTACTGAGCTGTACTGTACTGTACCCATTCTGCAATCTGTTAATAAACTTTTCAATCAATCAATCAATCAAGCTACGCGGAGCGCAGTCAGTCAGTAGCCTACACCCCGTATATTCCGATAACGCTATATAAACCATGAATGAATGAATGAATGAAAACTTTATTAACAGATTGCAGAATGGGTACAGTACAGTACAGCTCAATACATACAATTGTTAAGGGGATGCAGACCAGAGAAAGACTTTCGTCTTGTTTACATCAGGGTCCCCCATTTTCAATTCATCGTAACATATGACATGCTGCATTCATTCTGAGAGAAAGATCTATTATTCCAAATGCTATTTATAGGGTTTTGACCATAATTACACTACTGTTGCTATCTTACAATGAACTATAATGAACTACGGTTCATACAGAACATCCAGTGTTATTATGCACAGAAGCTCATTTCCTTGTTGTAATAATATATTCTACCACTGGGAGCTAGGTACGCCAGGTCTGAAATGTGCGTAGATGTACGCACGAAGTCAAGTTCAAATCGAAATTGATTAATCCCACTCTTTGCTTAGAAATGATCGTACGCACGGGTTACGCACAGATCTGTGCGTAGAACACGTTGATGCATGAGGGCCCTGGAGTTTATTTGAATTTGTTGTGACTAGGTTAGAATTGTAAGTTGTTTTTGCAATTTTGACAGCCGTCTGGTAGATGGACAGAGCGCTGTGTAGGATTTGGAGGGAGACATGCAACCTGTGTCCTTCCTCCATTTCCTCTCGGCACGTCTACATGCACATCTAATAGTATGCATGGATTCATTTAGCCAGGGTGTGGGGAGGGGTTTTATGCGTTTAGTTTTAAAAGGTGCTACAGTATTTAAAATATCGGTGCATGACTCGTTGAACATGGAGAGATAGTCATCGATATTTGGGACACTGTTTGCATTTAAGACACAGATTGGGGAGCTGGAGAAGGCATCAGAAAAGTGGGCAGCAGTGTCAGAGGTAAACGTGCAGGATCTTTTTGTAGGTACATGAGGGGAAATAGCAGAGCAAGGGATTTTAGTGGAGAAAACAATAGGTGAGTGGTCAGAAAAAGCAGCAGCACATATATCAATTATATTGACAGATAGTCCAAATGACAGGATGAGATCAAGTGTGTGTCCTTTTTCATGCGTTGGTGCTGTGACAGATTGGGTGAGATTGAAAGAGTCAATGAGATTTAGGAAATCTCGCGACAGGGGATGTGATTCGCAACACACATGGATATTAAAATCGCCGCATAGGAGAATGTGATCGTATCTAACCATCAGTACGGAGAGGAAGTCCATGAAGTCATTTAAAAAGTCCTTATTGTATTTAGGTGGGCGGTATATGACGGCGCAGAACACAACGGATGACAAGCTTAGTTCAAAAGATTGAACTTCGAAACTACCGTATTTCGCTGCCGGCTGTGAGAGGCGGCAGTGGAGAGTGGATTTGAACACCGAGGCTATTTCACCCCCTCTGCCCGAGGGGTGTTGAAAAAAGTGCAGTCGGGGGGGGGGGGGTTCGGAGAGCGGCAGTAGCTCGCCAACTTGGAGCCACGTCTCGGTAATGAACATAAAATCCCTTTCACTACCACACTACAGACGGTACTACAGACGGTTAACCGTCTGTAGTGTGGTAGTGAAAGGGTTAACCTTCTGTAGTGTGGTAGTGAAACGGTTAATGAACAAGGATCCATAATTATACAGTATGTGTCTAAGATGACACAGGGGTTTTCAATGATCCTTTGTGCATGACAGAGCCGTTGAAACTCTCTGATCATTAACAAGGTGGTAGATATGAAACACAGTTACCCATTTAGCTTCCATACAGCATATCGGCTTTACATTTACATTTACATTTAGTCATTTAGCTGACGCTTTTATCCAAAGCGACTTACAAGTTCTGTGCGACAAGACAGCAAGAAGGGTATAACTCTATCAGCTGAGTAACAATGTTCATCAAAGTGTTGCGTGTTACAGTGTAGGTTAGTTTATTAGGACAAGTGCATGACAGTAAGGTTAGTCGGGGTTAGATTTTTTTTTTTTTCTTTTTTTTATCATTTCAGATAATGGTTGAAGAAGTGAGTCTTTAGTCGACGGCGAAAGATTGGACGGGATTCGGCTGTCCTAACTGGGATGGGTAGTTCATTCCACCATTGTGGGGCAAGGACTGAGAATAGGCGGCTTCTCTTTGATGACCCTCCGGGAGCTTGGATAGGAGTAGATCTGAGGCGGCCAGAAGATGCAGAGCGTAGGGGTCTTGAGGGTGTGTAGTTAGAGACCATTGACCGGAGGTAGGCGGGAGCGGTTCCCTTTGCCGCACGGTATGCTAGGTCGAGGGCCTTGAAGCGGATACGTGCAGCAATGGGGAGCCAGTGCAGGTCCCTAAGAAGTGGGGTGACATGGGCCGACTTCGGTAGGTTTGAGATCAGGCGGGCCGCTGCATTTTGAATGAGTTGAAGAGGCTTGGTGGCAGTGGCCGGGAGGCCAGCTAGCAGTGCGTTGCAGTAGTCGAGGCGGGAGATGACTGTTGATTGGACGAGGAGTTGGGTGGCTTCTTTTGTCAGGAAGGGGCGTATCCTTCTGACGTTGCTCAGGAGGAATCTGCAGGTTCTGGTTGTCGCTGCGATGTGAGCAGAGAAGTTCAACTGGTCGTCGAGGACAACACCAAGGTTCTTGGCGGTCGGCGATGCGGTCACAGCTGCATTCTCGACTGTGATGGAGAGGTCGGTCAGGGGGGAGGATTTGGCCGGCAGGTGGAGCAATTCTGTTTTGCTTAGGTTCAGTTTGAGGTGGTTGGTCGTCATCCAGGCGGAGATGTCGGACAGACAGGCCGAGATCCGCTCAGAGACGTGGATATCTGAGGGAGGGAAGGAGAGGAAGAGTTGAGTATCATCGGCATAACAATGATATGAGAAGCCATGAGACGTGATAATGTTACCCAGTGATTTAGTGTAGAGGGAGAAGAGAAGGGGTCCTAGGACCGAGCCCTGGGGGACACCCGTCCGGAGGGGGCGGGTGGCCGACAGAGTCCCTCTCCATGACACTTGGTAGGAGTGGTCATTGAGGTATGATGTCAGCCATGTCAGCGCAGATCCAGCCACTCCCATTCCTGCGAGGGCCGCGAGGAGGATCTGATGGTTGACTGTGTCGAAGGCTGCAGATAGATCTAGGAGAATCAGGACAGAAGAGAGGCCTTTCGCTTTTGCTAAGTGAAGTGCCTCTGTGACCGCAATGAGGGCCGTTTCTGTGGAGTGGCCAGTCCGGAAGCCAGACTGATTGGGGTCTAGGAGGTCATTCTGTAAGAGATAAGCAGTAAGTTGGTTGGATACAGCACGTTCAAGTGTTTTAGAAAGGAAGGAGAGAAGAGAGACAGGGCGATAGTTGGCTATGATGGTGGGGTTCAGGGTTGGTTTTTTTTATGAGGGGCGTGACTCTGGCTTGTTTTAGGGAGGTGGGGACCACCCCCGAGTTGAGTGAGGAGTTGATGGTTGCAGTTAGGAATGGGAGGATGTCCGGTGCTATGGTCTGGAGGAGTGGGGAGGGTAGCTGGTCCAGCTGGCATGTAGTCGGACGGTTCGACGTTACCAGTGTCAGGGTCTCGGCTTCTGTAATGGGAGAGAAAGATGACAGAGTGAAGGATGAGGTTCTCGATTCAGCGTTTGGAATGGGTGGGGGTTGGGAGAAGGAGCTGCGGATGTTCTCCACTTTTTCCTCAAAGAAGATCGCAAAGTCTTCGGCAGAAAAAGATGAGGGAGGAGGAGGTGGGGGGGGAGTGAGGAGGGAGGACATGGTAGCATGCAGTTTGCGAAGATTCTTGGCAGAGGCCTCGATCCTATGGTGAAAGAAAGAAGCTTTGGCATTAGTAATGGTTTTGGAGAATGTTAACAAGAGGTTGTGATATGTGTCGATGTCAGCAGTGAGGCGTGACTTTCTATACTTCCTCTCAGCCGCTCTCAGGACCTGTCTTTGTTCTCTCACTGCATCCGTCAGCCATGGACTGGGTGGGGAACGGCGGGCAGGTTTCTCAACGAGGGGACAGAGCTTGTCGAAGGAGGTTGCAAGGGCTGAGAGGAGGGTGGAGGTTGCCATCTCTGTGGGGAGAGCAGCAGACTAAAGACTAGTGCTCACGTTCCTTCTGCTGCTTTAAAAGCATAATACATGTAATAACAGCAGAAAACTACACAAGTTATACATGAGTTCTGATGCTGTGAACAGTTTGTTTACATAATGTACTAGATGGTGGACATCTCCGCCTAAACGCAGCATTTGCAGAATGTAAAGAGCAAACCTCTCCATTCTCCATCCTCTGATTTAGAGGATGAAAGAAAACTCCTTTTGCCTTATCCTTCCTTTTTTGCATTGCTTAATACACAAAAGCAACTTCCAGATTATCTTGTTTTAATGCTCCAGATACTAGCAAAAATGCTCTGGTGATATCTACCTCGTAATCATTCTGTGCCCCACAGTGGCATGGAGCGACATAAACCACAGCACATGAGAGTTCCTATTGAGTATACATATATATATATAAACAGGGGTCAACAGTGGATCAGGAGGTAGAGCAGTCGTCTGGCAATGTGTGTGTCTACTCAGACTTCCTTTCTGAATGAACCCTTTCCCACAAACTGAACAACAAAATGGTTTCTCTCCTGTATGAGTTCTCATGTGCATCTTCAAATCTTCCTTCCTACACAACCCTTTCTCACAAACTGAACAACTAAATGGTTTGTCCACAGTATGAGTTATTGTGTGTATCTTCAGATTTCTTGTACAACTCAACCCTTTCCCACAAATTGAACAAATGAATGGTTTCTCTGCTGTATGAGTTTTCATGTGTGCCTTCAGACTTCCCTTCTGACTAAACCCATTCCCACAAACTGAACAAGTAAATGGCTTTTCTCCAGTATGAGTTGTAGTGTGTTTCTTAAGATTTGATTTCAAAGTGAACCCTTTCCCACAAACTGCACAACTAAATGGTTTCTCTCCGGTATGAATTCTCATGTGTGCCTTCAGATCTCCCTTCCATATGAACCCTTTCCCACAAAATGAACAATTAAATGGTTTCTCTCCAGTATCATTATTTTTGCATCTCTTCAGATCTTTCTTCTTGCTGAACCCAGGTCTGCTGTTAGATACACTATTTTCTGTATCTTCTTTGATTTCAGAGACATTAAACCTGACTGAGGTCCTTCACTCTCCTTCCAATCATCACTGTCATCACTCTCAGTTCCAGTTCCAGAACAGTGTGAAGAGAGAAGCTCATTATTTATAGTTGGTTCCAAATCACCAGCTGGATTTAGGTAACTGGCTGGTTCTGATACTCCACAGTCCTCTCTATCAGGCTCTGTGTTCATATGTTTAGTTGAGGTGCTGCGTAAAGAGTGAGCTTCTCTGTTTTTCTCCCTCTGGGTTTGAAGAAGCTGGAAGGGCTGAGTGTTATCTTGACCATCTTCACATTTAACTGGGTGTTCTGTGATCTCAGAGTGATCAGCTTCTTCCAGCCCTTGGTGTAGTTCACCTTTAATCTGTAGGAGCTCTGGGTCCTGGCTTTGGCTGAGCTGTGAGGACAGAGTATTCCCATCATCATTTTCATATTCCACAAGGTTTAAGGTCATCTTGGAGCCACCAGCCTCCTCCTCCTGTTCCTCTTTAATCGGTAGGGACTCTGGGTCCTGGGTTTGGTTAAACCATGAGGACTGAGGTTTATCTTCATCATGTTCACTCTTTACAGAGACAAGAGTCAACTTTATGATATCAGCCTCCTCCAGACCTTGAAGCTGCTCTCCCTCCTGACTGGTCCAGAGTTCCTCCTGTTCCTCTTTAATCTGTAGGAGCTCTGGCTCCTCCTGGCCGACACTGTGGCTCCTTTCCTGCTGCTCAGGGGGAACCCTCTCTTCACAGATAAACTGCTGTGAAGCAAGGGAGTCTAGAAAGAAGGGCATAAAATAATGTAATTAAAATAAATAATTCAAAACCATTGCTTTTGAAAATAACAAAGGGACAGGTCACTATTTCACACTACACTTTTACCAGGAATGTAACACGTTGAACCAATATATAGGGATGCACAGATGGGGATGCCCATTATCTCCATCACTATTTGATGGATCGGTATCGACTACAGGTGGTCAGATCCATTACCAAGTTGTCATAAAGCATCATCCTCCAATAACATCAGAGCAGTGCATGGTTGAGAAGGGAAATGTTCCCAGCTTTCCCCCCAGAATGGATCTGATTCCGCTTGAGGAGATATTGGCCAACGTTTTGGAATCTGTATTACATAAGGCTGTATATAGAAGACGCATCAGCACTGTTTCATCCTTTTAGAGAAAGTCCCAACTTTAGATTTTCTTACAATGTGCACCTAAGCCTTGAGCACACTTTGGATTGAATAGAGTAACTGCAATATTATTATTGAAATAATAATATTTATATCAGCAAGGCACAGTGTTGCAGTGGTTAGCACTGTTGCCTCACAGCAAAATGGTCCTGGGTTCAAACCCCAGCAGGGGCCTTTCTGTGTGGAGTTTGCATGTTCTCCCCGTGTTTGTGTGGGTTTCCTCCAGGTACTCCGGTTTCCTCCCACACCATACAGACATACATGCTAGGTAAACAGTATACTCCTGCCATTGCCCTTGACCAAGGTACTGGCTTTACAACCGGAGTTGGTCCCCTGGTGCCACACTGTATGGCTGCCTACTGCTCCTAAATAGTTAGGATGGTCAAAATGCAGAGAATGGATTTCCCCAAGGGGATTATTCAAGTTCAAGTTCAAGTTTCTTTATTAGTTGTCATACAAAAATACAGAATACTTTTATATAAAATGCTTCTTTCTGTTTTGCTCCAGAGATTGTGCTAGATAAAAATAGATAAGTATAAAATAAGTATAAAGTATAAAATAGAGGGCGGCCAGGTGGCGTAGCGGAGATTGCATTCGTCACCAACGCAGGAGATGCTGGGTTCGAGCCCAGCTCTCGGCGTTGCTACCAGCTTGGCTGGTCGTTCATACTAATACAATTGGCAGTATTAGGGGGTGGGAAGCTGGTGGGTGGGAATCTGGCGTTGTGGACAGCGACGCCTACAAGTCAGGTCTCTGCGCTTGCTCAGCGGGGGCAGGCCTTGGTGGAGATAGCGTGCCCTCCCACGCGTTACACTTCACCAAAGAGAGTCCTCGCTGCCAAGTGAAAAGACGTCACTGGCAGTCGCCGCACGTATCGGAGGAAGCGTGTGATCGGCTTCGGGACGCCCTTGTACCGACCAGTAGGAGGAACATGCGCACAACAACCACGTAGGGGAGGGGGGGAATTGGCATAACGACAAAAAATTGGGATGGGGAGAAAAAATAGAAAAAAAATAAAAGAAAAAGTATAAAATAGAAGTCAAGTACATAAACAAGTGTAAACCAAAAGTGTTCAATATACAATATACAATATACAATGCAGAGTAGAAAAGTAACTGAGTTACAATACAATATACAGTAATACAATATACAGTACAATGCACTGTAGGTCCATTGTAGGTACAATTTACAGTAAGGTGTAATGAGGTATGAGTTGTAGTGCAAATTCTTTACCAATAAATATAAAGTGTGTTAAGTGTCTAAAGTGGGTAAAGTGGGTGCTGCAGTGAGTTGTGTGTGCTGTGAGTGTATTTGATGGTTTGTTACATAGTATTATTGTCATTTTGCATCCTGATGGCCTGGGGATAGAAGCTTCTTCTGAGTCTCTCTGTGCTTGCCATGAGACTCCGGTATCGCTTGCCTGACCGCAGCAGTTCAAAGAGGCAGTTGTTTGGGTGGCTGGAGTCTTTGATTATTCTCTTAGCCTTACCCATGCAACGCTTGTTGTAAATGTCTTGGAGAGTGAGAAGCCCACCTCCAATTGTGCGTTCGGTCTTGTGCGGTGCTATTCCCAAACCAGGAGGTGATATTGCCAGTCAGGATGCTCTCTATTGTGCATGAGTAGAAGTCCTTAAGGATCTTCTGACTCACTTGGAACTTCCTTAGGTGCCTAAGGAAGTAGAGGCGTTGGAGGTTTAACTTAAATTGAGGTGGTAATGCATTATACTACTCTGTACTGGGAAAAGTAATATTATTGTAGCATGTTACTGCCCAACATTGATAATTAAGGACATATCCGGTCCGGTTGTTGTTTGTGTCCGTGCACTTGGTGTCTGGTATTTTATAGTAATTTACTATATTTTTTCTTTGGTTTTGAGTATTTGGATATCGGATTGGTTGCTTGGTATTGTTGATTGTATTGGTTTGACCCCGGCCCAGAATGCTCTTTGTACTGTGGCTAGGCTAGCTAACTAACCTAGCCTGTGTTAGCTTTGTGGCTAAATGGCTCACGGCTAGGTTTGCCTAGTCGCAAGGCCAGAGGAAGTTCAATCTGGAGAATTAACAACATCAACGTGTGGACAACCGCAGTGGTCTAATGGCTAACGGCCATCCAACCAGCCCAACTGCTCTGGCCGTCTACACCTGAGCCAGAGGATTGCAGAGCTGGAGGGAAGAATCTCAACTCTCTACCAGATCAAAGAGGATGAAGAGCTCTTGGACAATCTGGTCAGCTCAATTCATCAGCCTGCACCATCCCATGACTTTTGGCGCGACCCGAGTCAGTCGCCATGGGTTTTGCTCAGCAACGAATGTGCAAATTTTTTGTTATTATGTTTGTTTTTACTACTTTTTTTATCGAAGCATCACTGGCGGGGATGTCATACGACCGCCAGTCACTTATTGACCTAAACTCCGGACTCAAAGAGGAGTTTAGAGACACTTTATCATGCCAAGAATGGCCAACGGAGATCAGACGAGACAAAGACAACTTGGGAGACAAAGACGGCCACAAGACAAAGAAGAAACACAGGGGGAAGAGGAGCGGGATCAGATTAAGATTAAGAAAATCTGTTTACCGTCCGGCTATTCCATCCATCTTCCTGGCGAGTGCTCGTTCGCTAGAAAGTAAGATGGATGATTTACGAGCGCGGGTCCGATTCCAGCGAGAGATGAAGGAATGCAATATCCTGTGCTTCACGGAGACCTGGCTGAAAACAGTGACTCCCGATCACAGCATCTCTCCCTCCAACTCCTTCACCATCTTCAGAGCGGACCGTACAGAAGCCTCCGGGAAGAGCATCGGCGGGGGGCTATGCCTTATGACCAACAACGGCTGGACTAGCCCCGGGGAGGTGAAGATACTCTCCCGTTCATGCTCTCCCGACATGGAACACCTCACGATCCAATGTCGCCCGTTCCATCTTCCGCGCAAATTCACTGCAGTGATCATGACTGCAGTGTACATCCACCCCCAGGCAAACGTCGGCAGGGCGCTAGGGGAACTACACGAACATCTGAACACACACCAGATCAAGCATCCGGACGCAGCCATGATCGTAGCCGGGGACTTCAATCAGGCGAATCTGAAGAAAGTCATGCCGTCTTTCTTCCAGCACATCGTCTGCTCCACGGGGATCAATAAAGGAATATCTTATCTTATCTTATCTTACAAGGGGAGGAAATACACTCGACCACTGTTACACCCCGTTCAGAGCCGGATACAAGGCTGTACCGGCTCCACCATTAGCGGGAGCAACAAACACGTCGGATCATGCCGCCATCTTGCTGGTCCCAGCATATAAACAGAGATCACGTGACGCCGTCGTGTCACGTGAGGTAAAAAAATGGGACGACCAATCAGAGGCCACGCTTCAGGACGCACTAGACATCGCCGACTGGGGAATGTTCAGGAGGAGTAACAGTGACGTCAGCGATTACACAGACGCTGTGGTGTCATTCATAACAACACTGGCTGATAGTATCGTCCCCACAAAGAAGGCGAGGGTGTTCCCAAACCAGAAACCATGGGTGGACAGTACCATCAGAGCAGCCCTGAACCCTCGCACCACTGCTTATAACCGGGGCAGAGAGTCAGGAAACATGGAAGAGTACAAGACAACAGCGCAAGGCTGTCAAACTTGCTAAGAGGACGTATGCCGACAAGATGGAGGCACAAATGGCACAGAATGACACAAGAGGCTTATGGCAGGGACTGAGGGCTATAACTGACTACAAAGTCAGCGCCCCCTCAATGGGGAGCGACGACGCCTCCCTTGCGGACCAGCTCAACACCTTCTACGCACGGTTTGGTGCAAACAGTGGCACTGCTAGCCCAACGGCTAGTGACGTCACTGGTGAGCCGGCTGTTGTGGAGGGGGGGGGGGCATCCACGGGGGGGCGGGGACGCTCTCTCATTGACGGTACACAGTGTGAGAAGAGCATTTATGCAGGTGAACACCAGGAAGGCTGCTGGCCCAGATGGTATAACAGGACGCATACTTAAGTCCTGTGCCAACCAGCTTGCCCCGGTGTTCACCGCCATATTTAATCAATCCCTGGCGGAGTCAGTGGTCCCTGCCTGCTTCAAGATGTCTACCATCATCCCTGTACCGAAGAAACCCTCCCCAACATGTCCAAATGACTACAGACCGGTGGCACTCACCTCTGTGGTCATGAAATGTTTTGAGAGGCTGGTCAAGGACCACATTTGTGCCTCCCTCCCCAGTGATATGGACCCTATGCAATTTGCATACAGGACAAACAGGTCCACTGACGACGCGGTCTCCCAGGTACTGCACAGCACCCTCTCCCACCTTGACCGTCAGAAGGGGGGCTATGTGAGACTGTTGTTCATTGACTACAGCTCAGCGTTCAACACCATAGTCCCCACCAGACTGGTGGACAAGCTGATCGAGCTGGGTCTGAGCTCCGCCCTGAGCACCTGGGTACTGGACTTTCTGAGTGAAAGACCCCAGGCGGTCAGGGTGGGGGGTCAGACCTCCAACACCATCACCCTGAGCATCGGGTCCCCCCAGGGCTGTGTTCTAAGCCCCCTGCTGTACTCACTCTACACACACGACTGTGTGGCCAAGTTCAGCTCCAACTCCATAGTGAAGTTCGCAGACGACACGGTTGTGGTGGGGCTGATCTCGGACAACGACGAGAAGGCCTACCGGGAGGAGGTTGAGGTACTGGAACGCTGGTGCCAGGACAACAGCCTGCTCCTGAACATTGGTAAAACCAAGGAGCTGATCGTGGATTATAGGAGAGGACAGCAGGAGACACACACACCACTGATGATTAACGGGGCTACCGTGGACAGGGTGAGCAGCTTTAAGTACCTGGGGGTCCACATCTCAGAGGATCTGACATGGTCAACACACATAGACACAGTAGTAAAGAAGGCGAAACAGCGCCTCTACCACCTGAGACAGTTAAGGAAGTTCAGAGTATCGGGGAAAATACTCCAGTCCTTCTACTCAGGAGCTGTAGAGAGCATCTTAACCAGAAAAACATCACTGCCTGGTATGGAAACAGCACGGCACAAGACAAGAAGGCCCTACAGAGAGTGGTGCGCTCAGCCGAGCGTACCACGGGTATTGCACTACCTCCCCTGCAGGTTCTATACAACAAGAGGTGCAAATCCAGAGCCTGCAGGATAATGAAAGACCCTCACCACCCCAATAACAGCCTGTTCCAGCTGCTGAGGTCAGGCAGACGCCTGCGAACCCCAGCTACTAGGACAGAGTGGCTTAGGCTCAGCTTCTTCCCCCAGGCCATCAGAGCCCTGAACAATGAACATTGAGTGCCACAGAACACTGAACTATCCACACACAAGCACACATGAACACACACACGACACGCACGCTGTGCACGCTCACACACTAGCAGCCACTTAACACTTTAACATGAGCGGGCACACACTCATGCCGCACACTTATGGCCAAAAGGAAAGGCCACTTTAAATTAGAATAACAGGAACAGTGTATTGCACTACCAAAGCTACCTAGCATGTCCTATATGCTCTGTAAATAACTATGTACAGATACCGAGATGTCACACCATGTTACCTGTTACCTGTTTATTGCACAATGTTGTTTTTTTATTGGATTCTATTATATGTTGTACCACTGTATTGCACATCGTTGCGGGCAAGACCACCCGCATTTCATTGTATACTTGTATGCCGTGACAATTAAAACTCTTGACTTGACTATCCATCATCGCCACCACCCATGACTCTACTGATGAGGATAAAGACAATCTACCATGGGCTGGCGGCACTTGAATCTGCAGATAGAGGGCTGGTCTGCTGTAAGAAGGTAGAGGGGTTCCTGCTGTGCCCCACCACCCTCGAAGAAGGTCCTACAGCTCTCCAACATGTTTAGCACCTTGGCGCTGGAGCCGGTAAGTGAACACGCCTCTTCCCAGATATCTGTCTTGTCTGCTCCCCCTGCAGGTTCCCTGCCTACTGCTTCCTCAACTGCCCCACCTGCTGCTTCTACAGCTGCCCCGCCTGCTACTCCTGTGACTGCCCCACCTGATGCTTCTCAGGGAGAGGCCTCAACACCAGACCTTGTTTGCCAACCCCCACCCCCCCTGTGTGCTTGTGGTAGGGTCCTCTATGGTCAGGTATGTCAGATTCAGATTACTTTATTCACCATATTGTTTGTACAAATGGAACGTGATTCGACATTTACAGTGCATGCTTTTTTTCACAATTAAGAACAACACAGTAACAGTAAAAAAAATAATTATAAAGTGCAAAACAGGACGGAACAGTGAGACAACAATAAGACTGTAAAGTGCAGTGGTTGGGGACATGGATACAGTGCAGCACAAAGTTCAAGTCCAGAAGTCCAGCTCTAGCAGCTTGCCATAGAGGGGGGGGGGGTGGAGCAGGGGGACACCTGACTCGTTTACCAGGCGAGCTGCTGAGGGGAAGAAACTCAGTCTATGGCGGGACTTTAATGTCTTCGGCAGCCGTAGCCGCCTGCCGTGGGGGAGCATGTTGAAGAGGTTATGACCCGGGTGGGCGGGGTCTGCCATGATCTTCCTCGCCATCCTCAAGGCCCTGGTGGAGTGTAGGGACTCGAGGGAGGGAAGGGAGCTGTCCCCAATGCAGAGACCTGCTGCTACCCTGGTACAAAGGTAATGGACATAAACAATGTTATCCCTCCACTGCTCTGTGAATTCAACCACATCCTCACCTTATCCTTTACTCTGTCATCTTTCTCTCCCATTACAGACACAGAGGCCTTGACTGGTAACGTCGAACCGTCCCACTACATGGGCCAGCTGGAACCATTACCCTCTCCTCCAGACCATAGTACCAGACATCCTCACATTCCTAACTGCAACCATCCTAAAACCAGCTAGAGTCACACCGCTCATAAAAAACCACAACATTTAACCCCACCGTCATAGACAACTATCGTCCTGTCTCTCTTCTCTCCTTCCTTTCTAAATCACTTGAACATGCTATATCAAACCAACTTACTGATTATCTCTTACAGAATGACCTCCTACCTAGACCCTAATCAGTCAGGCTTCAGGACTGGTCACTCCACAGATGGCCCTCATAGCCATCACAGAGGCTGACATCATATCTCGAAGACCGCTCCTACCAAGTATCATGGAGAGGGACCCTGTCGGCCCCCTTTGTAAGGGTGTCCCCCAGGGCTCGACCCTTGGACCCCTCCTCTTCTCCCTCTACAGAAAATCTCTGGGTAACATTATCACGTCTCATTGCTATGCCAATGATACTCAATTATTCCTCTCCTTTCCTCCCTCAGATATTCATGTCTGTCCGACATCTCCGCCTGGATGACGACCAACCACCTCAAACTGAACCTAAGCCAAACAGAATTGATTCACCTCCCGGCCAAATCCTCACCACTGATCGAGCATTCCATCACAGCGGATAATGTAGCTGTGGCCACGTCCCCGACCGCCAAGAACCTTGGTGTTGTCCTTGACGACCAGCTGAACTTCTCCGCTCACATCGCTGCAACAACCAGAACCTGCAGATTCCTCCTGAGCAACATCAGGATGATCCGCCCCTTCCTGACAAAAGAAGCCACCCAACTCCTCGTCCAATCAACAGTCATCTCTCGCCTTGACTACTGCAATGCACTGCTTGCTGATCTACCGACCACCACCACCAAGCCACTTCAACTCATTCAGAACGCAGCCGCCTGCCTGATCTCCAACCTACCAAAGTCAGTCCATCTCACCCCACTTCTTAGGGACCTGCACTGGCTCCCCATCACTGCACAAATGCGCTTCAAGGTCCTCGACCTGGCATATTGTGCAGCAAAGGGAAGCTGCCTATTCTCGGCCCATTCTCTGTTCAATAAACATGCTCCTCTCAAGAGACTCAGAATTAAAGATAGAATAGCACCCTGATTATCGCATGAATTGTCAACTCTGCTTAATGACAGGAATAAGGCCTGGTCACGTGCTAGACGCTCAGGTGATCCACAACACTGGCTTGCCTTTAAACAGCTCAGAAACAGATGTACCACAGCTATGATAAAGTCCAAATCAGATTACTTCTTATATTTAATTACAAGTTCCTACACAAACCCTGCTCAGTTTTGGAAGACAGTTAACACTTTAATCGCCGGGGTTAAATTCATAATTTACCATCCCTCGCCAGCCCTATTTAACATGGAGAAGTTCCCCTTCTTTGCAGGTCTATAACTTTTTTTAATTCTATTGCTAAATTGCCATTATTATGGCCCATTCAATGTCCTATATGTATTGTTCAGGGTGTAGCAACGTTAAACTTTTTCATTCACATATTCATACTAAAATATGGTCTAAAGTATAAGTATGTTTTTATCGTTTTCTGCAGCTTTCTTCAGAACGTGATTTATAGCCCTAAATGCATTATATTGATGATCAAATACAGTTTGGTAGGAATCTGTGCGAGATAAAAAAATGTCAACTGGACGTGGTTCTAGAAGTTTCTACGCATCATCTGATGATGACCGGATGGGCGGGGGATCGTTTATAATTCTGTGGGCAGCGTTAGATGATTCATCCAGAGTGGGTCATATGTTCATCAGATCAGTTAGTATAGAAGACGTTAGAAAATAACGCTGAATCTTACCGTGGCTTCCTCGCGCCGCTGGCAGATGAGCGTGAACAGAATTTTTTCTATTATGGGATGGAGAAATGCCCGATCCATTTCCAGGTTGTATAATAGTATATACGTCCAAATCATGTTGTTTTTTCGAGTTATTTGCACCGATCGATGTTCACTGTATCAAGACGGAGTCTCTCTAACGATAGCGAGTGGCCGGACCACATATGGATGAGCACTACCAGTTCAAAGGTTCATTTCCGGCTGGCGATCTGCCGATCGGCCACCAGATGGCGCTCTTGAACCGCTAGAGAGTTGAGAGGAGATCAGCAGTGTGTCTCAGGGCTCCGGAAAGGAAATATGATTTGGATGACAGATTTTTGAAATATTGACATCAAAGACGAGTTACGGCGTCTTCGGCAGAATGAGCATGGCTAGGAATCACGTGTAAACTCGTTCCCGGCGATCATAGTGTTAACTTAAAGAAAAAAGTCTTCCCAAGTCTTTCACCACCAAAGGCGAAGACCACGGGGTCCTCAGTGAGTCAGAGCAGAGTGCTCGCTATACTCATATAACTAGGGTTATAGAATATCCTTATGTTATATTATCGTATAGCTTACGCTCTGCTCTATTGGAACACAGGAGCTGAGCAGAGTGGAAGCTTGACAGATGTACCTGCTGAGGCCCCCCACAACCATCAGAACCGGGGAGGACCTGAGCCCCCTGGACCCCCCTAGAGGAGGACGGGAGGGAATTGGATCAGACTGTGCGAAGAGGATTTAGCACCTCAAACGCACAGAGTGAGCAGACCGTGGAACTTACCTTCACACAGAAGGACCCGCGACCACTCAGGCGCGCATCCCACATGCCACCAGGGAACGGACGGGAAGCAAAACACCCCAGTCACAGCCCCCAACATCATGGGGTCAAAGGTCAAGAACCCAACCCCGTGGCAAGGCCGTAGCAGCGGAGCGCGGAGGACCCAGCCCCAGGAACAGCCTGAGGACCAGGATCCCCCGAAAAAAGGGGGCCCGGTGAGGCCAACGATGCCGTAGCATCGGGACCCCACTAGACGGTCACTGGTGACACCACCCCCCACATTGCGAGCGTATCGGACAGGGCCCAATCCAAGAGCAGGCCCTTCCCCCCTATGGCACGCCGCCCTGAACCACTCCACAAGAGGCTACACCCCCACAACACTGTGGGGCCAGTCGGCGCACCGGGGAGACAACCGCCAAAGAGGTTGATCCCTCAATCCAGGCAACAGGCCCCAAGAGCATAACTCGACCTGTGCCCGGAGCACTGCAGACTAGACAGGCGCCTAAGGGGTCTACTGTGAGAACAGCACCCCGGCGGAAGGGGCGTTCGGTATGCAGTGCACCATGTCGCAACTTCCACAAGCCCGACCCCTCCAGTGAGGTCGAGGTTCAAGAGAAGGCTGACACGATTGGCAGACATCATGAAAGGTGCAGGGGCACACTCGCGGGCAGACTGGGTCAAGCCCGGCCTCAACCCGAGCGTCGACTCTGCTACCAACTAAGGCTGAGCCCGAACGTTCGAACGTTCGTTCGTTAAGCTGACATTCGGACTTTAATTAATGGGTTCGAACGTTCGGTGAAAAAAAATAAAGCAGGCGCAACGACGGTGAGGCGATGTGAAGCGGCGCGTCCCCCGAGTGAGATCGCTCGGCTCAACCAGTATGGTCTCTGCCGGGCTGTTGCTGGATACTCAACCAGAGCTCTAGTCTCAACCAATGCAATAGAACAATTTTGATTGAATGACAGGCGATTCTGCCAATTACGTCACACCGCTTGCACCCGCCTCTGCTGTTACCACCAATCGGCAAGCGTTTATTATTTTTTTTACTTCCGGTAATGCCGCCATTGATCTGCTTGAGAGAAGCATTAACGTAGCATTAGCTCCCCGCCGAGGAAGTAAAAGTCGTAACAACTTTCCATAGGTCAACCTGCGGAAGGATCATTAATGAATAGTATTGAATACCAGCCTTTTTCGGCCACGGAGCGCGAGCTTCATGGCGGGAGGTGGTTGCGTTGGAAACAACTCTGGCCGAGGCGGCAGGCGTGTTGGGAGCCCGGCGGGACCCCCGCGCCGGTGTCTCTCTGTCTCTCTGCCGTCCCCCGTTCAGAGGCGCGCGCTTCTCTCCTTCCCGTCGACCAAGAGTGAATACCTGTTATTGAACGTGTAACACTAACTATATAACGTGAATGCCACAAAACGAATGCATTTGTTTATCTAGCCCCTTACGTGACTGCGGTGTGCAAGGGCTATTGTTTATCATAAGTAGGAACTTTATGCAGTACTCAGTAGCTTGTTTATTTTCTTCTGAGTGCTTTGTTTAATTACATGTTTACATGAACAGCCACCACTGTAAACAACATGTTTTTTAACCAATAGATTATGCAATGCCGCCCTCCGTAGGATCTATAATAATAAAAAAAAAAATTATATAACAAAAAAAATCAATAAAAAAAAATTTTATTAAAAAATTTCCAAACAACGAACGTTCAAATGTTCGTTCGATAAACCCTGGCGAACGTTCGAACCCTAAAAACAGGGTTCGGGCTCAGCCTTACTACCAACACACCGGGGAACCAACCACCCCCCTATGTTTAGTTTAACAGGAGGCAGTTGTTGCTTTAACCCACCAAGAAAAAACGCAGAAACATAACTGCGCATATACACCGGCTATACAGGCAGTACAAGTGTTTCAGTTTTTAAAAGGGTTAACCCAGGCCAACAGGTCGACGAGAACGAGTTCGGACCTGGGCCCGGTGGACCGGGACCTACACAGGGATGCCAGAGGGGTTCAATAGAAAAAGCTCCTCGACAACCCCCACCAATCCCTGTCCAACAGGGCGAGGGAGGGATGAAAACAAATGGAGAAGGACCAGGCCCCTTAACACAGCCAACACAATATGGACCAAGCACATCACTGTGAAGGGCAACTCGTAGTGGCATACATATCACACACACATCCATGATATCAATCCCTGCGACGCCCGGGCCGACCCGGCATTTTCCCCCCGGAAAAGCACAAAGTCCTTCGGGGTACCAGAACAGCAGATCCGCGCCCCGGCGGGTTAACTGACCTGGTCCGGCGCAACCAGAACCAGTCCCGTGTCCTAGTCACGGCGCCATCCCCAGTCCTAAGAGGGGGGTAGGTACGCGTGTCGATCCAAAACATCACAGAGGGCGCCACCAAGATGGTCAGTACGTGAATGCACTGCACCTGGTGGCCCACCCCATGGGCGTGAGACCCCTCCGCCAATGCTTTGATCTACTCCGTCATCTCCCCTGGAGATGAACGTGAGTCGTCGAGTCTAACCTAGTACACTGGCACTCTAAAATCTCCTTCCCAGTCGCTCGCATAAAAAACGCTGTTTCTATGAATGGGCAACCAAGGCACGCCAGCCCATGACATGGTTCCACACCGAAAGCACCCAGGGCCAGCGCTATGTACACGTCGAGACCCAAAAAACACATTAATGGTAATTCTAATAAGAAAACGTTCCCTTCATGCCGTCTGGGACGAGCGGCAGGAAGCCGGCCAAACAAGACACAGATATGGGTCCCATATGACGCGTCCAAGGGAAAAAACCCTGTCAACACCACTCTGTATACAAGAGGGAAGACAGGGAATCCCCCAGAGAGACCTTCCACGTGAGTAACAATTGAAAAGATATATGTAAACATTGAGCCACGTGACCAAAAGCCCAATACATATTCAAATAGAGAGCAGAGCAGAAAACAAATAGTTTCCAACGCATCGCATCACCCAACCTTGACAATGACAGTGGTCCGTAGTATGGAGCCTGAAAGAACTCACGGAAGTCTCATGGCCAATAGAAACGCGCCCAGTGACGTATTCTATGGCCGGGGAAATCCCGTGACCCACCTATCCAAATATGGCATGGGACCAGGGAACTCACCACCCGCATTTTTATACCATTACCAAGTAAAGAAAAAAACAACAGACGTTAAAGAGAAGGTCCAAAGACCTCGGTACAAGCTACATATGTGATTACTTCTGTAGGCTAACACTCAACCTAGTTGTGGACTCGATGCCATGTTTCCCAAACGTAACAGAATACACACAACCCCCTCAGATAAAAAAGGTAAAGTTCACTCTTACTACTGCAAGAAGAACGCCGTATTTTATGATGAGAGAAGACAAGTCTTTTAACCGAGTGCTAGCCACAGGCCTTGCTAAGCACACATATATATAGCGACCAGAAAACAATTTTCAAAGAAAACTGCCCCACTCCCTAAGCAAGCACACAACCCCACAGCTAGGTGAGGGTTATACATCGTATCCCCAATATATAGTGAATAAACACACGTTTTGTAACAAAAAACAGTCCCTCACCAAGAGGGACTTTTTATTTAATAACAAAATTATATGTTGGGGGGGGGGGGGGGGACGACGACAGGGGTAAACAGGGGAGTCACTAGCGCCACCTGCCACTTGCAGAGCACCGTTTGCCCCCACGGGGAGCCGGCCCAGAGGGACGGTGCTGGGGAGGCTCCTGGTCACGTCGATCCCTACCGTACCCTCTGGGCATGGGACGACTGGCTGCAGCGGTCGCGGCACTCCCTCCACTCCTGGCCTTCTTGGCGGAAGGCCCAGCAGCGGCGGTGACGGAGGCAACGGTCGCAGCCCTCTGCCGGCGTTGCTTCTTCCGGACATCACCGGTGGCATCGGGTCGGGGGAAATGGGGCTGGAGCATGGAGCGCTCCTCCTCCATCTCCCTGCAGGCTGCCGTCATCTGCTGCATGGCCGACCCGAATAATCCAGCATCGGAGAGGGGCCGTGAGCACCCGCGCCTGCTCCAGCCAAAGGTGGCGCTGGATGAGAGTGGCCAGGGTGCGCTCCTTCCCGGCGGCTATCGCCTGCAGCTGGGTAAGGTGCAGGATGGCTCCAGCCGCCTGGGCGTGAAGGTATCGTTGATGGTCATCCAGTACCGACCCGCCCGCCATCAGCCCCGACATGTAGCGCGCCAGCTGCGCTATGTTGGAGGTCGCAGCCAGGCTCTGTGTCGAGGCGATGTACACCTGGTCACTCCACGATGCCAACTGCCTAGCCGATTTCCCCTGGGGAACCGGCTTCCTTAACGGCTCCCACGCCATTCCGGGGAAAAGTATGGCTGCCATCGGGCTATCAAGCCGAGGCACCCTGTCCTTAAGCCCCTGGACCAAACCGACCACCCGCGTGACTGGCACGTAGGCAGGGGTAAGGCCAATGATGCAGGATATTACCTGTCCCTGTGCCACGTAAGCCTCCATTGCTGGGAAGAATGGGCAGACAACGCCTGTCTCTCTCACAGGACGATGTTGCCAGAGATGACCTATCATGTCATCAGGAACAGGTGCCGGCAGTGGCTGCAGCAACGCCACACCATTAGCGGCTGCGGCGGCCGCCATGAGCTCGGGGAACAAGGCAAGCAACTCCCCTTGCATACCTTCCTCCACGTCACTCGCATCCCTCGCGTACGGGAGGCTGTCTCGGCCGGCAACGTCCGACGCGGCAGATAGCTGGGCATCTTGTCTCGGGGTTGGAGCTTCTAACCCAGCCCTGGAGTACAAGGAACCCCAAGGAGGCTCAGCACCCTCTGCCACTCCCCGAAGGGGAGAGTGATACGTCTCTACTGGGGCTTCGAACAAGAGAGCTCCCGCCCCCTCCATGTAATCCTCAGTTTCCATCGGAAATGGAGAAGAGGCAAGAGAACTCTTGCTCGGCTCCAGCACAACACTAAAACCAGGCAGTTCACCCCCGCTGCTCGGCGCCTTACGACGAGAGCGAGCCGAGGCAAAGAGTCTGCGATGCAAATCCTCGCCACCAGAGGTGCTGTCGGCCGACTGTCGACTGGCGGGGGAACCAGGGCCGGAACCCGGCCATCTCACAGGAGATGGAGGCTAAACGGCCCCTCGGCAAGGCAAACGACCACGGAGCCAGAGATGCCCCACGGAGGACGCTGCGATAGTGAAGCGCTGGTGGAGGGTAACGTTGTGAGCGTCTAGACCCTCCGACGGCGAAGACATTATCTCTTCGTTTTTTTGGAAATTTGCGAGAGAGAAAAAAACAAAGATACAATGTCAACGTAGCTCCTTTCCAACAACTATTTCGGCACTAAACTTAAAGTGGTGTGTTACAGACACTTTTCGGTGGTGAAAATAGGGAAGGAGCTGATGGTGTGGCCACGACCCCGCTCATGTAGAGGAGCGGATGTGGGTGTGGCCAGGCGGGTGGGTGTGTGCATGTGGAGAAAATTATTCATTATTAGATTGAATAAAGGGATAGTTCCAATAGAGCAGAGCATAAGCTATACGATTATATAACCATACCGAACCTCGACTTCAAAACCGAGGTACGTACCGTACCGTGGTTTTTGTGTACCGTTACACCCCTAGTGTTGACGATTGTGTTATTTCCAGCCTAAACTAAATTTGTCTTGCATTTAATAAACACTTTTCAGTTGCTAGGAACCTGTTTGACAGAGAATATATCAGACTTCTTCCTGTTGATCTTAATGTTGACATAAACACTGATTGTGTGAGTTCCGTGGATCACACCCCTCAATTCTCCTTTAGCCCCTTTTCACACAATGAAGTATTAAACACTCTCCAATCGATAGATCCCAGGACCTCTACTGCTGAGGATAATTTGGACTTTTTTTATTGAAGATTTATTGGTGAATAATTTTTTTCTAAAACTGGCTGCTCCTTGACTCATATATTTTTTTATCTTTCTATCTCAACAGGAAGATCTCCAAGTGTCTGGATCCTTGCCCACGTGATCCCATTATTAAGGCTGTCCCCGAAGCCTGTTTTTGGGATTCAAACTTCGTCAGGGTTTTTCGAACGAACGTTCTAACCTTTGTTTTGAATACAAATAGATTTTTTAAATTAAAAATAATTTCTTTCCAAAAAATTTAAATTTTTTTTTTTTTACATATCCTCAAATTAAATCCTCAATTTGAATAAAGTGATTCATCTGATTAAATTAGTCTCCTTTTTATTAAATCAACTTTCTTTAATGAATATAACGTAGCAGTTTTTTTAATACTATAATATTAGTGTAGCCTAATCTTTATCTTTAACTGTGAAGAAAAACCCCATTGGTTTAAACAGAATGAATAGACACATAAAAGAAATATAAAACGTTCGAACATTCGGGCTTTCCCATTATATAAAGGTGGCGTTAGAGATGATTTAAATAACTACCGTCCTATCTCCAAGTTACCCTGCTTAGTGAAAGTCTTCTCTCTTCTTCTCTCAAATCACTCTGTAGTACTAAGCCCACACCAATCCGGGTTCAGAGCCAATCATAGCACATTATCAGTCATCTCTTTAGTTACTAATGACATAATATCAGCTTTAAACTAGAAGAAACACTGTGCTGCCCTCTTTATTGATCCGTCAAAAGCTTTTGGTACAGTCGATCACCATTTACTCTTAAAAGGATTAGCTATTGGTTTGGATAGAAATGCATGTGATTGGTTCCAATATTATCTATCAGCAGTGAGTGAGCAACCCCCGTCCCCACAGTAAACTAGCCCAGTTCAAAAGGTAGGCGATACTGCCACCTATCGGGATTCGATCGTCATTTAAATTCCAATTCACACAGAGCTCACACAAGAAGGTCCGGCGGACTGTTTAGAATTATAATAATACAAAATAAATTAAACTTAAATTCTTTGTAAGGTTCTTAATGCTAGTAAAACTAAATGTATGCCGTTTTCCAGAGCCAGAAACATTGAATATGATGGTTTACACATATCTACCATAAGTGGTTCTAACATTGAGAGAGTCACTGAATATAAATATCTTGGTGTGGATCGATGAGAAATGTACATTCAAATTCCATGTGGACAACCTTGCCTCCAAGTTGCGACAGAAAATTAGCTTCCTATACAGAGAGATAGATATACAGAAACATAACCAGCTTTCCTTTGATTAGTTCAAGTTTAAGTTTGTTTTTATTTGTCAGACAAAATACTTTATAATGAAATGCTTGTTTCTCATGAGCCCCTGAGAGTGCAGCTACATACAGTAAAGAGACAGTAAGTAAAGAATTAAGAAGTAAAAAGTAGTAGGAAGAGAGTTGTCAAAGCAGTTCTCTTATCAGTCTTGGACTATGGTGATGTAACTTATAGGCATGCTGCGTCATCAACCTTTAAATCAATGGACTCTGTATATCACTCTGCCCTCAGATTCATGACTAGTAATGATAGATAGGACACTCATGACTGTGTCCTGAGAAGGTTGGTTGGTCCTCGCTGATGGAGAGGCGCAACAAACACTGCTCAGATAGCAAAAGATGTTAATTCAATGTTGATTTATGGTCAAAATGCTTGATTTTTGGGTAAGGTCGACGATTGATGGTGGATCAACCATTAACCGATGAACCAATTGACCAGTATAGTACAGTATATGCTATTCTGTGGGTGGAACAGGCTCTCTTAAAGTTTCTCATTAATAAATTAATACACACGGTCCTGCTGCTGTCACACCTCATGGCTCGTTTTGACCGACACCGGCCAAGTCTAGCAGTGCGGCTGCTTTCAATACATTTCCTTTGTAGAAGAGCGTATGCAGCCACGAGGTACACGAGGTAGAGGAGCGTCTGCAGCCACGAGGTACACGATGTAGAGGAGCGTCTGCAGTCACGAGGTACACGATGTAGAGGAGCGTCTGCAGCCACGAGGTACACGAGGTAGAGGAGCGTCTGCAGCCACGAGGTACACGATGTAGAGGAGCGTCTGCAGCCACGAGGTACACGATGTAGAGGAGCGTCTGCAGCCACGAGGTACACGATGTAGAGGAGCGTCTGCAGCCACGAGATACACGATGTAGAGGAGCGTCTGCAGCCACGAGGTACACGATGTAGAGGAGGGTCTGCAGCCACGAGATACACGATGTAGAGGAGCGTCTGCAGCCACGAGGTACACGATGTAGAGGAGCGTCTGCAGCCACGAGGTACACAATGTAGAGGTGGTTATACAGCCACGAGGTACACAATGTAGAGGAGCGTCTGCAGCCACGAGGTACACAATGTAGAGGAGCGTATGCAGCCACGAGGTACACAATGTAGAGGAGCGTCTGCAGCCACGAGGTACACGATGTAGAGGAGCGTATGCAGCCACGAGGTACACGATGTAGAGGAGCGTATGCAGCCACGAGGTACACAATGTAGAGGAGCGTCTGCAGCCACGAGGTCCACGATGTAGAGGAGCGTCTGCAGCCACGAGGTACACGACGTAGAGGAGCGTCTGCAGCCACGAGGTACACGATGTAGAGGAGCGTCTGCAGCCACGAGGTACACGATGTAGAGGAGCGTCTGCAGCCACGAGGTACATGATGTAGAGGAGCGTCTGCAGCCATGAGGTACACGATGTAGAGGAGCGTCTGCAGCCATGAGGTACACATGAGGTCCTGCATACGCTTCTCTACATTAGAAATGAATTGAAGGCAGCCGTGTCGCTAGACTTGGCTGGAGTCGGTCTGAAACAAGCCTTCTGCTACATTGAACGGATGAGCAAAGCCTACCAAGTGCACGACGCCACACCAGAAAAACATTATAAGATAAGATAAGATAAGATATTCCTTTATTGATCCCCTTGGGGAAATTCAGGCATCATAGCAGCATGGGGGGGAGGGGTACAGGTAGTAAAACAACACAGTATACAGGTAGTAAAAGACAACACAGGCAGTGTAAACAATTTGATCAATATGGTCAATATAATTTACTATCTGACTATCTGAGGAATATTCACATTATTCACAGTGTCACATAAGGTGCAGTATGCATGAGGTAGTGTTATAATTTACTATCTACTGAGTATACATTAATCAAAGTACCAGGGTAGTCTACGTTGTCCCCCTTGGGTTCCTATAAGTCCCAGGTCAATGTCTGGTAGCAGTCGCTGTCGCTGCCCCGTTGTGGGGCCTGGAGGCTGCTAGTCGCTGCCCACTGTTGTGGAGCCTGATGGCCGCTGGTATGAAGGACTGTCCGAGGCGGTTAGTTGAGTGTCGGGGGGGAATGAGTCTGTGGCTGAACGAGCTTCTCATCTTGACTAGCTCGTCGTAGAGGGGGTGGTAGGGGTTCTCCATGATGGCATCCAGCTTCCTTATCATCCCCCTCTCTACCATCACCTCAAGTCTAGGTAGCTCGACTCCCACCACGGAGCTAGCCTTCCTCACCAGCTTGTTGAGCTTGTTGGTGTCCCTTGAGTTGATGTAGCCTCCCCAGCATGCCACAGCATAGAAGAGGATGCTGGCCACAACAGACTGGTAAAAAGACTGCAGCAGTTTGTTGCATTATAGTGCGTAGTCCATTTTTTAAATGGCCAGTTCACCCAAAATGAAACAAGGAAAACATATGTTAATACGTGGAGTTCTATTTATTAAACTATGCATGATAGTTTTGGTGTGATTTGCCTAGAATGGCACTCAGTTTGTGGCTCAAAGCAAAATAAATATTTGAAAAAGAAACATTGAAAAACTTTACATTGTTTTTTTTTAAAGTTTAATTTAGGAACTATTTTCTACAAAAGTACACCCACCAGATTATTATGGGCTGTGTACTTATAGAGTATTTCTACTTTTTACTTAAGTAAAATACTGTACTTCTTCCACCAGTGATTAATAAAATCAGCAATAAACCTTAGAAAATAAGTCACATCCGCTCACAGCTCCGGGGTTGTCACCAGCTTGGCTGGCCGTCTGCACTAATACAATTGGCTGTATTAGAGGGTGGGAGAAGCTGGCGGGGTGGGTCCGGGTCGTTGTAAACAGCGACTCCTACAGTTCGGTCGGGGCGCCTGCTAAGCGCAGATAGGACTTGAGGGGGATAGTGTGATCCTCCCACACGCTACGCCCTCTCGATGAGAATCCGCGCTGCCAGGTGAAAAGAAGCGGTGATTGGCTGGACGTGTGTCGGAGGAAGCACGTGGTACGTCGTGGTAGCCTCCACTCTCCCAGATGATCTGACTGTGGGGGGTAAGTGCGCAGCGACCAGGAAGGGACTGGGAATTGGCATACAACTAACATTGGGATGGGAGAAAATCGGAGGAAAATGGAGGGGGAAAAAGATCAACAAAGAAATTCAAAATAAAATAAGTCACATCCACTCAAATCTGAGGTTTCCACACGTAATCATTGGATTAAGACAAAACCAACCAAATAATGAACTGAGGGGGCAGCCCTAATGGCTACACAACATTTCAAATGATAAACATGAAAGAGTCAAGAAAAGCATATAATCAAAGATAATTGATCTTTATTGATATAGCACCTTTCATACATAGAATGCAGCTCAAAGTGCTTAACAGAGCAAAAAACACAACATTTGACAATAAAGCAAAAAAAAGAAAAGCAGAAGTTTAAAACCACAAAAATAACAAAACAAAACAAGAAAATATCTAAATAAGCATAAAGTTCGGGCAGAAAGTGAGAGAGGCAAGACTGAGATGGTTTGGACATGTGAGGAGAAGGGAGGTGGGGTACATCGGGAGGAGGATGCTGGAGATGGAGCTGCCAGGAGGGAGGAGGGGAAGGCCCAAGAGGAGGTGTATGGACACAGTGAAGGAGGACATGCGGGCAGCGGGAGTGACGGAGGACGACGCAGAGGACAGGGACAGATGGAAACGGATGATCCGCTGTGGCGACCCCTGACGGGAAAAGCCAAAAGAAAAAGAAGAAGAAGAATACACAAAAGCAACTTCCAGATTATCTTGTTTTGATGCTCCAGATACTAGGAAAAAGGCTCTGGCTCTGGTGATATCTACCTCGTAATCATTCTGTGCCCCACAGTGGCATGGAGCGACATAAACCACAACACATGAGAGTTCCTATCGAGTATACTGCTTAGTAGAACATAGGGTTTTCCTGTGTCTCCTCAGACTTCCTTTCTGACTGAACCCTTTCCCACAAACTGAACAACTAAATGGTTTCTCTCCTGTATGAGTTTCCGTGTGTCTCTTCAGATCTCCCTTCCTACTGAACCCATTCCCACAAACTGAACAACTAAATGGTTTCTCTCCAGTATGAGTTATCATGTGTTTCTTAAGATTTTCCTTCAAAGAGAACCAATTCCCACAAACTGAACAACTAAATGGTTTCTCTCCAGTATGAGTTCTCATGTGTAAGTTCAGACCTCCCTTCATACTGAACCCTTTCCCACAAATTGAACAAATTAATGGTTTCTCTCCAGTATGAGTTCTCATGTGTTTCTTCAGATCTCTCTTCCTTTTGAACCCTTTCCCACAAACTGAACAACTTAATGGTTTGTCCACAGTATGGGTTATTGTGTGTCTCTTCAGATTTGATTTACAAGTGAACCCTTTCCCACAAACTGCACAAGTAAATGGTTTCTCTCCTGTATGAGTTCTCATGTGTGCCTTCAGACTTCCCTTCCGACTAAACCCATTCCCACAAACTGAACAACTAAATGGTTTCTCTCCTGTATGAGTTCTCATGTGTCTCTTTAGATCTTCCTTCCTACTGAACCCATTCCCACAAACTGAACAACTAAATGGTTTCTCTCCAGTATGGTTATTTGTGCATCTCTTCAGATCTCTCTTCTTACTGAACCCAGGCCTGATGTTCGATAAACCTTTTATTTTCTGTATCTTCTTTGGTTTCAGAGTCATTAAACCTGACTGAGGTCCTTCACTCTCCTTCCAATCATCACTGTCATCAGTCTCAGTTCCAGAACAGTGTGAAGAGAGAAGCTCATTATTTATAGTTGGTTCCAAATCACCAGCTGGATTTAAGTTACTGGCTGGTTCTGATACTCCACAGTCCTCTCTATCAGGCTCTGTCTTCATATGTTTAGTTGAGGTGCTGGGTAAAGAGTGAGCTTCTCTGTTTTTCTCCCTCTGGGTTTGAAGAGACTGTAAGGGCTGAGTGTTATCTTGACCATCTTCACATTTAACTGGGTGTTCTGTGATCTCAGAGTGATCAGCTTCTTCCAGCCCTTGGTGTAGTTCACCCTTAATCTGTAGGAGCTCTGGGTCCTGGGTTTGGCTGAGCTGTGAGGACAGAGTATTCCCATCATCATTTTCATATTTCACAAGGTGTAAGGTCATCTTGGAACCATCAGCCCCATCTAGATCTTGAAATATTTCATCCTGTTCCTCTTTAATCGGTAGGGACTCTGGGTCCTGGGTTTGGTTAAACCATGAGGACTGAGGTTTATCTTCATCATGTTCATTCTTCACAGAGACAAGAGTAGACTTTATGATATGAGCCTCCTCCAGACCTTGAAGCTGCTCTCCCTCCTGACTGGTCCAGAGTTCCTCCTGTTCCTCGTTAATCTGTAGGAGCTCTGGCTCCTCCTGGCCGACACTGTGGCTCCTCTCCTGCTGCTCAGGGGGAACCCCCTCTTCACAGATAAACTGCTGTGAAGCAAGGGAGTCTAGAAAGAAGGGCATAAAATAATGTAATTAAAATAAATAATTCAAAACCATTGCTTTTGAAAATAACAAAGGGACAGGTCACTATTTCACACTACACTTTTTCCAGTTATGTAACACCAATATATAGGGATGCACAGATGGGGATGCCCATTATCGCCATCACTATTTGATGGATTGGTATCGACTACAGGTGGTCTGATCCATTACCAGTTGTCATAAAGCATCATCCTCCAATAACATCAGAGCAGTGCATGGTTGAGAAGGGAAATGTTCCCAGCTTTCCCCCCAGAATGGATCTGATAGCGCTTGAGGAGATATTGGCCAACGTTTTTTAATCTGTTTTACATAAGGCTGTATAGAAGACGCATCAGCACTGTTTCATCCTTTTAGAGAAAGTCCCCACTTTAGATTTTAGAAGCCTTGAGCACACTTTGGATAGAATAGAGTAACTGTAATATTATTATTAAAATAATAATATTTATATCAGCATGGCACAGTGTTGCAGTGGTTAGCACTGTTGCCTCACAGCAAAAAGGTCCTGGGTTCAAACCCCAGCAGGGGCCTTTCTGTGTGGAGTTTGCATGTTCTCCCCGTGTTTGTGTGGGTTTCCTCCAGGTACTCCGGTTTCCTCCCACACCATACATACATACATGCTAGGTAAACAGTATACTCCTGCCATTGCCCTTGACCAAGGTACTGGCTTTACAACCGGAGTTGGTCCCCGGGCGCCACACTGTATGGCTGCCTACTGCTCCTAAATAGTTAGGATGGGTCAAAATGCAGAGAATGGATTTCCCCAAGAGGATTATTAGAGGCTTAAATTGAGGTGGTAATGCATTATACTACTCTGTACTGGGGAAAGTAATATTATTGTAGCATGTTACTGCCCAACATTGACAATTAAGGACATATCCGGTCTGGTTGTTGTTTGTGTCGTTGTGCTTGGTGTCTGGTATTTTATAGTATTTTACTATATTTTTACTTTGGTTTTGAGTATTTGGATATCGGATTGGTTGCTTGGTATTATCGATTGTATTGGTTTGAGCCCCGCCCAGACTGCTCTTTGTACTGTGGCTAGGCTAGCTAACTAACCTAGCCTGTGTTAGCTTCGTGGCTAAATGTCTCAGGGCTAGGTTCGCCTAGTCGCAAGGTCAGAGGAGGTTCAATCTGGAGAATTAACAACGTCAACCAACGTGTGGACCAGCGTTTCCGTTAGCCGGTAATTACCGGTATTTGACCGGCAAAATCTGTTGAAGTCCGACATATTTAATCTCTCCGGTCTTAATGTCCGGTGAAAATAATTCCCTGAGTCTAAGCACAATTTGATTATTTGAATTTTATTAAAATAGGCTGAAATTAAATAGCCTATGCGATGAACGAAACAATCATTACATTTGTTTCATCGTTGCTTCTAATAATGACAACGACGTTGTCAGCGAGAGCTTAGTGCTGGGTGTGCAAACTTTTGTGAAGCTGCAGAGCCGGAGCAGCAGCAGCACAATGCAGTACTCCAGCAGTACTCCAATTCAGCCATTTTCAATTCAATGTTGGGTAGGGGGCGCTGCTGTGCGGTCCCCAGAAAAGAGCCAATAACAGCTGAATCTGCTGCTCTGCATCGACATACTCTCGCAAATAAGTCATTGGGAGGTGGAGAGAGAGAGAGTCGTCACGCAAACCCACGATAATGTTGCCGTCTCTCTTTGCCAAATTTCTCAGTTCTTCGCTTGATATAATTAATACAAATGTCCAATATAACGGAATTCGTTAGCTCATAAAAATGTGATTATAACAGACTGTTGTTTATTAATGTCGGGCGACTGCCCACAGACACCTATTTGATTTAAAGTCGGCAGCAGCACAAGTCTCGGGACTTATTTTATTTGGAATATAATGACTTTATACGCAAAAGTAGCCTAGTTTTAAGTAAAAATATTATAAATCTACATGCCTTGATGATGTCATTCTTTTGTTTTGTTGTCATTCTTTTGCCTATCAATTGTTTTTAAGCTCAATAAACTCTGACCGGAATTTCTCTCATTTGACCGGTAGATTGAAATCTACCGGACACTGAGGCCGGCAACAATTTTTTCTAACGGAAACCCTGGTGTGGACAACCGCAGTGGGCTAATGCACCCGGTATCCAACCAGCCCAACTGCTCTGGCCGTCTACACCTGAGCCAGAGGATTGCAGAGCTGGAGGGAAGAATCTCAACTCTCTACCAAATCAAATAGGATGAAGAGCTCTTGGACAATCTGGTCAGCTCAATTCATCAGCCTGCACCATCCATCATCGCCACCTCCCATGACTCTACTGATGAAGATAAAGACAATCTACCATGGGCTGGCAGCACTGGACTCTGCAGATAGAGGGCTGGTCTGCTGTAAGAAGGTAGAGGGGTTCCTGCTGTGCCCCACCACCCTCGAAGAAGGTCCTACAGCTCTCCAACATGTTTAGCACCTTAGTGCTGGAGCCGGTTAGTGAACACCCCTCTTCACAGATCTCTGTCTTGTCTGCTCCCCCTGCAGGTTCCCTGCCTACTGCTTCCTCAGCTGCCCCACCTGCTGCTTCTACGGCTGCCCCGCCTGCTACACCTGTGACTGCCCCACCTGCTGCTTCTCAGGGAGAGGCCTCAACACCAGACCTTGTGTCCCAACCCCCCCCCCCCCCCCCCCCCCAGCTGGACCCATTAATGGGCCAGCTGGACCCATTACGCTCTCCTCCAGACCATAGCACCAGATATCCTCCCATTCCTAACTGCAACCATCAACTCCTCCCTCAACTCGGGGGTGGTCCCCACCTCCCTAAAACCAATCAGAGTCACACTACAAAAAACAACAACCTTGAACCTCACCGTCATAGACTACTATCGTTAGGCCTGCCGCGATAAGCAATAAATCGATTAATTGCAGCGATAATTAAAATTAATGCAATGATTTTGACGGGCGCGATTAATTGCTATTTGCGCGTTTGTTTTAATGAGGCGGAACCAGTACCCCTTGTCAGTCACTGTCCGTGTTGGGAGGCGGGCCGCTGGCCTTACTACAGAGCACAGCACGGGAGCTCGCCTATAGCAACGCCACATATAGCTTAACTACATTTCTCAATAGTGTTGCTCCTTTTAACCAAGTAGCGTTATTTGTAGTGTAACGTTAGAATAACACAGAATAACGTTAATACAATTACATGCATCATTGTTTACAATGAACGGGTGGGGCTAGTCAAAGGACTGGAGACAGGGACAAGTTAAACATGAATTAATTTATTATAACAGGTCGTTTTCGAGTCGTGCTGCAGTGCCTACGCACCACAGCTATTCTATTATATACTGCTTTGACGCTTCCTCCTCATCGTTGATTGCATGTAGTAGCTGCATCTAACGTTAGTAGCTAACGTTAAAACTAAAAAACACAACCGGACGAGACAAGTTGTCGGCTAGGATAATCACAACAATACTTCCGGTCCGGTCGGTGGGCTTCAAAATAAAAGTCTTAAACACCGGAAAAGACGGAGCGGTGGGCTTCAAAATAAAAGTTTTGGGAAATAAATTTCTCAAAAAAATTCTCTAACCGGTCGCAATAATATCGCTTATCGCGATATTTTCGGGGGCAATTAATCGCCCAGCAAAATGTGTTATCGTGGCAGGCCTAACTATCGTCCTGTCTCTCTTCTCTCCTTCCTTTCTAAATCACTTGAACATGCTATATCAGACCAACTTACTGATTATCTCATACAGAATGACCTCCTAGACAGGGCTCTACGCTAACCTTTTTCCCAAAGAGCACATGTGCTCCTAAATGAAAAAATGTAGGAGCACAAAAAGAAATTTAGGAACACACAAAAATATTTAGGAGCACAGTGAAAATATTTCAAGTAAGTTTCTTTTTTTTTCTCAAAAATAAATGTATATTTGTACTGTGCAAACGGGAACGGGACACACATGTGCTATCGTCCTGTCTCTCTTCTCTCCTTCCTTTCTAAATCACTTGAACATGCTATATCAAACCAACTTACTGATTATCTCATACAGAATGACCTCCTAGACCCTAATCAGTCAGGCTTCAGGACTGGTCACTTATAGTCGTCACAGAAGCTCTTCACCTAGCAAAAGCGAAGGGCATCTCCTCTGTCCTGATTCGACCTACCACCTCAAACTGAACCTAAGCCAAACTGAATTGATTCACCTGCCGGCCAAATCCTCACAGCTGATCGACCATTCCATCACAGCAGATAATGTAGCTGTGGCCGTGCCCCCGACCGCCAAGAACCTTGGTGTTGTCCTTGACGACCGGCTGACCTTCTCCACTCACATCGCCGCAACAACCAGAACCTGCAGATTCCTCCTGAGCAACGTCAGAAGGATACGCCTGTTCCTGACAAAAGAAGCCACCCAACTCCTAGTTCAATCAACAGTCATCTCTCACCTTGACTACTGCAATGCACTGCTTGCTGATCTACCGACCACCGCCACCAAGCCACTTCAACTCATTCAGAACGCAGCCGCCTACCTGATCTCCAACCTACCAAAGTCAGTCCATCTCACCGCACTTCTTAGGGACCTGCACTGGCTCCCCATCGCTGCACAAATACGCTTCAAGGTCCTCAACCTGGCATATCGCGCAGCGAAGGGAAGCCGCCTATTCTCGGTCCTTGGGCCTAAAAAAATTAATGGTTTGGTTCCGGTTGCCGACCGACCCTGCCGATTTAGGTGCAACCCAATTTATTTTATTAAGAGTTAAAAAAAAATTTAATATTTTTTTTTTATATACAGTTTCATAAAAATCTTAGTCAAACCTTTAGTATTATGGATATTAAACATGCTGGCAGAGTACATGCATCCATGTTGTCGTGAACATTTTAATTAAATAAAGAAATTCCCTATACATAGTCGCCGAAAAAAATTTAAATAAAAAATGTATAAATAAAAAATGCCCTACCTACCCATGGCCTTATCTGACAACCAACAGGAACCAAACTATTTTTTTTAGGCCTTGCTCCACAATTGTGGAACGAACTTCCGACCAATTAGGACAGCCAATCAATCAATATCTGAAATGAAGAAAAATTATTATAATGAACAAAATAATTATAATAACCTTCTTACTGTCCTCTACTGTCATGCACTCTTCCTATTATACTAACATGTCTCTACTACTATACACTCAACACTGCAGCACTCAAGTTTGAACACTTTGAACATTGTTACTCAGCTGAGTTGTACCCGGTCCCTTCCTGCTGACTTATCGTACAAAACTTGTAAGTCGCTTTGGATAAAAGCGTCAGCTAAATTACTAAATGTAAATGTAAGTGAATTCCCCTTAACTCATTGACTGCAACCCTCTTTCCCCATCTGCACTGCCTGGCGCCAGCTTTTTTTCCACGATATTTCACGATCTTTGCGGAGCTATTGTATATTCTATATTATAGCTATGGAGACAATAGTATGGATCATTTGACAGACACTATTTGTAGTCCAACATGTAAAAAAGAGTTTGTTTCTACATACCTTCATTCGTTCACAATTCCATTTCACTCAAATCCAGGCTGTTTTCCTAGAACGCGAGTTATCGAGCTTTTTCTGCGGTATGCGTAAATCATGTTTCTTGCTCGCCCGAGACACATTATTTCCAGGTCAAAGGTAACATAACTACAAAGGTATTGTTCTATTATCAAAACCAACATGGGGGAGCAGTGCATGGTGCAGTCGATCACCATTTACTCTTAAAAGGATTAGCTACTATTGGTTTGGATAGAAATGCATGTGATTGGTTCCAAGATTATCTATCAGGGAGACGTCAGTATGTAAAGTAGAGTTATGCCCAATCAAAATTGTTATCAATAACTAAAGGTGTGCCACAAGGTTCAATTCTAGGTCCTGTCCTCTTCACTATTTATATGAATGATATTGTGTCTTCACTTTATGGTTGTCAAGCCCATCTGTATGCATACGATACTGTTGTGTATTGTATTGCTGACTCTGTATAATTGGCCATTGAGAACTTACAACTTTCCTTTATTACCCTCCGGGTAGGGGTGGACGGTATAAACGGTATAGAAAGTATGCCGGTATGAATTTGCGCTACGGTATGGATTTTGACAATACCTTGTGACTGGTAGAGCAGCTCTAAAGTAGCAATGACGTAACCACACAAGGGCTCTACAGTGCGACTATTTCACTCGCATTTGCCCCTAAAAATAGATCATCAATAGATCAAAAATCATTTAGGAGCACACTGTGCGAGTAATGGCTTTGCATAGTGGGCGTGTCAATGCGCAATTGTCATTTCATAAGAGACACAGAGCAGAGCGGACCTTCAATGGACCTGTCTCAAAACCCTGCCCTCTTTTCTTGATCCTCCAATCACAGCTGTCGCTTACCTCTGACTTTTGTACGAGGAAGTCAGAGGTAAGCGACAGCTGTGATTGGAGGATCAAGAAAAGGGGCAGGGTTTGAGATAGGTCTATTCTAGAAGCAAACTAGCTCTTCACCCCTGCGTTTGACAGCTGTGTGACAACTTCTCTCGCGGGTCGCGCAGTTTCTATGTGTAATGTAAACTCTGCGACGGGTCCAATGGTCTAACTGACATGCTTTGCATCGTCACCATTCTGGAATGCCCATGTCGCGCTAAAACCTTAAATAATGTTAGCTACTAACGCTAACTAAACCTATCCCTTGGAACGCTCAGAGGCATCCAATAGTGAGGGAAGGGGGGGCTGAGTCAGTCCGTCCGTCCATCCGTCCCCGTCTCCCTCCCTCCCTCTCTCTCTCTCTCTCTCTCTCTCCCTCTGCTAACAATCCTGATTCGATTCTTGAACCTATTTCATTCAAAAGGAAGATATTGATGGACATTAGCTATAGTATATAGCTCAGCAGCTGTTTGATTGATTGATTGAAAAGTTTATTAACAGATTGCAGAATGGGTACAGTACAGTACAGCTCAATACATACAATTGTTAAGGGGATGCAGACCAGAGAAAGACTTTCGTCTTGTTTACATCAGGGTCCCCCATTTTCAATTCATCATAACATATATGACATACATGACATACAGATAGACAGTACTGCTACATCTATACATTTATGACATATCAGATTTGCAAATACAGTACTGTTTGTGATACAAAAGTGTCCAGAAAAGGAGTGTATATACATTTGGCATAGAAACTGTACATTGGAGGAGGTTGGTTGGGTGGGGTGGGGTTGGGTGGGTTGGGTGAGGGCTGTACATTGGAGGTGGGGGGGGGGGGGGGGGGGGGGTTGGGTAGGGGACACACACATTTTCCACTGTACATTGGAATATTGACAAAGCCTTACTTGGTCATTTACTGTACAACTAGGTTAGGACATTTGTAGGGGCCAGTTTCGAATTGTAGTCTCACGTAGGTGTTTTTTTGAGTGTTTTTGAAAGTGGGTAGCGATTCACATTCCTTTACAGCTTTAGGTAGGGCGTTCCACATTGATGTGGCATAATTGCGAAGCGTGTTTAGTCCCTTGTTTGAGCCGAATCTGGGTTTTACATGATTTGTGGAGCTCCCTCTGGTGTTGTGATCGTGGTATTCACTGACCTTTGGGAAGTATTTTGACATGTACATGGGTACCTTGGTCGCGTAGTGTATCTTGTAGACCAGGCCCATTGCAAGTTGCTGTACTCTGTCGTCTACTCTAAGCCATCCTAGGTTGTCAAAGTGGGCAGGGGTGAGGTGGGTTCTAGGAGTCAGGTCAAGTAGTAACAGAATAATTGTATTATTTACGTTTCAACAGCGCCAAAATATTAATTACCTTATCTGCCTGCAGACACTTGAGAAAAGGTAACTTGAGAAAAGGTTTTGCATTTTTCTATTGCAGTTTTGCACAATAAATGTTCTTAAAATACCTCTGTACTATGTGAAATATGTCCTAGTAATACAAGAGTACAGTAATAGCTGCCATACCAGTGTTTTACCCCTTCAGAAGCATTTATATAGACATGTTAAGATAAATGAATATACCGTGCTATATACCGTTACCGTCTATGCTTCAAATTATACCGTGATATACATTTTAGACCATACCGCCCAGCCCTACCTCCGGGAAGCTCTTATTAAACTTAAATGATTTCTAAGGTTCTAAAGCTTGTTGATCTAATGTGCCTATTGTTAAAATTAATTATTATTTCAAATAAAATACAATTATTTATTTCCTAATAATTTGAATGGTGTTTTTTATGGCAATAACTATACCGTAATAACAACTATAGGCGTAGACCAGGGTTTAACCCCTGGTCGTCAAGAGAGAGGGGAGATGAGGAAGATGAGCTGGTGCTGATGGAGAGCGGGCCTTTATTTTCACAAGAAGTAGGCTACATTTCGGACAAGTAAGTTTAGCTTTCGGACAAGTAAAATATCTGAGCCACTTGTCCGAAGTCATTGTCAAAGAAATTGTCAAAGTTAATGTCAAGCCCTGGCAGCGCACCGAACCATGAATTAAGGTCCAGGAGAATAGGCAGAGTAAGCGAAATAGACACTCTTCCAGCATGGTCAGATGAGCTCAGTGGTACACTAGTTTAAGAAACATGGCTTGGTATCAAAACCAAATTCTCAACAATACTAAACAACATAGCCCCCCTAAGAACCACCAGAGTTAAAAATCGCGCTGAGCCATGGATGCACTCAGAAATACTGACCGCTATGAAAACAAGAGACAAATAATGCCGGAACTTCAGTCAAAGTTTGCCAAAAGCTCAAACAGTGATCTCCAAACCCACGTGGTTGAACAAAAAAATCAAAGAAACAGACTAAGAAACGATGTAAACACCATGATCAAAACCGCAAAGAAAATGTCATCAATGACAAAACTGAGGAAAACAAAAACAAACCCTGTGAACTTTGAAAATTACTCAACAACCAACTCTGCAATAAAAAACTAAAAAACAGATTTTCAAACATCAACATAAAGACAGAAAACACAGACAAGCTGGAGGTGGCCAATTATCAAAATTTTCTTTACAAACATAGCCACAACACTGGTTAATAAACTGCCCTCCCACTCAGGGCATTTGGGGGTAGAACACATCATAGCCTTCTACAAAAACCTAGGGGTCCGCAAAGACGACTTCAAACTTGAAATGGTAACAACAGATGAGGTACTCAAAAAAATTTGCGCCCGCCAACCTAACAAGGCCACTGGCCATGACAATATCCCGTCCAAATTCCTCAGAGGCTCAGCAGCCACCATCACCGCAGTCATCACGCACATAATAAACCTCTCCATAAAACAGGGACATGTCCCCAAAGACTTCAAAATTGCGAGTGACCCCCCTGCACAAAAAAGGCAGCAAATTAGAGCCAAGCAACTACCGCCCTGTTTCTACAGTTACAGCATTGCAAATTGAGGTCCCTCCTACCGCCGTTCCAACTCCCTCTGCCGCCCATTAACGGCCCTCGTCAAATGGTTTTATTAGGGTGGGTGCGGCTTCTGTTTTGTGCCGCCAGGAGGCGCAAAGTCAAGTTGGAATTATATCCATCCAGCGCCCGCCCCTACTCTGCCTCATGTTTACAAAATCAGCTGTTTAGCCATTAGTCATTAGCTATTAAACTAGCGTTAGAGTCGAGGAAAAGCAATTGATGCTTTGGATCTAATGAACGAGGGCATATTGGACTTTGTTACAGCTGTACTCAAATGTAACTGGCCCGTCGATTATTGTGACCAGGCTGTCCTGTGGATTTCAGCTGTCGCTGTACTGAATTTACTGGTAAGCTAACTTCGGTTTAACGTTAGTTTGTTTACTGCAGTTATGTTAAGGTAACGTTACAGTAGCAACTGCTCAAATAAAGCTGTATCCACATTGCTGTCAAGTTAACGTTATGGTCTCTTGAAAATTGAATGAATCTGTATATCCTGTATCTGTTAATGACATTTACATATCTGTAGATACTATATCTATATCTGTACATCCCTTACCTACTCTTACTAGTTACGCTGCTGGCCAGTATGACTTACTACCATATAGTGTCTTTATACCTGTATCACTGTACATATTAATACTATATCTATATCTGTACATATCTCTTACTAGTTACACTGCTGGTCAGTATGACTTACTACCATAGTGTCTTTATACCTGTATCACTGTACATATTAATACTATATCTATATCTGTACATATCTCTTACCTACTCTTACTAGTTACGCTGCTGGTCAGTATGACTTACTACCATAGTGTCTTCTTTATATCTATATCATTTTCCATACCCAGTTCTCTTCTCTAATGGCTATTTTCTTTTTATGTTGCAGATACCTGTCAAACTGGAGACTATTTCCACTCCATCGCCATCAGCTACAGAGTGGGGTTTTGAGCTACTACTTAAAGGCACTGGGTCCTATGTACAATATATAGTTTTACTGCTATGCCCCTATGCTATAATTGCTATTACTAACTATATTATGCATTAATCACAACAAGTTATTTTCTTAAAGTGTCCTTTGTGTTTAAAGTGACCTATGGTGTGAGCGAGTGCACTGTGTGTTCATGTGTTTTTAAGTTAGACCCACATTAAAGTCAAGATAACTACTATTTGGATGGTATCTGTGTCAATGATTCCATTCAACCAAAGTGAGTATCACTGTATTATACTACAACTCTATACATACATCTGAGTAGTGATTAGCACTATTACTCAGTAGTACTAATTTATATATTTTACACAGTTTAATCACCTGTTCATTGTATATCACTATTGCACTTTACTGTTACATTTGCACTCTCAAAATTAGATTAGATTCAAATGTACAGCACACCATATACTGCTATAGCGGAATATACTATTCATAAATCATATACCATAATGTATACCATCTTGTTGCGCGCTCCTGGCCACCGCAGTGTCATGATTAATTGAAAATGGGGGACCCTGATGTAAACAAGACGAAAGTCTTTCTCTGGTCTGCATCCCCTTAACAATTGTGTGTATTGAGCTGTACTGTATTGTACCCACTGTATTGAAACACAACATAGCAAGACGTAGCAGACTTTTTTTTATTACATTGGATCTCACAGCTAGGCTACAGATGTAAACTCCTAGTTTTTATCTTTGGCAGCCTAGGGCATGTGCACAAGTTGGTTGTGAGGGGCCTTCAATAATTTTACTATATTTCCAGACAGTGGGACCCTGATGTAAACAAGAACAAGTTACAGGCTGAAAAAGCCCTCAGCTCGGAACTAGGCAAAATCTGCATATGGCTCGCCGACAACAAACTATCATTACACATGGGCAAAACAGAGTCCATTCTCTTCGGTTCAAATAACAAACTCAGCAAGACCGACGGCTTCTCGTTACAGTGGGTGACAATATTATCACAAGGAAAGATGAAATTACCTACCTGGGTTCCATCCTAGAGGCTAATCTTTCCTGTGACAAAATGGCATCCAATGTAATAAAAAAAAGTCAACCAACGAACGCGATTCTTGTACCGGATCTCCTCTCTGGTAAACAAGAATACCCTGAAGACTCTAGCAGGAGCACTTATTCAAGGGTACTACGACTATGCTTGCACCTCATGGTACCAAAGCACCTCAAAGGCACTAAAAAATAAAAAATGTATTGTATATGTCTATTCAATCTGTTTAACCAATGGGGTTTTTCTTCACAGTTGCAGGTAAAGTTTAGGCTACACTAATATAATATTATACTATAAGACGTCACCATCACTTTCGTACCAACCGTGCCCTTATTGGATTATTTACATTTACATTTACATTTACATTTAGTCATTTAGCTGACGCTTTTATCCAAAGAGACTTACAAGTTCTGTACGACAAGTCATCAGGAAGGGCACAACTCTTATCAGCTGAGTAACAATGTTCATCAAAGTGTTGAGTGCTACAGTGTAGGTTACTTTATTAGGACAAGTGCATGACAGTAAGGTTAGTTAGGGTTAGATATATTTTTTATTTTATTTCAGATAATGGTTGAAGAAGTGCGTCTTTAGTCGACGGCGAAAGATTGGACGGGTTTCGGCTGTTCTAACTGGGGTGGGTAGTTCATTCCACCATTGTGGGGCAAGGACTGAGAATAGGCAGCTTCTCCTTGATGACCCTCCCGGAGCTCGGATAGGAGTAGGTCTGAGGCGGCCAGAAGATGCAGAGCGTAGGGGTCTTGAGGGTGTGTAGTTGGAGACCATTGACCGGAGGTAGGCGGGAGCAGTTCCCTTTGCCGCACGGTATGCTAGGTTGAGGGCGGATTCGTGCAGCAATGGGGAGCCAGTGCAGGTCCCTAAGAAGTGGGGTGACATGGGCCGGCTTCTGTAGGTTTGAGATCAGGCGGGCCGCTGCGTTTTGAATGAGTTGAAGAGGCTTGGTGGCAGTGGCCGGGAGGCCAGCTAGCAGTGCATTGCAGTAGTTGAGGCGGGAGATGACTGTTGATTGGACGAGGAGTTGGGTGGCTTCTTTTGTCAGGAAGGGGCGGATCCTTGTGACGTTGCTCAGGAGGAATCTGCAGGTTCTGGTTGTCGCTGCGATGTGAGCAGAGAAGTTCAACTGGTCGTCGAGGACAACACCAAGGTTCTTGTTGACGAAACTGATGAGTTATATTCATTAAAGAAAGTTGATTTAATTTTTTAAAAGACTCATTTGATCAGATAATCACTTTATTCAAATTGAGGATACAAAAAATATTTAAAAAAAAAAGTATTTTTTTCTTTTTTTTTACAGACATTCTAAGCTTTGTTCGAATACTTCAATAGAAGCTTTGAATGTTAAAAAATGACATCCGGCACAGCCCTATCCACAAGGAAGCATACTAGGACATAGGGCTGGGCGATATATCGAGTATCGACCATGAGATGTAGTAAATTACTATATCGTGAACATCGAGTATATGTTGTCACGTTGCGGCTGAGATGAGACTTGCTTTAGCGCAGAGCTTTCCTCTCATTTCATTATAGATGCAGACCAGCGCGGACCTTAAATGACATGCAATTGTAATTTCATTACACAGACCAGCACGGACCTTTAAGGACATGCAATTTAATTGACGCGAGCAATGGGCTAACGTTAGCTGCTAACTAAGTTATCCCACATAACTAGGCTAAGCTAACTAGCGTTAGCTGCTAACGCTGGAAACACTCAAAGCGGACTCCACGACACTAGTTCCATTCGTGAGGAAAGGGGGTGGGGTAATATTGATGAGGCTTGACAACAGAAGTTCAACATCATGGTTATTCGTTTCTTTATATCGGGCATCCAGTTCGCATCACCGACGCCGTGTGTTCAACTTCCTGTGTTGACATTCGAGTGTGACATCATCACCTACTAGGGCTGACCTTCGAAGCTTTTTTTGGCAATCGAAGCTTCGGGGCCGAGCTTCGATTTTAATTCGAAGCTTCGGGGGGGGGGGGGGGGGGATAAATATATATACTTTTTTTTTTTAATCTTATGTTGTGGGACTTGTACAGCACTTTGGTAAACTTTGTTGTTTTTAAATGTGCTCTATAAATAAAGTGGATTGGATTAATTAATTAAGTAGCCCCTTTTGTGACTGTGACGCAGCCAACAAGGTTTCACTCGGCTGCGCTGCCTGGGTGCAGTGGGGCGACATGACATTACATAATTATGTTGCAACCTTCGTCTATCAAGCAAACAATTATATAAATATTTATATGTAGTTGATAGAGACAAAGGCAGAATTCGACTTAATTAAACACGTTTTATTAGACATATTTTTATATGGGTCGGGACACTTTAAAAAAGCAGCACAATGAACACAAATCTGTCCGACATAGTCTTAAATAACAAACGGCATTGCTTCGCTTCTTCGTCGACATGTCTGCTGCACATGTCCTTGTTGTTTTCAACACAGATAATCTCCACGTGCTTGTTGTAGAGAAGTGGAGTCGAGGCGCCGCTTACTTTCGTTTCATTGGAATGGAGGCGGGAAGGCGCAGCTTACTTTCTTTTCATTGGAATGGAGGCGCAAGATTTGGGAGTCAATTTATTTTATTTTTTTTTATTAATATTTATTTATATATATTTTTTAAACTTCGATTTTTTTTTATGTTCGAAGCTTGTGCCATCGAACGAAGCTTCGAAGCTTCGAAGTATTTAAGACAGCCCCATCACCTACGGCAGCTTAGATGCTCAAAACGCAAACATACAAAACCCGGGGGGGGGGGGCTGGCTCTCTCACGCGTTCTCGCTCTCTCTCTACATTCAATGATTTAAAGTAGCCAAACGTTACAGTATAAATACTAACTGGATAGTTGTTGATATAAACATTTAATTTCATTATCTGAAATATTCTAAAATCATTAAGTCTGCTATAAGCCATTATCCCTTTGTGTGTGATTGTTATTTTCTCACAGTGTGTATATATATATATATATATATATATATATATATATATATATATATATATATATATATATATATATATATATGTGTGTGTGTGTGTGTGTGTGTTTGGCTAAAGTGGATAGAAAACACAGTACTGTGCAAAAGTCTTAGGCACCCAAGAGTTTTTATATAAATAGTCTTAGATGTAAATAAATCTTTTTATTAGTGTGTCAGTAGACTACTCTTAGTACATTTTCATTAAATTATTTTTTAAAGCATCTTCATGGTTTAATAATGCAAACATATGAGGGCGGTTAGGTGGCCGAGCGGAGATTGCGTTCGTCACCAGCCCCGGAGCTGTGAGCTGGATTCGCCTCAGCTCACAGCTCCGGGGTTGTCACCAGCTTGGCTGGCCGTCTGCACTAATACAATTGGCTGTATTAGAGGGTGGGAGAAGCTGGCGGGGTGGGTCCGGGTCGTTGTAAACAGCGACTCCTACAGTTCGGTCGGGGCGCCTGCTAAGCGCGGATTGGACTTGAGGGGGATAGTGTGGTCCTCCCACACGCTACGCCCTCTCAATGAGAATCCGCGCTGCCAGGTGAAAAGAAGCGGTGATTGGCTGGACGTGTGTCGGAGGAAGCACGTGGTAGCCTCCACTCTCCCAGATGATCTGACTGTGGGGGGTAAGTGCGCAGCGACCAGGAAGGGACTGGGAATTGGCATACGACTAACATTGGGATGGGAGAAAATCGGAGGAAAATGGAGGGGGAAAAAGACCAATAAAAAAATAAAAAATAATGCAAACATATGTTGCAGGGACTTATTATAATGATCATATTGGCGTGACTGAAGGGTTAAATCAAGCATTTTAAGTGCTTTAGAGGAAATGTCAAAATATCACGATATATATCGTGTATCGTGATATGGCCAAAAAATATTGCGATATCATTTAGAGGCCATATCGCCCAGCCCTACTAGGACAGTTACTGTTCCTAATTTATGCAAATGACATGTCATCAGCTTGTGACTGCAACTTGTTCCTGTTCGATGGACGACTCAGCCCTGCTGGTCTCTGACAGGAACAAGTTGCAGGTTGAAAAAGCTCTCAGGTCTAAACTCGGCAGAATCTGCACCTGGCTTGCTGATAACAAACTATCATTACACCTGGGTAAAACAGAGTCCATTCTCTTTCGATCTAATAACAAACTCAGCAAGGCCAATGGCTTCTCTGTTACAGTGGGTGACAATATTGGCACAAGGAAAGATGAAATTACATACCTAGGATCCATCCTAGAGGCAAATCTTTCCTGTGACAAAACGGCAACCAATGTAATAAAAAAGTCAACCAACGAACAAGATTCTTGTACCGGATCTCCTCTCTGGTAAACAAGAATACCCTGAAGACTCTAACAGGAGCACTCATTCAAGGGTACTACGACTATGCTTGCACCTCATGGTACCAAAGCACCTCAAAGGCATAAAAACAAGATTACAAACATCACAAAACAAACTGGTCAGACTACTGCTTGACCTACTGTGTGGGTATCAAACAAGAGACTGTCAGGCTTTAAAACTGTGTAGGACCCAGGCCTAGAACTGCACCCTGAGAGAGGGAACTGCACCCTGAGAGGGAGGTTTGCCCTGGGTGGGAGGTTCAAAGGGTCAAAGTGGGTATAAAACAGGATGGAAGACTGTCAAGTTTTAAACTGTGGAGACCAAACAGAGAAGGTAAAGATGACTTTGAACTGTTGAACAGTAATCCAGAACTATTTTATTGCACTGTAAAATATATATATTTTTGTATATTCTATTCTACAATTGTATTGCACTGCACTATTGCACTATTTTACTCTGTCTATTTTATCTTACTCTTATTGTTACAAAGGATCAGATTAAACCGAATATATATTTTTATTTATTGATATATATTGCATAGTATTTGTATATCGTTTGATATCCCTTGTATATTCCTTGTACATATACACGGAATATCCCTTTAGTCCAGCCCATAATAGTTCATTCTCCTATTGGACAGCGGTCCACCGGCGCCAGGGACCGGCCCCCGGAGCCAAGTTCAAAGTCACCGACACGACATGTCTGTACTTGCCCCGGCCCTGCCCAGGGATACGGCGACAGAAATGAGAGTGGCACTATTTGTGCACCGTGCGTATAAATACGGCGCAGGTGAATGTAGAAGCCCCTTAGCCCCTTACCTCCGTACCCTTCGTCCTTTTAGTATGTTACCGATAAGTTGAAGCCTCACCCACGATACAACGTGCGGTGAAGTATGGCCTGTTTGGCCTCAGAATAGAGCATCGAGACCGCGTGCGAATTAGTAACTGAATTGTCAGAGTTTGGCGCTATACCGTCGAGTGCGACATATTTCTATTAAGTCTTTAATAGTCTATTTGTGTATAGTGTATCGTGCGGTTAGAATTCTATAGTGACCAGCATCTCCAACGCTTTCTCGTATTAGCTAGAGTTCTTATCCAGGCTGGGCCGACCGCATGGCGCTTTCACCCGAGGAGACCTAGGCGAGAACCGTATGGACATGTACACTGGATTAATCTACCCGACGACTACATAGCCCTTTGCGGCTGGAATATATTTGCTTTGGTCCTATGATTTATGGAGCGGAGAACCAGCCGACGCCTGCACGTGTTGGATTTACCCCGAGAGGAGTCAAGTCGAGTCGGCGCTCAGAGAGCCTGAGGCCGCCTAGCTTTCTTCACTGTAGAGCTACAGTCTACAAGAGAACCAAGCTGTATTCGTCTGTGGATCAAGAGACTACTGCACCGGCTTCTGTACCTGAAGTCTCCCTAGTCATCGTTGACCAAACGTCCTACTACCGACAGATCTTCTACCCCCTTGCTGGCTTACAACCAGTGGGAACCCTTTCCAGTATCTCCCGCTATTACTAGTGTACCATAGATATAATTCCCTAAGATTCAGGTTGTATAATTACCTCCTGCGTAACCAGAGAATGGACATTCGTTATTGATTTGCCTACGCTTACTCCTTTGCCTTACAAGTGCATTCAAAGAATAATGTAAAGTATCCTATGTACCTTTTGCTCCATTAAATACTTGATTAATACCTTTGACTGGAACCGATTTCATTGTGGGAAGTGTTCATCATATTCATATATCGTGTACTGTATGGCCAGTAATTAAAGTACATAAAGCGGTAGTGGTTTAATGATACCATACTTATCAATACAGTCAGGGAATTGTACCCCTCAGTTACACTTATTATTGTCTATTTAAAACTGAATCAAACCATAAACAAGGTGGCCTGTTGGGATGTTAGATCCTAATGTAAGAAACTGTGATTTTATATGTCTGCACTTTATGTGCTCATTGTATGCCTGTCTTTTTTCTGTTGCGAAACATTTTGAGCTGCAGTTTCTGTATGAAAGGTGCTATTCAAATAAAGTTTATTATTATTATTATTATTAGTATGCTTCAACACCACAGCTCACTGGGGGGGGGGGGTAGAGTTCCGTTTACCTCTACCATCTGTTCTAAATTGCTTTTAGCTTGTCAATCAGAATGGAGTGATTGACAGTGTCGAAAGCCTTTTGGAGGTCCAGCATGACCATGCCGCAGTATTTGCCCGCGTCCACCTCTTGTTTAATGTGGTCGTTCAAAAAGAGAAGGCATGTGTCAGTGAAGTGGGATGTTCTGAAGCCAGGGCTCGAAATTGCGATCGAATTGGTCGTATATGCGACCGAAATTGTATCTGTGCGACATCAAAATATAATTGGGAGCATTCGTGCGAGTGCAAAGAAAAGACGGAGAGAACAGCAGAGGGGACTGGGGAAGGGGGGGGGCAGGCATTCTCCATGTGTGTGTGTGCGTGTGCGTGTTCGTAATTTTTTACATCTAAGCTAAGTTGTAACTGCCACCGTTATTGCAGTTGGGACATAATAGGCACTGGACGCTTTTGATGAACATGTGCTTCGTTACCACACTAAGATTGGCCTTTAAGCAAGCCCTGAACAGCGGGCGAGTCTACAAACAACATCTGAACGTCTGCGACCCGAGCCCAACACCGGCTGGAGATGTTTGTGTAGACTTCGAGCAATACGTGCAAACAATGTCAGATTGCGAGTGGATTACTTTCCAGAGACATGAAAGAACGTACAGGGGGACACTGGACACAAAACTGCTCTGGTTTCACTTGTCCCGGAAGGCCTGGTCCATGTACAGATCAAAGGTACAGCCTACTTCTATGACCAGCACCTCCCTGTGGCTGGTGTCAACAAAAGCAACATCCGGTGTATTTGGTATGTTAGCAAAGACATCGTTGGTAAGGCCAAACCACTCTCGTTTCCAAGTGACAACCGTCAGGAACCAAACAATTAATTTTGTTAGGCCTAGGTTCCATCCTAGAGGCAAATCTGTGACAAAATGGCATCCAAGGTAATAAAAAAAAAGAGTCAACCAACAAACTAGATTCTTGTACCGGATCTCCTCTCTGGTAAACAAGAATACCCTGAAGACTCTGGCAGGAGCACTCATTCAAGGGTACTACTACGACTATGCTTGCACCTCATGGTACCAAAGCACCTCAAAGGCGCTTAAAACTAAATTACAAACATCACAAAACAAACTGGTCAGACTACTACTTGACCTGAACCCCAGAACCCACCTCACCCCTGCCCACTTTGACAACATAGGATGGCTTAGAGTAGATGACAGAGTACAGCAACTTGCAATGGGCCTGGTCTACAAGATACACTATACGACCGGGGTGCCCATGTACATGTCAAAATACTTCCCAAAGGTCAGTGAATACCACAACCACTACACCAGAGGAAGCTCAACAAATCATGTTAAACCCAGATTCGGCTCAAACAAGGGACTAAACACGTTTCGCAATTATGCCACAACAATGTGGAACGCCCTACCCAAAGCTGTAAAGGAATGTGAATCCCTGCCCACATTCAAAACCGCTCTTAAAGAGCACCTACGGGAGGCTGCAATTCGAAACTGGCCACCGTAAATGCCCAAAACCCCCACCACCTCCTAATAGACAGTCTCCTCCCCACCGCATGTATATATTCCCTCCCCGCCGTATGTATATTTCGCTCCCACCCACCGGCACCCACCCCCCCCTAATGTACAGTCCCCTCCCCATCATATGTATATACTCTGTCAGGATCTAGGGGTAACAGTACTGTATATTGGAATACCGTTTATGTCACAAATGTATCAGTACTAAATACCTATATGTCCCTATGCCATAAATGTCATGTATGTTGTGTATGTCATAAATGTCTATATGAATTGAAAATGGGGGACCCTGATGGAAACAAGACAAACGTCTTTCTCAGGTCTGCATCCCCTTAACAATTGTATGTATTGAGCCGTACTGTATTGTACCCATTCTGCAATCTGTTAAATAAAGTTTTCATTCATTCATTAATTCATTCACGTAGCAGATCCGTGTTCCAGTCCCCAATAAGGAGAGTTTCTACACCTTCCACCCCAGATAAACACCCATCAAGTGTATTGTGCATTAACACCGACACGGCCTGCTCAACTATACCAGAGAGATGTCCATTTCACCCCAAAACCCACCAGACCTCTCCAGAAAATAGATATGCTAAAATAAGCACAGAGGCTAGTCATAGCTTATTAGCACACAGATACGCTAACGTTGCTAGTGTTAGCTCAGAGGCTAACCGGGACATTGCACACAGAGCTAACAGCAGCACTGAGAGCTCAAAGCTAACTGCTAGCTAACCCAAACACTGATAAAGCAGGCGGCCTAATATCCTACTGATCAGTGCTTTAAGACTCATGTCCAAATGAGCATTTAAGTTTAATTTAACAAACCTGCTTTGTGTTTCTTCATCTCACTTTTAGGCATCTGGACATTCAGTATTTACGGTGGTGACCAATCTGTTCCTAGTTCAGACTCCTCCTTAGTCCATCCAATACTTCAGATATCTCTTCTGCAGCTGCAGTTAGTCCGTTTTTTACACGATCTACATTCTAGATACGTTCTGATAATTATAGATTAGTATTTTATTCCATTAGCCATAGAGAATGAAGTGAAGCTGTAGCTGCACAAACGAGTAGGGGGTATCTGCAGAGCCGCAGAGCCAGGCTGGACGGGTTGGAGGCGGGGCTTCGTGGTCTGGACAAGTATTAGTGGTCTGGACAAGTATTGCGGATGGGGGGGGGGGGCTCTCTCGCTATGTGTTGGAGTGCGCAATGTGTATGCGCATGGACTGGAGCACGTGAGAGTATAAAGAGTCCATTTTTTGAAACCAGTCCAATCTTTCGCCGTCGACTAAAGACTCACTACTTCAACCATTATCTAAATAAAAAAAATCTAACCCTAACTAACCTTACTGTCATGCACTTGTCCTAATAAACTAACCTACACTGTAGCACTCAACACTTTATGAACATTGTTACTCAGCTGATAGAGTTGTGCCCTTCCTGATGGCTTGTCGTACAGAACTTGTAAGTCGCTTTGGATAAAAGCGTCGGCTAATCATAAATGTCTAGATGTAACATTACTGTCTATGTACCTATGTAAACGACACGAAAGTTAAGTTTACTCTGTTATTTCGCCGTCGACTAAAGACTCACTTCTTCAACCATTATCTGAATAAAAAAAATCTAACCCTAACTAACCTTACTGTCATGCACTTGTCCTAATAAACTAACCTACACTGTAGCACTCAACACTTTATGAACATTGTTACTGAGACGAAAGTTAAGTTTACTCTATTATTACTAGATCTGGTATGTCATAAATGTCTAGATGTAGCAGTACTGTCTATGTACAAGTTTACTCTATTATTACTAGATCTGGTATGTCATAAATGTCTAGATGTAACATTACTGTCTATGTACCTATGTAAACGAGACAAAAGTTAAGTTGAAAATGGGGGAAGGTAAGTTGAAAATGGGGGATTTATGTAAACTAGCATGGCTTTGTCATTATTCCAATGTACCCAACCCCCCCCCCCCCACCTCCAATGTACAGCCCCACCCCACCTACCCAACCTCCTCCAATGCACAGTTTCTATGTCAAATGTATATACACTCTTTTTCTGGATTTTTTTAGTATCACAAACAGTACTGTATTTGAAAATCTGGTATGTCATAAATGTATAGATGTAGCAGTACTGTCTATCTGTATGTCGTGTGTGTCATATGATGAATTGAAAATGGGGGACCCTGATGGAAACAAGACGAAAGTCTCTCAGGTCTGCATCCTCTTAACAATTGTATGTATTGAACTGTACTGTACCCATTCTGCAATCTGTTAATAAACTTTTCAATCAATCAATCAATCAATCAACGAGACGAAAGTGAAGTTGAAAATGGTGCGCAGTAGTGCAAATACTTGTCCAGACCACTAATACTTGTCCAGACCACGAAGCCCTGCCTCCAACCCGTCCAGCCTGGCTCTGCGGCTCTGCAGATACCCCCTATTGGCACAAACAGCGCATGCATTGACGTCATTTCCACTGGGGCGAGTAGGGTAAATCTGCAGTGCCGCAGACCGGGGCGCGTGAACACTTTGGGCAACGCACATGTACTTCCGCGTTTCTCTGATTGGCCAGCGCTCTCCTTTGTGAATACCAGCCGCTCTACGCTCGTTCCCTACGCCGGAAACATTTTTGTGGAGAGCCTCCAACGAGTGACGCGTCTCTCTTCTGACCAATCAGTGGTCTGCAGTGTTTCGCATGCGCTGCCCAGTCTTGTAAATAATAATAACAATAATTGCGTTGTGAAACCTGTGGTGCTCAAGTGCAACATCCCTATATACTATATACTCATGTACCATGTTCTACAGTAAGTGGGGAGTGTAAACGCTTATAGTTAAAGACAGTAGAGCTTGCGTTCTACAGTAAGTGGGGAGTGTAAACGCTTATAGTTAAAGACAGTAGAGCTTGCATACGTTCGATAGGGCTTTGATTCAAACCGGTGCATGAGATGAGGTTCTATATGTAGAACATGGTACAGTAAGGCGGGAGTGTGAATGAATGAATGAATGAATGAATGAATGAATGAATGAATGAATGAATGAATGAATGAATGAATGAATGAATGAATGAATGAATGAAAAACTTTATTTAACAGATTGCAGAATGGGTACTGTAACTGAGGGGTACAATTCCCTGACTGTATTGATAAGTATGGTATTATTAAACCACTACCGCTTGTACTTTAACTTCTGGCCATCCAGTACATGATATAGATATGATGAACACTTTCCCACCTGATGAAACGAAGTCCACACAAATGTATAAATTGAATATTTTATATAGCAAAGGGTATATACAACGTTCACTTAATGACATTTATGATTTGAAATGCACTTGTAAGGCAAATGAGTATTCGTAGGTAAATCAACATTGAATGTCCAATCTCTGGTTACGCAGGGAGCAAGTATACAACCTGGTTCGTTAGGGAACTATAGCGATGGTACTTAAATGATTATAGCTGGATACACTAAAGGGGGGGGTCCCGCTGGTTGTAAGACAGTAGGGGGGGGGGTTAGAAGAGCCGCTGGCGGTATCCCATCTGGCCGACGATTTCTTGGGAGAATTCAGAGTGCTGAACACGGTGCCCACAGAACCTCGGTCCACAGATGAATACAGCTGGACCCTCTGGTGGACGGTAGCTGCCGGTCCACAACGAAGAGACGTGAGGCGACCTCACTCGGGGTAGAGCGCCGTCTCACCTGGACTCCTCTCCGGGGGGTAGTTCCAACACTCAGCAGTGTTGGCCGTTATCCATGGAATAATCAAAGCACCCAAAGCATGTAGATAATCCAAGCCGTGGAGGGCTCGACGTCGTCCGGGTGAAGTAATCCAATGTACAGGTCCACTCGTCCTGGCCCGGAGCTCCTCGGATGCAAGCACCACACGTGGTCTGCCCAGCCTGGTTAAGACTCCAGATAACGTCAGGAACGATGGGGGTACTGCTCACTTTATAACTCTAACCGAACGATGCACCATACATAATAGACTATTATTAACTTAATAGAAATACGTCCAACTCGACGGTATAGTGCCAAACTATGACAATTCAACTATTAATCCACACGATGTCTCAATGCCTATTCTGAGGCCAAGTAGGCCTTACTGCACCACACGTGCGTCGTGGGTGAGGCTTCACGTCTGTTACTAGGTTGGAGGGTAAAGGACTAATGGACTAAAAGAAAGTTCTACTTTACTTGCGCCATATATATATGCGCTGTGAACAAATAGTACCATTCGTATTTCGCCAGACGTATTCCTATGCGGAACCGGGCTTGTAACGACATGTTTGTCGGCACGATTGAACTTGAACCAAGGGGCATGGCTGCTGGCGCCAGGTTCTCGTCCAATGGTAGAATGAAATTATTATGGGCTGTTAGTAGACTAAAGGGATATTCAGTGCATATTGTACAAGGAATATACAGGGGATATCAAACGATATACAAATACTATTAAATATATATCCATAAATAAATATATATATTCGGTTGAATCTGATCCTTCACAACAGCCGCCCCCTAATTAGTCCCACCTAATTAGCTAAGCAGAGACAGATTAACCGCAATGTCTACCACTCAAGGTCCGCTGTAAGGGTCAGTCAACTCACAAAGTCATGGGGTCATGGTCATCATCGATAGTGTCTGGGAGTCTGGGCAGTTCTATTAGCCTCGCCACGGGTCGTGTGTAAGTTCGCCCTTGGACGAGCACTTCAGCTGCTCGGACCTTGCCATCGGCACCGGTGATCACTTTGCTTACGCGGCCAGCCGGCCACATAGCTCTGGGTAGTGACTGGTCGACAATCATGACGACTGTTCCTTCTGTCAAATTGTCTCTCTCTTTTACCCACTTCTGGCGGGTCTGTAGAGACGGTAGGTAGTGGAGTAGGAAGCTGTTCCAAAACTTGTCAGCTAGTACTTGACTGTACCTCCACATTCTTCGGCCGTTCGCTTCTTCAGGCCTGTACATTGTCTGGGGTAGCGCGGGGTCCAGCCGCCCCATTAAGAGTGTGTTGGGGGTGACTGGGTCGACATCTGCTACATCACTGGAGACGTAGCCGAGGGGCTTGGAGTTCAATACTCCCTCGATCTCCGTGAGGACTGTCATTAGGACTTCCTCCGCCACAGTCTGGGCCCCAAGCACGGCGTACAGGGCTGTCTTTATAGAACGTACTTCTCGTTCCCAGGTTCCACCGAAGTGGGGTGCGTTCGGGGGATTAAACTGGAAGTCAATCTGGGATGGAGCGAGGTGGGTCTTAGGTTCTGGGCCCATAGCTTGGAAGCTCTCTCTCAGCTCTCTTTCTCCGCCTTTGAAGTTTGTCCCGTGATCAGACAACAATGTAGACGGTTTTCCTTTCCGTGATGTGAATCTTCGGAAGGCCATAAGGAATGAGTCTGCGCTCATGGTCGGAAGGAGTCCGATATGGATCGCTCTGGTGGTCATGCATTTGAATACAATACCCCACCGCTTCTCGGTTCCTCTTCCTCTCTTTATATACATCGGGCCAAAACAGTCCATGCCTGTGGAGTGGAATGGCTTGTCGCCGAGTTGGAGGCGACAGGGAGGTAGGTCAGCCATCCGGGGTATGCTGGGCTGCGCGCGCCACTTTCGGCAGTCTAGACAGGTTCGCTGGAAGCGTCGCACCGCTTCTCTTCCTTGAAGTATCCAATAGCGACGTCTGATCTCCGCGAAGACTCTCTCTGCTCCTGCGTGGTGTACATCCTCGTCGTATTTCTTTATGATCAGCTCTGTGACCTTGTGTCGGCTGTTCAAGACTATCGGGTACTTAATGTCATCCGGTAGATCGTGGGCTCTCCGCAGGCGACCACCCACTCTGATGAGATTATGGGCGTCGCTCTCGGGTGCCAGGTGGAGCAGTCTGCTGTCTGATGGGACGGGCTTTCCTCCCTGTAGACAGTCTAGCTCATCGGGGAACGAGTCTCTCTGGGCTCGTTGTAGTAGAAGAAGTTCTGCTTCTTCGTAGTCAGCTGCTGAAATGTCAGTGGTGGACTGAATCTCTGGGTGGTGCCACAGGAATGTCTTTAGCTGCGCACTCTGTAGGGTAATGCAGTCATCTATGTTGGGGTCTGTGGAGGCGACTGTGCTCAGTCCACAGAACATAGGTTTCTTGTTCTCAGCCTCCTCTTTACTTGCTTCCCGTGGGGTGGGCGTAGGCCACTCTTCTTCCGGGAGCTTGAGGAATTCTGGTCCGTCACTGTAGATGTTGCGACGGGTGAGGTCATCCAGGGACATTCCCCGGGTGATGACGTCAGCTGGGTTGTGTTTGGTGTCCACATACTGCCAGCTCGCTGCTTCTGTTAACTCTTGAATCTCGGTGACTGACTCCCACGAAGACTTTGTATCTGCATGAATCAGACTTGATCCATGTGAGTACTGTCGTGGAATCTGACCACAAGATTGTTCTGTGCACCGGAATGGTGAGTTCACGTTGGATTAACGTGGCTAGATGCGCTCCTGCTAGGGCTGCGCAGAGCTCTAGACGCGGGATAGATTGTTGCTTTCGTGGGGCTATTCTTGAGCGAGCCAGGATGAAAGCAGTGTGTATCTCTCCTCCCTTCTCTTGGGCACGCAAGTAGGCCACCGATCCATAGGCTACTTCGGAGGCGTCGCTGAAGACGTGTAGATCCATCTTGCATGTCTCTGGCCTCACCGTGGGTGGGAAGTAGCTGCGGCGTATATTGACGCCTGGGAGTGAGCGGAGTTCCGTCTCCCACTCTCTCCATGTGGAGGCAAGGTGTGCGGGTATTGGGTCGTCCCAGCCCTGGTCCTTGTCCCATAGTGCTCGTACAATCATCTTTGCCCTGGTGGTGTAAGGTAGAATACATCCCAACGGGTCATATTGTGACACATTCTGTACACACTCCGTCTGGTGGTCGGTGTCGCCGTCGACCTTCCCTGCTCTGGAGTCAGGGGTTTGTGTCTATAGTGGAGCGAGTCTGTTTTGAAGCGCCAGACTAGTCCTAGTGTCATTTCTTGGGCTTCTCCTGGGATTGTCGCCATCCAGGTCTCGCTGCTGGCAGCCTTGTCCGCGGGGGAGAGGCTGCGCAATACGTGCGGGTCACTGCTGGCCCACTGCCTGAGATCAAAGCCGCCTTTGATCAGGGAGGCGCGTAGCTTGATTAGGAGAGCCTCGGCTTCTTCTTGAGTCGAAACGCTTTGTAAACAGTTGTCCACGTAGAAACTGTTCTTCACACTGTGTCGGACCTCTTCATCTGCTGCTGGGTCCTCTGCGACCTCTGGGTTGAGGTTGCGCAATAATGGGGGGTCGCTGCTGGCCCGCTGCCGGAGATCAAAGCCGTCTTTGATCATGGAGACGCGGAGCAGCGCACGACGTCGCCAGTCAATTTTCTTCTCGACATGCTGCAGGAGTGTGGTGTCTCCTTCCGTCGCTCTGGAGTGGAGGCAGCTAGTGGCTGCTGTTCGGTTGAGAGATTTAGCGAGGGGGCCTTGTAGTGTCCACCCTAGGCGGGTCTCGACTGCTGCAGGACAGCCTCGGGGTCCTGTATGGACCCGGTCAATCGGGACGATGAGGTCTGCAGCCTATCAGCAGGGTCGGGGTGGCGCCGTCTATGAGCGGGATAGGTAGTTGACGCAGGTGCACATATTTATCCATCAGCTTGGCGATGGGGTAGGTGTACTGTGAGAGTCCTATTTCTTGGCTGGTGAAAGCATTTGTAATCCTATACCGTCGCTCTGGCTGCCCGCTTGCTGCGATAGTGAAGGAGACATTCTCGCCTTTTATCGTCTTTAAATCTCTTCTTATTGTCCGAATCGTCATTTGGTTCTCGCTCCCCCGCAGTCCCAGCTGGGCCGCAGCGGACGCGAGCAGAAGGGTCTTCTCTGACCCGTCATCAAGGACGGCGTAAGTGTCCATGACTTTATCTTGGTAGCTCAATGTCACACGGACTACCTTTAAGAGCACTTGGGCGCCGCTGCTGCTGGCGGGGTCAATGTACATGACACTTGCCCTGGTGCCGCTCGATGGTGCAGGTGCAGGCCTTCTCCTGTTACTGTCGTGGAGTATATCTAGATGGGCTCCGTCACACCGACTGCACCTTTTCTTTAGGCGGCATTCGGCTGCCATGTGACTGCGCGCACATCGGTAACAGCGCCTGTTGGACTTTATCCATTGACTCACTTCTTCTGCATTCATCTTTGTGAACAGGTCACATTGTGACAGCCAGTGTTCCTTCTCACAGTAGGGGCACACCATCTTCCACTTCTCTTTTCTCGAGGGGGTACTGTGGCTCTTACTGCTCGGTACTGACTCTGATTGGTGCATGACAGTCACCGATCTTCTTCCATCGTTTATTCTCCTGGGTCCCTCTCTGGAGCTTGGCGTGCTCCGCACGAACGTATCCAGTCGTAAGCTGCTGACTTCTCTCGCCAGGAAGTCGGCTAGATCGAGGAGGGATGGTTCGGGACCGTTAGGATCACGGTGGTCTCTCTGCCGCCTAAAACGCTCTTGTCTTGCGGGTGGCAGCTTCTCTAAAATCCTCTCGACGTTAGAGTTGGCGTATAGCTCATGCATGCCCTTTTCCCGTTGCGCTCCCAGCATCCCTACCAGGGACTGCACTTTGATTGACAGGTCGTCTAATGAGCGATTGTCTGTTGCTGGGGGTAGGCGATCAATATGCCTTATCTCTTGGATTACGTAATCCCATATACGTCCATATCTCTGGTCCAGCGCTGCTAGAGCCACGGTGTATGGGGTCGTAGAGGTGGCATAGGCTAGCGCTATATTGTGCGCTCGCGGTACTTTCAGGTGCTTCAGTAATATTGCATACTTGTGACGTTCATCAACGACGTCCACCATCATTGTCTCTACGCACATCCGGAGCTCCGTGTACTGTGCTCGATTCTCATAGGTGAGGTCTAGAAACGTCGGCGTGGCAATGTATGACGCCGTGGATGGCTGATACATCGGCGAGCGTTGGGGGAGAGACCTCCTAGGCGAGTCTCCTCTTGCGCCTCTCTGTGGGCTGGTACCGACAGGGTACCATGGCCCGCTGGTCCAGGTGCTATTCCTCGGGGCTGGTCGTGCGTCGTGCTCACCCGTGAATAGAGTCGGGGGTCTGTAGCGCAGCGCCGCGGGGGTATAGCCTGGGCTGTACTGGACCCCCTGGTCCGGTGGAGTACTGTGCTGTCGTCGGGCTTGGTTCTCCTCCTCTCCCTCTTCTTCTTCTATCAGGTCCTCTAGATCCTGTAGTCGTTTATTTAGCTTCTCCGCAGTATATGCCGCTCCTTCCTTGTAGCTGGGTCTCGCTTGGACCGGTCTGGGAAGGGGGTCTGCGGGGGGTATAGGCTTGGTCTGTTGGTCAAGTTCAGGGTCGCTTGCTCGGTTGGGAGACGCTGCCCTTGACTGTTGTCTCGACGAGTTCCTTGAACCCCTGGCGGAGGGAGAGAGTGTTGCCTTGAGGATCAGCTGCTCCATTAGTTGCGCTTGTAACTTGTCGCGCTCGGCTTCGCGCTTGGTGAGATCTGCTTCTCTTTGGGCACCGGCAGCGGCGCGCTGTGCATCGGCCCGGTCTCTTGCCATATTCTCTTCCGTCTGGAGGCGTCTCATCTCCAGGCGTATGCGCTCTTCTTCGCTCCGTTGCTGCGCTTGGAGTTGTTCGCGCTCGATAAGCATCTGTGCTTGGAGTCGATCGCGTTCGCCCTGAAGTCGATCGCGTTCACCCTGAAGTCGATCGCGTTCGGTAGAGGCTGTCAGGCTGACGAGGAACGCCTGTTGTAGCATCCTCTCCGCTTCGCTGGGGGAAGACGGTTGTAGAGGTGAGCCGCTCCTGGGTGAGCCGCTCGTTGGGGAGTCCTGGAGCTCTATTTCCTCGGCGCTCTCCTCCTCTTCTTCCGTGCAGAGTTCTCTCTCTGTAGGGTTGTCTTCCTCCCGGGGCTGGTGGGGGACTACTTCTTCGGTATTGGCGGGGGGTAAAGGCATGTCAGCTCCCTCCTGGTCCCCACCGTGAGCTTGGTCAGTTACATTAGAACCCACTAGGGCCTCTGTGGTCGGGGAAACCTGGTCGTTAAGGTCAGACATAATTTTACTTTCTACTTTTACCGCGTTTACCGTTTGTCGAAGGCTAGGTAGTTGACTGACAGCGTAGTCCTCTAAGTACTGAGGTGGCTGTCGTCTGCGCTGCGGGCGTTCTACGTTAGGAGGACCGTTTCGTGGAGTGTTCATCATAGGCCATTTCAATATTAATAACACTATATTAATATTACACTAGTTACCCTCCGGCTCGAAGGACCAATTGTAACTGAGGGGTACAATTCCCTGACTGTATTGATAAGTATGGTATTATTAAACCACTACCGCTTGTACTTTAACTTCTGGCCATCCAGTACATGATATAGATATGATGAACACTTTCCCACCTGATGAAACGAAGTCCACACAAATGTATAAATCGAATATTTTATATAGCAAAGGGTATATACAACGTTCACTTAATGACATTTATGATTTGAAATGCACTTGTAAGGCAAATGAGTATTCGTAGGTAAATCAACATTGAATGTCCAATCTCTGGTTACGCAGGGAGCAAGTATACAACCTGGTTCGTTAGGGAACTATAGCGATGGTACTTAAATGATTATAGCTGGATACACTAAAGGGGGGGGTCCCGCTGGTTGTAAGACAGTAGGGGGGGGGTTAGAAGAGCCGCTGGCGGTATCCCATCTGGCCGACGATTTCTTGGGAGAATTCAGAGTGCTGAACACGGTGCCCACAGAACCTCGGTCCACAGATGAATACAGCTGGACCCTCTGGTGGACGGTAGCTGCCGGTCCACAACGAAGAGACGTGAGGCGACCTCACTCGGGGTAGAGCGCCGTCTCACCTGGACTCCTCTCCGGGGGGTAGTTCCAACACTCAGCAGTGTTGGCCGTTATCCATGGAATAATCAAAGCACCCAAAGCATGTAGATAATCCAAGCCGTGGAGGGCTCGACGTCGTCCGGGTGAAGTAATCCAATGTACAGGTCCACTCGTCCTGGCCCGGAGCTCCTCGGATGCAAGCACCACACGTGGTCTGCCCAGCCTGGTTAAGACTCCAGATAATGTCAGGAACGATGGGGGTACTGCTCACTTTATAACTCTAACCGAACGATGCACCATACATAATAGACTATTATTAACTTAATAGAAATACGTCCAACTCGACGGTATAGTGCCAAACTATGACAATTCAACTATTAATCCACACGATGTCTCAATGCCTATTCTGAGGCCAAGTAGGCCTTACTGCACCACACGTGCGTCGTGGGTGAGGCTTCACATCTGTTACTAGGTTGGAGGGTAAAGGACTAATGGACTAAAAGAAAGTTCTACTTTACTTGCGCCATATATATATGCGCTGTGAACAAATAGTACCATTCGTATTTCGCCAGACGTATTCCTACGCGGAACCGGGCTTGTAACGACATGTTTGTCGGCACGATTGAACTTGAACCAAGGGGCATGGCTGCTGGCGCCAGGTTCTCGTCCAATGGTAGAATGAAACTATTATGGGCTGTTAGTAGACTAAAGGGATATTCAGTGCATATTGTACAAGGAATATACAGGGGATATCAAACGATATACAAATACTATTAAATATATATCCATAAATAAATATATATATTCGGTTTAATCTGATCCTTCACAACAGGTACAATACAGTACGGCTCAATACACACAATTGTTAAGGGGATGCAGACCTGAGAAAGACGTTTGTCTTGTTTACATCAGGGTCCCCCATTTTCAATTCATATAGACAGTGTAAACAGTGATGCGCACCCCCTCAAGTACAGTGATTCAAACCTCCTCAATGTACAGTTTCTGACAGCTGGGCTGTGTTGTCACGCGAAATAATGTTATGAATAAAACACGAAATAACATTATATAACGTTGCGTTATATAACGTTACAATGTACAGTTGTGGGGAGTGTAAACAGTGATTCGCACCCCCTCAATGTACAGCTTCTGACAGCTGGGCTGTGTTGTCACGCGAAATAACGTTATGAATAAAACGCAAAATAACATTATATAACGTTGCGTTATATAACGTTACAATGTACAGTTTCTGACAGCTGGGCTGTGTTGTCACTGGGCTGTGTTGTCACGCGAAATAACGTTATGAGTGAATCTGGTAGTTGTTTTGATAAATATGTTGTTTTGATAAATATGTATTCTAAGCAGCCGAACATAACATTACATTTCCGCGATTAACCTCGCTTGGCGTTTGAGTGCCGTCAAAAAGAAAATGCGCATGCGCGCGTTTCCGGCGTAGGGGGAAAGAGGGCTGGCCGATCGCTGGCCAATCAGAGAAACGCGGAAGTACATGTGCGTTGCCCAAAGTGTTCACGGGACCGGGGCGTGTCTATTCTTATCCTAACAGATGTTTGCTTCCGCGTTCGCGTTTTGCGCTGATTGGCCACTGACATATGCTAGTTTTTTACGTTTAATTAATTTATCCACTCTGGTTGGATGGTGTGTATGTATGTATGTATGTATTGTGCTGTATAATGACAATACATTTTAATCGAATCTGATTTTGAAATCGCTACCTGTTGAGTGGATCACCATGGTGCAATGCAATTACCTCCGAAGCTGTCTGCCACTGTCGTGTCCATAGGCAGCGTAGCGATTTCAAAATGAGATTCGATTAAAATGTATTGTCATTATACAGCACAATACATACATATACATACCAGAGTGGATTAATTAATTAAACGTAAAAAAAAAAAAAAATATTAACCAAGAGTGATTTGAACTTGTGACCATAGGATCCACAGCAAGCAGACTAACGAGGTGAGCTAAGTCAGATGTTAAAACCAAGTGACTAATCCATGATTTACACTTGTGCCAACTAGCGTACGTCAGTGGCCAATCAGAGCGCAAAACGCGAACGCGGAAGCAAACATGCGTTAGGATAAGAATAGATGCACCGGGGCCTGTACTGTGCGGTGCACTACTGCGCATGCGAGAAACAAAGTAACATTATACTAGAAACATAAAGTAACATACGGAAAATAGGACCTAATGTCCGAAATAGCGAAATAGGTACTTACATTTTCTAATGTCCAAAATAGCTAAATAGGTACATTTTCACTGAAAGACATCTTTGGTTATTTTTCAACAAAGAATAATGAATGCTTAAAGTAATAAGTATATAAGTAAAACCTAGGATGGCTTAGAGTAGACGATAGAGTACAGCAACTTGCAATGGGCCTGGTCTACAAGATACACTATACAACTAAGGTACCCATGTACATGTCAAAATACTTCCCAAAGGTCAGTGAATACCACGACCACAACACAAGAGGAAGCTCAACAAATCATGTTAAACCCAGATTCGGCTCAAACAAGGGACTAAACACGTTTTGCAATTATGCCACATCAATGTGGAACGCCCTACCCAAAGCTGTAAAGGAATGTGAATCCCTACCCACATTCAAAACCGCTCTTAAAGAGCACCTACGGGAGGCTGCAATTAGAAACTGGCCACCGTAAATGTCCAAACCCCCCCACCCCCTCCTAATAGACGGTCTCCTCCCCACCGCACATATATTCTCTCCCACCCACCCACCCCCTCCTAATGTACAGTCTCCTCCCCACCGTATGTATATATTCTCTCCCCACCATATGTATATTTCTCTCCTACCCACCCACCCCCTCCTAATGTACAGTCTCCTCCCCATCATATGTATATACTCTCTGTCAGGATCTATGGGTAACAGTACTGTATATTTGCATATCGTATATATGTCACAAATGTAACAGTACTAAATACCTGTATGTCATGTATGTCCAGTGATGCCACAGATTACTTGTAAAAGTAATCTGATTACTGATTACTGATTACTCCTTTAAAAAGTAATCTAAGTTACTTTACTGATTACTTGATTATCAGAGTAACTTAGTTACTTTGAAAGTAACTAGGTTACGAAGTCGTCGTCGTTCCCCCAACAGTTTTTTTTTAAACGCTTTATTGAAAGTGCATAAATTGTTTTTAACTTGTTTCTCTGCACATAACGTAAATTGTTAAACTAGTGCTTCAGCTTCTGTACCATCAAGTATGGTAAAGCAACAGTCTATGATGCTCACAGCATTAGAGCAGCCAGCCAGTGGTTTTACAAAACCAGTGTATCACATCTAACAAATGCAGGCTGAACTATTCAATTATATCAACTGTAACTATTAAATTGTTTTTATAAATGTCTCTCTATAAACATACAATCAGTCTCTCTTTAACATGTAAATTAACTGTAAATCTGGCAAATAAGAGCTTTTGCTCTGCCACCATCAACCCTCCTGTACCTAGTCGAAGCGTCGGCTAGTGTTGTGATTCCAGATGCTTTCAATGCAATTGGATGTGCTGTTTTTAGCGGTAGACAGTATTTTGTTTCCTCCGCATATGAATGTTTTTTTCACCCGGCTTAGCTGACACAAACGTGAAGTAGTGACAGGCTACGTTTAGACAAGCGTTTTGGGATGGAAGTCTGAACAGAAACCGCAAAAGTCGTCTTGCGGTTTCACTTTTAATTTTGCCAAGCGTTTTGGGGTGGAATTCTCCGTGAAGACGAGGCTGTAACGACGGAGCCCTGCTGTCACACGATTGGCGCATATGTCACATGACGTGCTGTGAAGACCCGCCCTACTCTGCCTCTGATTCGCAGACTGTGGATGGGGAATGTGATTGGACCAAAGCAGTGTCACTCACAGACAGAGGGTCCAGTCACGCCGTGGGACACATTCTTGTATTTAACCATTTCACTGCCACACGATGTCACTCCCAAATAAGAAAAACAGCTCAAAATGTATTTTTGACTGTCGAAAACGAAATAAAATACTGCATTCCGCCTGCATTATGAATTTATGATGAGATAGTAACGAAATAGTAACGCACAGCCACTTGGACAAGTAACTGCAATCAGATTACTGGCTTTTAAAGATTAACGCGTTAGATTACTATTTTCGGGGAAAAGTAATCAGATTACAATAACGCGTTACTTAGTAACGCGTTACTGGCATCACTGTGTATGTCCCTATGCCAGGGGTCGGCAACCTGTGGCCACAAATAATGGAAGGACTCTAATAGAGCTGCATAGTTCAGGGTTTTATTTCAAAGTAGGTCTACAGATGCCAGTGTTTTTTCTCCTTGTCTGTGTTTTATTTCAAAGTACAGTAGGTCTACACATGGTAGTCTTTTTTCAAAGTAGACTACTTTTTATTTTATAAATGTTCCACAAATAAGGGAAGGACTCAAATATACCTGAATAGTTCAGGGTTTTATTTCAAAGTCGGTCTACAGACACCAGTGTTTTGTCTCCTCTTCATAAGAGTTTGAGGTTTTCCTTTGTTATAACAGGTAAAAACAGCAATTAAAAAGTCAAAATTCTTCTTTTTGTTGCTTTATAATCCCATTAATGCAACAAACTGTGTGCTATAAGTATAAAGTATAATAAATCGCTAATTACTTTGGGTATGCAATTGTCAGGCGTTTTATGCTAAATGTGGGGTATGCTTGGGGATATATAAAAAATTATACACTGTTATCTTCATTTTAAGGGTAAATAGGTTGTGCAACCATTTTTCCATAAATGTCATGTATGTTGTGTATGTCATAAATGTCGCTATGAATTGAAAATGGGGGACCCTGATGTAAACAAGACAACGTCTTTCTCTGGTCTGCATCCCCTTAACAATTGTGTGTATTGAGCCGTACTGTATTGTACCCATTCTGCAATCTGTTAAATAAAGTTTTCATTCATTCATTCATTCATACTATATAGGTTAATTAAACCAGAGCTAGAAAAAAACGGACTCTTATACTCTCACCTGCCTACAATGTAGCCCCCCCCCCCCCCCCCCACCCAACCACCTCCAATGTACAGTTTTCCCCACCTACACAACCACCTCCAATGTACAGTTTCTTCCCCCTCAAATGATAGACTTGATTGATTGATTGATTGAAAACTTTATTAACAGATTGCAGAATGGGTACAGTACAGTACAGCTCAATACATACAATTGTTAAGGGGATGCAGACCAGAGAAAGACTTTCGTCTTGTTTACATCAGGGTCCCCCATTTTCAATTCATCATAACATATATGACATACACGACATACAGATAGACAGTACTGCTACATCTATACATTTATGACATACGAGATTTGCAAATACAGTACTGTTTGTGATACAAAAAGAGTCCAGAAAAGAGAGTATATACATTTAACAGACAGTACTGTTACATCTAGACATTTATGACATACCAGATCTACAAATATACAAAAAAATTGTACAAAAAGAGTCTAAAAAGAGTATATACATTTGAGGGGGAAGAAACTGTACATTGGAGGTGGTTGGGTGGGGGGGGGACTACATTGGACTGAGGCAGGTGAGAGTATTTAGTCCGTTTTTGTATAGCTCTTTCTAGCTCTGGTTTAATTAACCTATATAGTATTACTTTAAGCATTTAACTGAGGGCACTCGAAGCGCAGTAAGTGTAAAATAATGAGTTACGGTCAATGGGATGTTTTTATGGTAAGCTATTTAGGAATCCCCTTATGGAAATGCAGGGGGCATAGCAGATAAAGATAATGGTCTGATCTGCCGGACATGGGAGACATACAGTCAGGACCATAAATATTTGGACATCAACGTAATTTTCATTATTTTGGCTCTACACACCACCAGAATGGATTTGAAATGAAACAATATGTGTTTTAAGTGCAGAGAGAGAAGAGACAGAGGGAGGGATATAATAATACACACAGGGAGAGAGAAGACACATACAGTGTAACAGAGCGGCTTTAACCTGCCTGGTAAAAGTGTGCCTGTCCCTTTATGGTTGTCAATTACTGATGCGCTCATATGGGCTCTGATAGCGGATAGGAGAGAGGAAGTGAGAGCGGCGAGTTTGGATGTTTCAATGAAGAAAGACGTGCAGCCGATATAGAGAACAGTGAGAAAGTGAACCGTATTAGATAATGTTGAAAACGTGCAAGTAAACCTTACCTGGCACGGGATGACAAACGTGGATTAGTCCGGACATCTATCTGATCATCTTCAACCAACGCGAACTTCGGTGCGGTAGGCTACACACTGCACTGTGTTTGTTGCCCCTGTTCCGAGGCTGTGACGCAAGCGTCTCCGACTCCAACACAATTCCCCTCTCCAAGCTTCCTACGGGTGGTAGCACATAGCCTCGGAGTCCACATATCCGAGGACTTGACATGGACCACACACATTGACAGTGTTGTGAAGAAGGCACGGAAACGCCTCTACTTCCTCAGGCGCCTAAGGAAGTTCCAAGTCAGTCAGAAGATCCTTAAGAACTTCTACTCATGCACAATAGAGAGCATCCTGACTGGCAATATCACCTTCTGGTTTGGGAATAGCACAGCACAAGACCGTAGCAGACTACAGAGAGTGGCCCGTTCAGCCGAACGCACAATTGGAGGGGGGCTTCCCACTCTCCAGAACATTTACAACAAGCGGTGCATGGGTAAGGCTAAAAGAATTATCAAAGACTCCAGCCACCCAAACAACTGCCTCTTTGAACTGCTGCGGTCAGGCAAGCGATACCGGAGTCTCATGGCAAGCACAGAAAGACTCAGAAGAAGCTTCTATCCTCAGGCCATCAGGATGCTCAACGAACAATAACACTATGTAACAACCATCAAATGCACTCACAGCACACACATCCACACGCACACACTCACTTTAAACAAACAACTCACTGCAGCACCCACTTTACACACTTTAGAACACCTAAACACACTTTATATTTATTGGTAAAGAATTTCCATACCTCATTACACCTTACTGTAAATTGTACCTAAATTGTACCTCATCCCATTTCTGCTTTGCACTATATAGTATATTGTATATTAGTATATTGTATAGTATATCAATTCAATTCAATTCAATTTAATTCAATTCAATTTATTTAATGACCACACAGCCAGGCTGGTGGAATTTAGTTTCAGTGCAGGTTTCATAGCAGTTCCAACATAAAAACTTAAAACCACAAAAACATAGAACATATAACATCACTTACAGCGTACATAAAAGAAAACACAATTACATAGATACAGTTCAGAGTTTGTGAGTTTGTCCATGTCCATGTCAGCAGAGGTAAGGGGGGTTGCGGGGGGTACTGCAGGGGGGGGGGGGGGGGTGCTACAGGGAGTTCAGTGTCCGTATGGCAGTGGGGAAGAAGCTGTTTTTGAACCGGGTTGTTTTGGTGGTTAGGGATCTGTAGCGCCTCCCGGAGGGCAGCAGCTGGAAGATGTGGTGTGCTGGGTGAGTGGGGTCGGAGATGATTTTCCTGGCTCTCCTGATTGTAATTTGGCGGTGGAGTGATTCGAGGGAAGGGAGGGGGGTGCAGATTATTTTTGAGGATTTATTGATGATTCTTTGTAGTTTGTTTTTTGAGTGAGTGTCCAGATTGCTGTACCAAACGGTTATGGAGAAGGTGAGGATGCTTTGTATAATGGCCTGGTAGAAACGGAGCAGGAGATGTTTATTGACTCTGTATTTCTTAAGCTGGCGGAGGAAGAAGAGTCAGTTACTTCTACTCTGCATTGAACATTGTACATATGTTTGTACATACTGAACACTTGTGTCTACGTACGTGACTTCTATTTTTTACTTGCTATACTTATTTTATTTTATACTTATCTATTTTTGTCTAGCACAGTCTCTGGAGCGTAACAGAAAGAAGCATTTTGTATAAAAGTATTCTGTACTTCTGTATGACAACTAATAAAGAAACTTGAAACTTGAAACTTGAGCCTACCCCTCACGGTCCTCTCCAGCCCTAACCCAAACGCCCCAAGCCCAAACGCCCCTCTCTCCCCCTTGCACTCGCATCACACACACACATATTTTCTTTTGAGACATTCTATTTTTGGGTCATTCATTCGCTCATTTGCGTTGCGTTCATCACGAATGTATGAATGAATGAATGAATGAATGAATGAATGAATGAATGAATGAATGAATGAATGAAAACTTTATTTAACAGATTGCAGAATGGGTACAATACAGTACGGCTCAATACACACAATTGTTAAGGGGATGCAGACCTGAGAAAGACGTTTGTCTTGTTTCCATCAGGGTCCCCCATTTTCAATTCATATCGTGCGGGAACTATTGAGTGTCTGAACTATTGACAAACGCATACACATGATCACGGACTGAACTGAATTGAGTGACCTGACTGGTTTAGGGAAATGTAATACACATGCTGGACTGAAAATGAATTATTTGTTTTGTGAAATGTTTGCTTATGATTTTAATTGAATCCAATACATGGACATTTTGATTTTGAATTGAGCATGACTCTTGAGTGATTTATGAATTTATGAAAAGGTAATATTGATTGATAAATTTTTGCAAACTAACCTATGATTTAGCTTGCTAATTAGTCTAGGCCTACTATTAATCAAGTTATTTGTCTACCTTTATGTGGTACAGTCTTATGCCGGAGCTATAGGCCTAATTAACCAATTAAAAAAGTAATTTGATTTGCATTGGCAGGTTTTGGCCCTGTCTGGTGGCCAACTGGAAAAATATTAAAGGCACTATAGACACCGCTACATAAAATGGCGCCCAACGTGGGGCCTAGGCATAGGCGGCGGGTATATAAGGCCAGGCTAGGCTATGCCTACCCAAACCGGCAGCCCCAGTTTGCGCATTATTATAGGCAGCCTAGGCTACGATATTGTGTGTGTGTGGGCTGCAGCAGCCCGGTGGTGACAATACGCAAGGGTCGGCCAACCAAGGTGTCAATGGCAGTAGGTGTGGTGGCCGTTTAACATTCCAGACTGCAGGCAGTAACCAATCACGCCGCATCATCAAACTAACCGATGCCAGTCTGGTCTTCAAATTCCTCCATGGTCTAGCCCCACCCCCACTTTCCAATTTTTTCACCTCCAGGTTCACCAGAACTGTTGTACCGGGTGACTTGGCTGTTCCATTAAGGACAAGTACATTTAGCAAATCAGCCCTCTCCGTGAGAGCTGCCAAGACCTGGAACTCCATTCCAAGTTACATGCCGCCTGGGCATAACACCGGATCACCTGAGGCCAAGGGCTTGCTCTACGAGGGCATGATGAGACTGAGTCAGAGTTAATCAAATCATGGAAACTTTTTAGAGCTACTATGTACATTGTTTTCAAAGCATGATGAGATCCAAATTACGGAAAACGTTTCCTTCATTGCCGTCGGCACCGCAACTTGTGAACGGTCTTTCCCAATGAGGTGCATCCGAAACTGGCTAAGAAGAACAACAATATGCGCCAGGAGAGACAGTGAACTCTGAGTCCGCTTCACATTGAAAGTGATCTCACAGACAAACTTAAATGTCATTTTTCAGTCTCTAGCATTGTATTATAGTAATAGGAGTTCGTATTAATGTGTTTTAGTGTCTAAATTAGTGCTGTCAGGCGATTAAAAAAATTAATCTAATTAATTACAGGATTTGTAATTAATTAATCTAATTAATCGCATTTTAATCGCATAACCATTTTATGCCTGATATTCTATATTCTATAATCATATTTCAAATTGCATGTGTCCAGATGGCAGAATTCAGTACTGTATCTACAAAACCTTCTGTTTAATCATCTTCCATCAGGTCTGGTCAATTTGAGCATGGTGTTATTCACAGTCAAAGATAAAAAAAAATTTATTGATATTCTCATTTGGTTCATTACAATTGACTCAAAATAAAATTTTCATTCAATCAATCACCGCGCAGATTGATTGATTGAATGAAAATGTTATTAACAGATTGCAGAATGGGTACAATACAGTACGGCTCAATACACACAATTGTTAAGGGGATGCAGACCAGAGAAAGACTTTCGTCTTGTTTACATCAGGGTCCCCCATTTTCAATTCATAATGAATTGTAAGTAAGGGTGCACCTTGCACCGTGCAATCCATTCTTTGTGGATCTAGCCCACAGTATTTCTGACACTGGGAATACATTCCCTGAGATTCATATGTCCCTAGAATCAGATACCAAGAACATGCAAATTGACCATATTAAAAAAAAAGTCTGTAAATGTGTATTCTACATTCTTATGGCCATATTGGCGGATTGCTCAGATTCAGCCCAGCCCCTTTCCTCCTCCAGTAAATCAGGCCATTTTGATTTGAAGGCCTGAGTCACGTCATTCGGGCTCTGGGTAGCGCATAGTGATGCGATTGGCTCTGTGGTTGGAGCTAATGCCCGCCCCCATTCTACCTAGAATAGAGAGGTACCTACTACCTAGAAACAGGAGTGCAGTCACTTGCATATAATAATAATAATAATAATTTAGGACCTGCTCCGAGGTCATCATTTGGCACACATGCGAACCATGCATACAATGCGTATCTGCGATTAACCCATCCCGTCGTCCTTCCCCCCCAAGGGCAGCCGGGAGCAGACAGGCGCCACGTGAGCCGCGCCAGGGGACCAATCCAAGTGCTCCTGTCCGTCTTCGTCAAGGACGCCACAGCGTTAGCGATCTTGTTGTTGTGCATGTTTTTCCATTGGGTTTATCTTATCGGGGGGGGAAACCCTTGCGAGCACGGGGAGAACATGCAAACTCCACACAGAAAGGCCTGGGAGATACCCCACCTGGGTAACTGGCATCATGGAAACCTGGTCCCCAAGCGGGATTCGAACCCTGGACCTTCTTGCTGTGAGGCGACAGTGTTAACCACTACACCACCGTGCCGCATATCTTCCACGATGAGCAAACCCCGCAGAACATGTTCTGTTCCTGGCTGTAAAGCTACTAATACGTCTTTGCACGCTTTTCCCGTGGATGCCGAACTTATCAGCTGAAGCCTGATGCGGTTCCGGCGTTAGCTCTCGGGAGCGATGGCTAGCTAGTTAGCACCAGCCGGGGACCGGCGTTAGCTCTCGGGAGCGATGGCTAGCTAGTTAGCACCAGCCGGGGACCGGTGTTAGCAACCGGGAGCGATGGCTAGCGTTACCACCAGCCGGGGACTGGCGTTAGCAACCGGGAGCGATGGCTAGCTAGTTAGCACCAGCCGGGGACCGGTGTTAGCAACCGGGAGCGATGGCTAGTGTTACCACCAGCCGGGGACCGGCGTTAGCAACCGGGAGCGATGGCTAGCTAGTTAGCACCAGCCGGGGACTGGCGTTAGCTCTCGGGAGCGATGGCTAGGTGCCAACTAGCTAGCCATCGCTCCCGAGAGCTAACGCCGGACCCCGGCTGGTGCCATCGCTCCCGAGAGCCAACGCCGGTCGCCGGCTGGTGCTAACTAGCTAGCCATCGCTCCCGGTTGCTAACGCCGGTCCCCGAGATGCAAGGTTGTGTGACATTACTACTGTACCTGAGGAACCTCCATGCAGCACACATTCTCCGCCTCGGTTGGCATCCTTTCACAATTTCCACACGTACACCTAGTAGATTGATTTGAGGGTGAAGGAAATCAATCTATCAATGATCAAAATGGCTACAATACAGTACTGCTCAATACCAACACAACTGCTATAGGATGCTAGGATGGAGACCAGGAAAATACTTTCGTCTTGTTTACATCAGGGTCCCCCATTTTCAATTCATTATTACAATTGACATACAGTGGATGCATGTTCCCAAATAACTTTTCTTTATAATTGCGGGGGGACATTAGGTCAAATGTGCAGTACTACCAAAGGTCTGGTCGCACGTACAGAACTGTTGCATATAACGGTATGCTGCTCTTTATAAAGTAACGTTATAGCAAACTATTGAAGCAAGCTACTGAAGCTAGTCATTACAATACAGTACTGCTCAATACCAACACAACTGCTATAGGATGCTAGGATGGAGACCAGGAAAATACTTTTGTCTTGTTTACATCAGGGTCCCCCATTTTCAATTCATTATTACAATTGACATACAGTGGATGCATGTTCCCAAATAACTTTTCTTTATAATTGCGGGGGGACATTAGGTCAAATGTGCAGTACTACCAAAGGTCTGGTCGCACGTACAGAACTGTTGCATATAACGGTATGCTGCTCTTTATAAAGTAACGTTATAGCAAACTATTGAAGCAAGCTAGTCATAATTAAAAACTGCTCAATACAAACACAACTAGTCAGAGGTAAACAAGGTAACGTTACTTATAGCAAGCTATCGAAGCAAGCTGGTCAGAAGTAAGTACTAATGTTACTCGCTCTTTTCGGCAAGCCATTATACTAACATTACAACATAAACGTACCACTCGGAAACGATTTGCAAGCCTCGCTGTTGCAACTCAACTTCTTCTTCCGAAACATAGTCTGGGTCGCTCTCTGGATCCCAAATATACGGTACAGCCATGTTGTATTAGTAGTATAAAGTGTTCACCTGGAAGGAAGGATGGGGAGATGGGCGGAGCTATTTGGTGGGTGGCTGTCACTCAAAGCATTCTGCTAGTATGGGTGGAGCCAATAACAGCTTGAAATCTTGAGGCAGAAAAATGCTGGTTTTGAGTACTTGATTAGAAATATAAAACAATGATTATTTTTGGAATAAACCTTACAGATGTGTTACATAGACTCACAGGAATTGTGTAAAGTTGCCCAAATAGTGCTAGGAATAGCAGTACATAAAGCAGAAAAGATCATTGATGCGCGAAATGTCTCATTTTAATTTTGTTGCATTAAGGTAAGACAATGGTTAAAGGGGAACTCCAACATTTTGGGAAATTAGCTTATTTAACATCTTCCCTGGAGTTAGACAAGAAGATACATACCTTTTTTGTCTCTGTGCGTGCATTTTAGCTTTGGGAATAGACGCTCCATTAGCATAGCTTAGCTTCATCACTGGAAGTGAGGCAGGACAGTAGCCTTACAGTGCCTTACAGTGTATTGCAAGGTCTGACATTGACCAAACTTGATATGCATGACCTTGGTGGGCTCTAGGTAAACTCCTGAAAAGGGGGTCAATGTCAGACTTTGCAATCAAAAGTTAGGGGGCTAATAACCCTTGCCATAATTTCAGTGCGCCCCTTAACTTTTGATTGCAAGGTCTGACATTGACCCCCTTTTCAGGAGTTGACCTAGAGCCCACCAAGGTCATGCATATCAAATTTGGTCAATGTCAGACCTTGCAATACACTGTAAGGCACTGTAAGGCTACTGTCCTGCCTCACTTCCAGTGATGAAGCTAAGCTATGCTAACGGAGCGTCTATTCCCAAAGCTAAAATGCACGCACAAAGACAAAAAAGGTATGTATCTTCTTGTCTAACTCCAGGGAAGATGTTAAATAAGCTAATTTCCCAAAATGTTGGAGTTCCCCTTTAATCATATTGGATGCCTTCATTTGAACAATTAATTTGCACTATATGAAATGAGTGGGGCTCGCTGTAGTAGCCTAGTGGGTGTGTGTATTGTATGAAATCAGAACCTGGACAGCACCATTTGCGTGCACCGTTTGCGTGCAAGCAAAAAATAAAAAGGAAAAATTGTGTGCGCTACGCGCGAGTCCCATCCCATCTACAGCCTACCCTAATGTCCAGCTCACCCACCGCCTATGGGCCTAGCTGAACCAAGGTTTAAAGGTACTGTGTTAGAAAAAGAAATGTACTTTACTATTTTGTTTAAAGGTGCATTACACTATTTTTGTTTAAAGGTGCATTATGCTATTTTGTTTAAAGGTGCATTACACTATATTGTTTAAAGGTGCATTACACTATTTTGTTTAAAGGTGCATTATGCTACTTTGTTTAAAGGTGCATTACGCTACTTTGGTTAAAGGTGCAGTTGACAACTTTGTGAAAAGTGAAAACAAATTGATATTGTGAAGGTTTGAAGCATTGCTATGCTATGTGGGTTCACTAATGTGCTGTGTGCTTCTCTAAATAATTGATTTTGGTTTATAACCTTACATAAAGCACATTCCACCCACTGATTTCACAATGTCTAATGGCGCTAATGCTGCACATGCACCAATCAAACCGTTATTCATGGTGGAACAATCCCAAGAAGAAGTTCAGAGGGAAATCAAAGAGGTGAAACAATCCACACAGGAAGGAGTGGATAGGTTATCCAAAGGAGTGGACTACTGTATTGCACAGTTGACTCAGGTAAACGCCCAACTGGAGGAGATGAGAGTAAAGATGAAGGAGCAATCAGATAGCAATTTCTCTCCATGGAAATGAAACTAGATGCTCTCGATCTAAAACTCACTAACATTCCTACCGCCTCACTGTTTCATCCCTCAAACTATCAGGGATTGCCTACAGGCCCTATTTTCACACAACCTTCAGCATTCAGTACAGTTTCTCCGCTGGCAACGGCCAGCTCAAGAAGTACTGTACCAACCAGTAACAACCACAACCACTGCTCCAACCACATTATCTACAATGTCAGTCATCACCAAGAGTTTCAAGTCTAACCCTGCAGAAGTATTTCCATTTCAGCCAGGTAGTGCTAATGGTCCTAGGAAGGAGAAACGACACTACACAAGGAAATTATGCCTTATAAGTGCTCTTCCTCCTCCTGTGTTGATGCTGGAACCAGAACACCTGGATGCAAAGGATTATATCCAAAATGCTGTCGCACAAGATCAACTGCAAGATGATGAAAAGGAGCAGTTAAGAGGAATTCTTGAGTCTAACCCCAAAGTGTGCACAAATGAGGCGGGAGAACTGATGTTCTACTTCACAAGATATACCCCACCACCAATGTGCCAATCAAACAAAGGCCTTACAGGATGTCTCCAGGAAAGCAAGCCATTGTGGAGGAACAACTGAAAGATATGCTAAGTGCAGGGATCATCGAACCATCATACTCAGGGTGGGCCTCCCCAGTGGTGCTGGCTCCAAAGAAGGATGGAGGTCACCGCTTTTATGTGGACTTCAGACGGGTCAATGCTGTGACCGAAACTGATGAGTATCCGCTACCCAACATCAACAAGATCCTTGAATCACTATCTGGATCAGTGATCTTCTCTACGATTGATCTCAACAGCGGCTATTGGCAAGTGCCCATGGATCCAGAGAGCAAGTCAAAAACTGCATTCATAACATCTCGTGGATTGTACCACTTCAACGTAATGCCTTTCGGACTGAAAAATACTCCTGTAACATTCCAAAGACTAATGGAGACTGTCTTGAGAGATCTCCGTACTCGTATCTGTCTCATCTACCTCGACGATATCATTATTTATTCTACGTCTGTGACCGAACATTTCCAGCATCTACAGCAAGTCATAGAGAGGCTTGCACAAGCAAATCTGACCATCAACCTGAAGAAGTCTAAGTTCTGCCTCCAGGAAATAAAGTTTATTGGACACATCGTCAGTGCCAAAGGAGTTTGTGCAGATACTGACAAGGTTGAGGCCATCCGAACTTATCCAGTTCCAAATAATCTCAAAGAAGTTCAGTGGTTCCTGGGGTTTGCCGGATGATACCAAAGATTCGTTCCAGGATTCTCCAAGATTGCTGAGCCAATCAATGATCTAAAAAAGAAAGGACAACCATTCATATGGAGTCCTGAGTGCCAGAATGCATTCAACAAACTGAAGGAATGTTTGTCGTCTCCTCCTATCTTGGGTCATCCCAACCCAGATCATCCTTTTCTTGTATATACTGATGCAAGTGATTCCGGTCTTGGAGCCATACTGACACAGAAGAAGGAAGGTGGTTCTGAAGAGGTGCTGGCGTATGCAAGTCGGACATTAAACAGAGCAGAAAGCAACTATTCTGCAACAGAGAAAGAGTGCCTTGCAATCATTTGGGCTCTGGAGAAATGGCAGCACTATCTGGAACCACAACTTTTCACTGTCATCACTGATCACTCTGCCTTACAGTGGGTCCTGAGATCCAAGAAGACCACAAGTCATTTGATCAGGTGGGCTCTGCGACTTCAGCGATTCGACTTCATCATTGAATATCGAAAAGGAAAACTGAATGTTGCTCCAGATGCGCTTTCCAGGATGCAACCTGTATTCCAGCAAGAAGGATTCTGGAACGCTTCCGATATCCCTTGCACAGGTATGGGAGGAACAACACAAAGATGCCAAGATTGAGACCATCTTTAAGGCTCTGGCAGAGGAAGTAAGTTCTGTGGAAAAGGACCTGGAAGATAAGGTGTACCAAAAAACTCATGGACAAGATGGACAGTTTCATTATCGGGTCTATGTCCCTGCAACCCTGATTCCGCAAGTCCTCCAGGCTTACCATGAGAACCCGCTATGTGGACATGGGGGTATCTTCAAAACCTACAAGAGGCTTCAGGAAGTGGCATTCTGGCCAGGAATGTGGACCGATGTCAAGGCACATGTTAAATGCTGTGTGAAGTGTCAGAGCCTGAAGTCCGACAAGAAGAAGCCTGCAGGAAGGATTCAGCAACACTCAGTAAGGGGACCAAATTAGTTGCTAGGAGTGGATATAATGCGACCCCTTCCATGCAGTTCAGGACAGAATGAGTATCTTCTTGTCCTAGTGGACTATTTCACAAAATGGGTGGAATTCTTCACCATGCGACAAGCAAACTCACAGACCATCGCTCGCATCCTGAAGAAAGAAATCTTTACGAGATGGGGTGTGCCAGATTTTATACTGTCGGACAGATGATCCCAGTTTGTGTCATCTTTATTCAAGGAACTCTGCGAGAAATGGACAGTGACACCCAAACTTACGACAGCCTATCACCCACAGACGAACATGACGGAACGGGTGAATTGCACTCTGTTGTTGTCACCTATCCACTTCGTGCCTAGTGGCACATAAGGCCTTCACAGAGTATTTCCACTTCTCCCGGTCAGCTCTGAAGTGTACGATCTCCTCCTACGTGGAAGACAACCACAGGAAGTGGGACCAGTACTTACCGGAGTTCAGATTTGCCTTGAATTCGGCAGTTCAGGAAACCACAGGAATTACCCCTGCGGAGTTGCAGCTTGGAAGGAAACTGAACAGTCCAATGGATAAGGTCCTGAGAGGCAAGACTCTTCCTCCTGATGCTCAAGCATATGATGTGGTTCATCAGCTGAAGACTCTCCATGCCAAAGCCGAGGAAAGTAGCAGGAAGGCTTGTGTGAGACAGCTACGGAACTACAACAAGAACAGGAGGGATGTCAGTTTCAAGTCCCAAGCAAGGGTGTGGGTAAGGAACTTTCCACAGTCCAGTGTAGGCGAGAACTTTGTTGCCAAGCTGGCCAGCAAGTGGAAAGGACCCTATCCCGTAGTAACCCAAACTGGTCCCGTCAACTACCAAGTTGTACGAGAGGACACTGGTGAAGATGTGAGCACAGTACATGTCTGTAACCTCAAACCCTTCTACCCTACGGCCAAGGATTTGGACGAACAGGAAAAGAAGAAAGTCCTGGAAATACTGAATGAGGATAGCTCGGTTAAGCAACATCTGTATTCCACTCTACCACCAAGAGACATTCCTGTGTATGATGGTGATCCATTAAAATATGAAGGTTTTATCAGTGCATTTGAGGGAGGAGTGGAGAAAAGAACTGATGATGACAGTGACTGCTTACACTTCCTAGAGCAATATACAAGAGGACATAAAAAAAACATGGTCCACAGCTGCCAACATCTGCCTCCATCACAGGGCTATCAGAGGGCAAGACATCTACTCAAAGAGCATTTTGGGAATGAGCACAAAATTGAAACAGCATACATGGAAAAGGCCTTTGCTTGGGCAGCAATCAAGCAGGAGGATGTGAAAGAATTGCAGGCATTCTCTCTCTTCCTCAGAGGCTGTTGCAAATGAATGCAATGGAAAATCTAGCCTATATGGAGGAGATGAATGTTGTGTCAAACATGAGGACCATCCTTATGAAACTACCATACAAGATCAGAGAAAGATAGAGGAACAGGGCATGTGAGCTACAGGAGCTTGGACATTGTGCTATTTTCTCAGACCTGGTCAATTACATAGAGAGACAGTTGAAAATACTGTCTGACCCGCTTTTTGGAAACATCCAGGATGCTAAACAGAATTCAACTGTCAAAACCTCAACCATCATTAAACCAAGAGAAAGGTCAAGCCCAAGAAGCAGTTTTGCAACAACAGTAACACCCATGGAAGCAGCAGTGGAGTCAAATAGAGTGCAAAGAAATGTATTCATCAGTTCTCATAATTCTTGTCTGTTCTGTAATAAAAGTGATCACACATTGGAGCGTTGTCCACAGATGAAGAAGAAAAAACACAGAGAGAAGATAGACTTATTAAGGGAAAGGGGAGTCTGTTTTGGCTGTTTGAGAAGAGGACACTTAAGCAGAGACTGCAAAAGTCGTTTAACGTGTGGTAAACAAAAACATCCTGATATACTCCACATTGAACAAATGGCACAGGAATCATTAGGAGACAATGCTGTCGTCTCACCTCACACCCGTGGTTATATTGGGGCCGGTGATGAACCCTCCCTCTTCTCCGTAGTACCAGTACAGGTAAAGAGCCACAAGGGGGACACAGTATTGGAAACGTATGCATTCTTGGATCATGGAAGCACATCTACATTCTACACTGAAAGCTTAATGAGAAGGCTAAACATTCCTGGACAAAAAAACGAATATTCTTCTCCGTACCATGAACCAAGTGAAGCCTGAGACCAGCTACCATATTATCGGTCTGGAAATAGCTAGGATGGACACAAACAACTTCATTCAACTGCCTGATGTGTTCACTCATAAAACCATGCCAGTTTCACAACACAATATTCCAAAACAACAGGACTTGTCACCATGGCCATATTTGAACCATATCACAATACCTGAAATAGACTCTGGCATTGACCTCCTCATCGGCACAAACGCCTCAAAGGTACTGGAACCCTGGGAGGTGGTCAATAGCCAGGCAAATGGACCATATGCTGCGAGGACCCTATTGGGGTGGGTCATCTATGGTCCCTTAAGAGGAGACAACAACATCAGGGATGAGAATGGCTGCCCTGCTGCTGCTGTCAATAGAATATCTATTCTAAACACAGAGAAGTTACTTGCCAAACAGTACAATCAGGATTCCAGTGAAAGAGCCAGTAAAGAAACGGAGGAGATGTCAAGAGAAGAGGTAAAATTCCTTGATATTGTAAACCACTCTGCAAGAATTAAAGCTGGACATTACGGTCTAAACTTACCTTTCAAACCTAAGAAAATCAAGACTGAAAACCACAAGAAGAAGGTCAAGAGAAGGAAACAGGATGATGAAGGGAACATCAAGCCCAAGAAGACAAAGAAGAAAAGAGTAGTGACGGACGAAAAAAAGAAAGCCGAGAAGGAGCCTGAGGAGAAGTGGAAATGCAACCACAAGGACTCCTCTGACACAAAACACAGAGACATTAAGAAGGAAAGGATGAAGCACAAGGACAAGAGAAAGAGCCGAACCAAAATAGAAGTATTAGAAGAAGTGTGTGATTCATATCAGATTGTAGATTCTGTGGAGGATAAGCCTATATATGTTTATCTGACCACTGATGAAGAGTCTGAGAGAGGAAAGAAAGACAGAACATTTGAGAAGGATGATAACACTTCTAAAAAAGATGACAAACTACCAACAAAGAGTGACACTCCTGTCAGGGATTCTGAGTCAGGAAAAAGAGAAGGAATTCCTCGAAAGGAAGACAGAACGGCCAATAAAGATGACGAGAGTGTCAAAAAACAGGAAGAAGAAGCTTCTTCTCAGGTGGTAGATTGTGTTGATGACCAGCCAACCACGGAACACCCTGAGAGGGGAAAGAAGAACACCACCACAAAGACATATGATAGAATGTCTGGAAAAGAGGAGAAACCAACAAGTAAGAGCAAGGAAACTAAGGAAGCATCCAAAACGGAGGAAGAAGAGGAAGCTAAACGGAGGAAGAAGAGGAAGCTATGTATGAGATAAGGGATTCTGTGGATGATGAACCAGTAGAAGACAATCTGATCAACACAGAGGGGTCTGATAGAGGAAAGAAGGAAAGCACAAGTACAAAAGAAGATGGACAAATCCATTTTCTGGACGGATAGCACTACAGTGCTTAAGTACATAAACAATGAAGCTAAACATTTTCAAACATTTGTAGCAAACAGGATCTCTTTTGTAAGGGATGCTACTGACGTATCACAATGGAGATATGTGAGCACAAATACAATCCTGCAGATTCAGCATCAACTGCAGACTGCTTCTTAAGCTGCAAAAGATGGATCAGAGGACCAGACCAATATCCAAGATATGTCTGCTCCAAGAGACTGAAGTGTAAAGAAGCGGAGTAACGCCTACAGGAACAGGCTTTCAACATGTACAATATGCCTACAGGCACAGGCTTTCAACATGCACAACATGCCTATAGGAACAGGCTTTCAGCACGTACAACATGCCTACAGGAACAGGCTTTTAGTACCTAAGTTTGAAGAAGATTTTTTATTTTATGTATTTTCTTCAGAAATTGTAAAAAAAAAAAAGAAAAAAAAAATTGTAAATTTTGAATATGGCTCCTTGGATATGATTTTAGTATTAATTGTCATTACACTTGAGACAATTAGGGGCCGGTGTGTAGGAGCCATTATGATGGTGGCATATTATTTATTAGTTGTAATATTATTATTGGACACCTAGTGGCGGGTTTTAGATTTGACAGCACTGGTTAGGTATTTAGAGGGTCACAGGTGCAGTAATCAACTGGGACACAGGTAGTGAGGAGCACACCGTTCTTACCAGTAGCTCAGTACCAGAAGCTCAGCAGCTCAGCAACCAGAAGCAGAAAGAAATACAAAATAAATATAGAATACCATATAATTCCTACAGAACCCACACTGGCAATAAATTGAACTTCAGCAATAAACACCCCTAAACCTGGAATCACGACTGGACATCCATCATTGCTGTCTACTGCGTAAGATCACTCCCTATCATACCTGTGAAGTAACGGGCAAGAGAAAGCAGGACATTGGAAAGGAAAAATTGCTGTTACAGATGTTCACCACCAAAGGTGGTCTTTCACAATGGGGGGGGGGGGGGGGGAGTGTATCAGAGCGGCTTTAACCTGCCTGGTAAAAGTGCGCCTGTCCCTTTATGGTTGTCAATTACTGATGCGCTGAGATGCTTCCAGCTGCAGCTCCGGAGACCAGCGCTTACAAGCCCCGCACATACAAGCACCGCACATAGCAACCCCTCGCTTCCATTGGCTGATTTTGGTGACGTGATTTGGGTCCCACCCAATGGCTGAAGTTCTGCAGACGCCTCTCTGATTGGTTGGGCTCCATTTCTGCAGCCCCCTCTTTGATTGGTTGAGCGAAGCCCCTCTCTGATTGGTTTAGCTCGCCATGCGGTAAAATGCGGATGTTAATGTTATCATCTCAAGAAGATACAAATAAATATACTACCAGATTCGCGTTTATAACGTTATTTCGCGTGACTTCGCGGTTTATTCATAACGTTATGCACATTTCACAACACAGCCAGCTGTCAGAAACTGTACATTGTAACGTTATATGTTTATTCACGTAACGTTATTTCACGTGACGCGTTCAACTTGTTTACACTCCCCACTTACTGAAACTGTACCATGACGCACTCCCCACTTAACCCAGTTAATGCCTTAACTAGACAGTTAACAATATAACATTTAGATTAATTAACCCAGTTAATGCCTTAACTAGACAGTTAACAATATAACATTTAGATTAACACAGTTAATGCCTAACTAGACAGTTAACAATATAACATTTAGATAGAGAGGCTGGTGGTCAAGTCAAGAGTTTTATTTGTCACAAGTTGTTTATTTGCATACACGTTTATGGGACAGTTTTCTACACCTGACTGAACGGTCTGGGGACAAATGATTAAGGTGGGGTTACAATGATATCAAGGATGAATATGAAAAAGGGGATCTGATCTGATGGTACTTGTACTTTATAATGTGTTATATATGTATGTACATGGATTTTATGTCCGGATGGTATATCTATGGAATGGTCACTGTCTCTATCACACTCTCATATGTGCATGTTTAGCCGCATACAAGTATCTAGGATACACATATTCGTATGTGTACATAATAGGTTTACACACACTCATATGCACAAGGCTAAGTTATACATGTCAGGGGCACACATACATGCACATACTCACTTATAGGAAATAGGCATACACACACCTACATATACACATAGTTGAGGTATAGGCTCTCACTGACACATATGGGGGATATACATGTACATAGGAGACACACACATACGTAGCTGAGACGCACATATATATGCACACCTGAGATATACACTCACATAGGGGGCGGAGGCACACATGGATACGAGACACACACAAGAGATAGGAGTACAGTCGCATACCTGGAAGATGCACACACACACACATGTGAGGCATGTACACATGCTTACGTACACAGCCCTCACCCAACCCACCCAACCCCACCCCACCAACCTCCTCCAATGTACAGTTTCTACGCCAAATGTATATACACTCCTTTTCTGGACACTTTTGTATCACAAACAGTACTGTATTTGCAAATCTGATATGTCATAAATGTATAGATGTAGCAGTACTGTCTATCTGTATGTCATGTATGTCATATATGTTATGATGAATTGAAAATGGGGGACCCTGATGTAAACAAGATGAAAGTCTTTCTCTGGTCTGCATCCCCTTAACAATTGTATGTATTGAGATGTACTGTACTGTACCCATTCTGCAATCTGTTAATAAACTTTTCAATCAATCAATCAATCAATTCAATCAATCAATCAATACACGTACCCACATACATATGTTGGAGACACACATGCATGCATGCTATCATGCACACCTACATGTGTCTGGGACGCTTTCTCTCACATGCAATATGGAGAAGGGTGGCATCCCGATAGAGGATGCAGCACATACCTGCTCGCAGGTAGATCGGTCTACATGCAAAGTATATATATCAGGGATGTATACGCACAATGTATAGTATAGTATTTTTCTTTTTTTCGTAAGTCTTTTTTATTTTCCATGTCAGTTGTACCCATTCTGCAATCTGTTAATAAACTTTTCAATCAATCAATCAATCAATTCAATCAATCAATCAATCAATACACGTACCCACATACATATGTTGGAGACACACATGCATGCATGCTATCATGCACACCTACATGTGTCTGGGACGCTTACCGAACACTGTGACCTCATTTTCTTCTTCTAAATTCATGCTATATTATGTTATTATGTTATTTGATACTATCTTGTCTAGCACAGTCTCTGGAGCGTAACAGTAAGAAGCATTTTGTATGAAAGTATTCTGTACTTCTGTATGACAACTATTAAAGAACTTGAACTTGAACTTGAGTTGTTAATGTATTTGTATGAGTCCTTTACATGTTTTGTATGTTCTTACAAAAAAGAAAAAGGCAAATCTTGGAAGTTGCATATGGTGATGTGGAAAGAGATGTTTTGAATATTGGAGAGATTTGTGCAAAAAATATCAAAAAAAAAAAAAAAATTAAATGCGGGTGGTCGTGCCCGCAAAGATGTGCATAATACAATAGTAATAACATATAATAGAATCCAATAGAACGACATTGTGCAATAAAACAAGTAAACAGAGTAGGGCATATCGGTATATGTACATAAGTTATTTACAGAGCATGGTAGGACATGCTAGGTCCTGTGGTAGTGCAATATTAGCTACGGATGAGGCACTGGGTCTTTATGTACATGCTATATTGGTGGTCAATGTCACTTCGGATTGCTACGACACATCTCTACTGCTTGTGACAGGCTGTGGTGCGTTCCAGACTTTACTCCTGTTGGGAAACTATAGCGATGGTCTGTGCTCACCACACTTTTCTTCGGCCTCCCCGCAGCGAGCCGTCGTCGACCGCCGAGCTTCATTTTACGACGGGCAACAGAGGTGGGTTGAGCCGCTATACTTGGCCCAGCACGGTTAGCGACTCGCCTGAGTGCGTGTGCACGTTTTGATGCATGGCTGATACCAGAGCGGCCGAAGGTGTGTAGCGCTGACAGCAGCTTGGAGGGATTCCCCTTCAGCTGATTGAAGGTCTTTATCATGGCTTTATCATCACCACCCTCTGTAGAGCCTCTTGCTCTGCCTTTGTGCAGCTGGATAACCACACAGACTTCACACAGACTGTCTGTACAATACTGCTGTAGGCCTATAATACTTATGTAAATAAGTAAGGCAATTGAAATATATCTGCAGTACAGCTCAATACACACAATTGTTAAGGGGATGCAGACCAGAGAAAGACTTCCGTCTTGTTTACATCAGGGTCCCCCATTTTCAATTCATCATAAATGTACAGTTCCCTCCCCCTTGTATATATTTACTGTATGTCACAAATGTAACAGTACTGCATGGTCTGCATCCCCTTAACAATTGTGTGTATTGAGCTGTACTGCATTCTGCAATCTGTTAATAAAGTTTTCAATCAATCAATCAATCAATCAATCAATCAATCAATCGGTCACTGTACCCATTCTGCAATCTGTTAATAAAGTTTTCAATCAATCAATCAATCAATCAATCAATCAATCGGTCAGGTCACGTGTACCCATTCTACAATCTGTTAATAAAGTTTTCAATCAATCAATCAGGGCCTGTGGTCACGTGTACCCATTCGGCAATCTGTTAATAAAGTTTTCAATCAATCAATCAATCTGTTAATAACGTTTTCAATCAATCAATCAATGAATCAATGAATCAATGAATCAATGAATCAATGAATCAATCAATCAATCAATCCCGCAGTGCAACGTGACCCAAATCATACGGCAATCTGTTAATAAAGTTTTCAATCAATCAATCAATCAATCCCGCAGTGCAACGTGACCCAAAATCACGTGACCAAAATCAGCCAATGGAAGCGAGGGGTTGCTATGTGCGGGCTTGTATGTGCGGGGCTTGTAAGCGCTGGTCTCCGGAGCTGCAGCTGGGTACTATTGGATGCGCTCATATGGGCTCTGATAGCAGATAGGAGAGAGAGACGTGACGCGGAAGTGAGAGCGGCGAGTTTGGATGTTTCAATGAAGGAAGATGTGCAGCCAATATAGAGAACATTGAGAAAGTGAACCGTATTAGATAATGTTGAAAACGTGCAAGTAAACCTTACCTGGCACGGGATGACAAACGTGGATTAGTCCGGACATCTAACTGATCATCTTCACCCAGCGCGAACCTCCGGTGCGGTAGGCTACACGCTGCACTGTGTTTGTTTGCCCCTGTTCCGAGGCTGTGACGCAAGCGTCTCCAACACAATTCCCCTCTCCAAGCTTCCTACGTGTGGTAGCGCATAGCCTACCCCTCACGGTCCTCTCCAGCCCTAACCCAAACGCCCCAAGCCCAAACGCCCCTCTCTCCCCCTTGCAGTCGCATCACACACAACACACACACACATTTTCTTTTGAGACATTCTATTTTTGGATCATTCATTCGCTCATTTGCGTTGCGTTCATCACAAACTATTGAGTGTCTGAACTATTGATAAACGCATACACATGATCACGGACTAAACTGAATTGAGTGACCTGACTGGTTTATGGAAATTTAATACACATGCTGGACTGAAAATGAATAGTTTGTTTTGTGAAATGTTTGCTTATGAATTGAATCCAATACATGGACATTTTGAATTTATGAAAAGGTAATATTGATTGATACATTTTTGCAAACTAACCTATGATTTAGCTTGCTAATTAGTCTAGGTCTACTATTAATTAAGTTATTTGTCTACCTTTATGTGGTACAGTCTTATGCCAGAGCTATAGGCCTAATTAACCAATTAAAAAAGTAATTTTTGCATTGGCAGGTTTGGCCCTGTCTGGCGCCCAACTGGAAAAATATTAAAGGCACTATAAGTAGACACCGCTACAACAGACAGAAGACACATACACGTGTGTGGGGTGTGCAGAAGGTGTTAAGCTCCTCTGGGAGGGAAGCAGGACACCTCTACGGAACTGTTAATTTTGCAAACCTGAGATGTTCGATTGAATGGCCAGATGTGGAGGCCTTTGGACAATCTGAAAGCACACACCCAAATGTTTTCCAGCAACAAGCACAGTCACACAATGCGGGATCTATTTGTTTCCTAACAAAAGGGTGGAGTGGCCATACAAGTGACAAACATATAACACAGAACAGTGGTTCTCTTGACAATTTGTTGCCAGGGGACATTTTGTCTTAGCTGATACAGGTTTTGACATACAGGGAAGTGACAGCATGTCGTGTGCAGAGTTTAAATTCCCAGCCTTTACAAAAGGTAAGAGTCAGTTAGCTGCAAAATATGTAGAGATGGGTGTACCTGACGAGGTATGTGTTTTTCTGAGTGATCTGTGATGTTTTCTTTTCTAAGCCTGCTAGAAACTATCCCTACATAATATGAAACGCTAGAGCTTGACATATAAAAAATCGACAGTAAAACCAGTTACCATGGTAATGGGTAAAGATTACAATATAAAACACATTCTCTCAAAGATTAGGTTAAAACATTTAGGTATACCTTTATTGGTTGTATATTAAATAATATATACCTCCATCGAAGATTATGAACCTACACAATACGGTTTGGCTGTAATACTTGTTTTGCTCTGGTTTTGATCTTCAATGGGGCAAAATCAGTGGTGGAACCTCACTCCCCGACCGTTGAGTGCCGTTAATGTGTTAACACATTTCTGGATCGTTATTTCTTTTATTCGCTATTTCCATTCATAATTCATCCTGCTATGCTGTAGGACTGTGTGGCAATCTGTCTGAGACTGCAACGGTCCGATACCGCCGCCTAACGGCCGCTATTGCACTCCATTTGAAACAATGTGGTTTGTTTTCTGGGCCGAGCTGCAGCGTGCAGGCAGGGTCTAAACACTCCAGCAAGACAAGCGGTCACCACAGTTGCCTCGACGAGGTTCCCCGCCCCCGTTCATCTGCAATGCTGGACAACGATGGACACACAACCGTGATCAGTATTTGGAATGGTGATTAGATAACTGGATTATTCTTTTTGCAGTACATCATATACAAGGTAAGGACTATAGGTTATCAATCTTGCGTCGATCCGATATATTTTTTCCTGCGATCGCAGCGTGTGTCTGTAATGTACTGTGTAATGTATGCCGTTGGTGGCGATCAAAGCATATAAAAACGACCCCCCCACCCTTTCGTGCATGCATGATGAAACATAATACCGATAATCTAGCGTTGATTTCAGATTGATCATTGATCCAGGCGAGAAATGGCACGATTTATAATGAAATGCAGTAAAACGCTGTTTCGCGTCGTTTCCCAGGATGACACAGAATCACTCTAAAACTATACTCATATTCACCAAAGTATAAAACGGAAATGTATGGATGAAAAAATTATGTTTTTTGCATGTTGACCAGAAGAAACTCACTGACAATCGCTGTTGTTATTAGATCCATAGCTATAATATTTAATATAGTTTTAGCACTACAAACACCGGCATCTACCCCCATTGCAATACAGCGCTGGCTGTAATCTGTTCACCTTTCATTTATGTGTTGTTTTACAAAAGGAAATGTTTGTGGACTGTGGAGTTGTGGACAGGCTTAATAAAGCTGCAACGTCCCTCATATGGGACGTTTTTTGGATTCTTTGCAACCGGCACTTTGGCGACCCCTAGTGGCTCGGGTGTGCATATTTTGTAATACAATATATATATCGAATTGAAGGCTTATTTGTTGCCTGTCGATAGGCAAAATCCGTTCAGCGGTTCTCGAGTTACATGCCGGTATTGTACACGGTATTGCGCAAAATACCACTCCCGACTCAGGCTGCAGTAGTTCCGTCAATCTAGATCCGATCTCGAAAATTATTGTGGATCGTTGTAACCAATGAGTGTGGCTTTCCAATGATACCCCACATGGGGATCTAAATAAAAAACACAAAAAAACACGAAAACAGGAAGAGCAAAACAGCCGAATGAATTGAAGTCTATGAGAAAACTGAGTTTTTCTTTGTACACAGTTTACCAAAATCACTCCTAATCACTCATTTCTGAATGGATCTTTATGAAATTTCACAGTCAACACAGTCCTAAATAATAACAACAATTCTAAAAATAATAGTCCTAAAATAATAAAAACAAGAGTGAGACATAAATAGCCTAACCTGAAAAGAAATAAAGGAAGATGCCGGGACTCGGCTCTCCCACAGAATGTACTAATTGCTTGGAGATGAGAAAGAGGATTGTAGAGCTGGAGGCTCGGGTTTCTACCCTGTACCAAATACAGCAGGATGAGCAACTCATTGACTCTATTTATGAAGCTACTACAAATATAGCCAACAATACCATGATTGAGAACTGGCCTTTGCTAGTAACTACAGAACAGCACCACCCAAAAGACGGTCCTTGGCACAACCAAGGAGCTAGACCAAAGCAGTGGATCACCGACAAGGATAAAAGGAGAAATAAACGATCCAGGACCTCACCCCCGGTACCGCCAGGAAATAGTTTCAACCTACTCTCGGAAACACGCATATCAACACCCAAGGCAAAGAGACATAGAAGCGTAGCTAACAACGCTAACGAAGAAAACAGCGAGCGTAACGGAGCTCACGCTAACGACGCTAATAGCAAGAATACCGGAGCTCACGCTAACACTAGCGAAGCAAACAGCTGGCATGCCGGAGCTCACGCTAATGCTAATGAAGCACACGCTAACGACGAGACGACGAGGAAAACAGAGCCACTAGCGACACGGCTGGCAAACACGACCCAGACCGAGCGAACGGCTAACAGCGAAGAGACTATCATGCGCCGAGAACGTCGCGGTAGCCAACGCCGAAGGTACGGGACCAGCATTAACATGAAGGCTAACGAGGCTTCACCAAGGCCACAGGACTGTGGAAAGAACCAGCAGACTAGGCCTAGCCCAAAAACAAACGGCCCCAAAACTGTTGGAAAGAAAAATGCTAACCTCACACAGAAAATAGACTGCATACTGATTGGAGATTCCATAACAAGGTATGTGGAGATGGCAAACACAGAAAATATCTGTCTAGACAATACAACTGTGAAAGAGCTAGCCGAAAAACTTCCAACACTAATCAGACCAGGAATAACAAAAATTGTCATTCACTCTGGATCGTTTGACATCCTGCGAAAGAAGACTGGCACAGAGACTTTGAAAGACGATTTCACACGTTTAATGAACACACTAGACAAACATCAGTCTGTGTACACAAACACTGATGTGTCCATCAGTGGACCAATTGCATGCTTTCGCAGAGGACAGGAAGCATTCAGTCGACTCCTAAATTTTAATTCATGGTTAGGGGCTGCATGTCTCGTACACGGCCTGAAATTCATTGACAACTTCAATGTTTTCTGGAATAACCCAGAACGTTTTCAAAGAAATGGCTTCTTCCCAAATCGCTTAGGTTCAAAGCTCCTATCAGCAAACATGCGTCATGCCTTGATGGCCTCCAAGAATATTAAGCTCACACCAGCACGAGAGATAGTCATGAAGGACACAATCTCACCACGAAGTACAGCACAAGACGTCCCATCCCCGTCCCCGTCCCCCATATCACACAAGGCCATCTCGTCTGATCAAATGTCCCCGAAAGCACAGTGCAGTCAGTACGGTACAGTATAGCACAATTACCATGCCATCTCTAAAAACATACAAGTAATCATAACTAGCCAATGGCATGGTGAAAAATATACGCCACCAATGCGTTTACCTGCTATTAACCTCAGGGCCATCACGGTCAAACCAAAGCAGACCTCCTCTAAAGAAGTCCAACAAATAAAATTAGCTTTCCTAAATGTCAGATCACTGAATAATAAAACATTCTTAGTAAATGATCTGATTAAAGAAAATAACTTAGATTGCATCTGCCTAGTAGAGACATGGCTAAATAATGACACAGCTACATCAATAATGATAGAAGCTTGTCCACCAGACTATAACTTTTTTCAAATACCCAGAAAAAATAAAAGGGGCGGAGGAGTTGCAGCAATCTTCTCCTCAAAACTCTTGTTTAGAATCACAGAACTAGGCGAGTTCATGTCAATGGAATATCTTGCCATTGAACTAAAAACAGAATCAACTATTATTGTCACAATATACCGCCCGCCTAGACACTCACCAATATTTATACAGGAGCTCTCTGAACTGATCTCACTATGTGTTACCGGATATGATAAGGTGATCCTAAATGGAGACCTGAACATCCATTTTAATAAGAAAACAGACTCCAAAACTATGGAACTAAAAAATCTACTGGATAGCTTTGACCTAATACAGCATATAACAAATGCAACTCACCGGCTTGGGAATACACTAGACTTAGTTATAACAACAACTGGGCTAAGCATAACAAATATCTCAATAACTGAATTATCTCTCTCCGACCATCACTGTATATTTTTTGATACTCAAATAACCCTTACTAAAACAAAAAAAGAAATCATAGTTAAAAAGAGGCTCCTAAACGACAAAGCTGAATCAAAGTTCATTGATCTTATCAGACTACATGAACCACACAATCATGACAGCTCTCTAAATGAAATGGTAGAAAATCTCAATGATGCAATGTCATCTATATTAAATTCTGTCGCCCCATTAAAAACGAAAAAGAAGAAAACTAGAGCCTCGCCCTGGTTAAACTATAATACGGTCAACAAAGAAAAAAGGAAATGTCGTGCAGCGGAGCGAAAATGGAGAAAAACAAAAACCACCATATGCTGTGATATATACAAAGATGCTTTAACTGCTTATAATAAAACCATCCGCTTAGCAAGGAAAGATTACTTCTCTAAAATCATTACAGAAAATGCTGGAAACTCCAGAATCCTCTTTTCCACTATTAATGTACTACTCAACACTGCCCCTACACCTCCTCAGTCATCAACGGTTAAGTGTGAAGAACTTGCACTATTCTTTAACAACAAAATAACCTTGATCAGGGCCAGCATTACTCATGATGGAAATAAAGTTGATTGCGGCAAACCGTGCAATGTAACCATGAGAAGTTTCACATGCATCACATTAGATGTACTCTGCAAAACTGTCTCAGAATGTAACTCCTCCACCTCAGACATTGACCCTATACCTACAGCTTTCTTCAAACGGGTATTTAATAGTGTTTCAAGCCCTGTGCTAGATATCATAAACACTTCCCTTAGGACTGGTATTTTCCCGGATGCCTTTAAAACAGCAGTTGTAAAGCCATTACTAAAAAAACCTAACTTGGATAGTAATGAAATGGCAAATTATCGTCCAATATCCAACCTACCATTCATTAGTAAAGTACTTGAAAAGATAGTTTCAGTTCAAATAAATTCCTTTCTTGAAGAAAACAACATCTTAGAAGAATTTCAGTCAGGATTCAGAAAATATCATAGCACTGAAACTGCCCTCACCAAAATAATCAGTGACCTCAGACTAAACTCTGACGAGAATAAGATCTCCATCCTTATCCTGTTGGATCTCAGTGCAGCATTTGATACAATCGATCATGATATTCTAATCGATCGTCTTGAAAACCATGTCGGTTTCTCAGACCATGTGCTGGGCTGGTTTAAAACATACATCAGAGGGAGGAAATTCTATGTTAAACTAGGAGATCACATGTCTGATATATACGACAACAACTATGGAGTTGCACAAGGGAGTTGCTTAGGTCCTTTACTCTTCTCCCTTTACATGTTACCGCTGGGTGATATCATCAGAGAACATAATGTAGATTTCCATAGCTATGCGGATGATACACAACTGTACATATCTGCTGAACCAAATGATACAGCGATTAGCTCCATTACAGACTGCTTACTGTCAATAAATAAATGGATGAGTAAGAACTTCCTGAAACTAAACGAGAACAAAACTGAAATTCTAATTATCGGCTCCAAAACTAAAAAAGAAACATTAATAAAGAACCTGGGGGGACTAACCCCTTGGATCAAATCTGAGGTCACTAGTCTTGGGGTTATCATAGATTCAGAACTGAACTTCAATTCTCATATTAGCAAAGTGACGAAAACATCGTTCTTCCATCTCAGAAATATAGCAAAAGTACGACCATTTATTAATCAGAACGATGCTGAGAAGCTAATTCATGCATTCATATCTAGCCGGTTAGACTACTGTAATGCACTTTTCACAGGTCTCCCTAAGAAAACCACAGAGAGGCTTCAGCTAATCCAAAACTCTGCAGCCCGACTGCTAACTAGAACCAAAAGGAGAGAGCACATTAGTCCAGTCCTAGCCGCTTTACACTGGCTTCCCGTAACATTTAGAATTGACTTTAAGGTCCTTCTCCTTACATACAAAGCTCTAAATGGACAGGGACCTAGCTACATCGCCAACACTCTAATAAATTACACACCAGCAAGAACACTACGATCATCAGCTGCTGGACTACTAGAGGCTCCCAGAAGCAGTCAAAAGAGGATCGGTAATGCAGCCTTTATCAACTATGCCCCAAAACTATGGAACAAACTACCCCAAAACATCAGGGAAGCCAACTCGCTAGACATCTTTAAAAGACAGCTTAAAACCTATCTCTTTGCTCAGGCATTTCACTGATAGTTATCTGCTACCACCTAGTGGCAAGAGGAAACATCAGGGATATCCTGACACAACTTGTATTTATTCTTACCCTGCCTACTCTTTTACACTGCCTATCAAATTCATGTGTCGGTTATTGCACTTTTTACTTCTTACTGATGACTATTTTTAAACTGAATCATTTTAAACTATTCTTATTTATTGCTAGATCCAAATGTGAAACACTGCGGGTTGTGACGCACACACACACAGTCACACACACACAGTCACACACACACACACACAATCACACACAAACACACACACACACCGACATACACACATACACACACACACAGACACACACACCGACATACACACACACACACACACACAGTCACACACAGACACACACACACCGAGTTGTAGTAGTTGTAGATCTAGGTTAACTGTGTCCTGGTAGAGTAGTAGTAGATCTAGGTTAACTGTGTCCTGGAGTGGTAGTTGTAGAGTAGATCTAGGTTAACTGTGTCCTGGAGTAGAGTAGTAGTAGTTGTAGCGTTGTAGTTGTAGATCTAGGTTAACTGTGTCCTGGTAGTTGTAAAGTAGTAGTTGTAGTTGTAGATCTAGGTTAACTGTGTCCTGGTAGAGTAGTAGTAGTTGTAGCGTTGTAGTTGTAGATCTAGGTTAACTGTGTCCTGGTAGTTGTAGTAGTAGCTGTAGTAGTAGTAGATCTAGGTTAACTGTGTCCTGGAGTGGTAGTTGTAGAGTAGAGTAGATCTAGGTTAACTGTGTCCTGGAGTGGTAGTTGTAGAGTAGTAGTAGCTGAAGTACAACCACACACACACACACACAACACAATAAACACACATACACACTAAACAACGATGCATACAGGATTATTTATGACTATTTTTAAACTGAATCATTTTATTCTTATTATTTGCTAGATCCAAATGTGAAACACTGTGATTACTTGTTCATGAACTACAGGAGTATTACTGAATAGAGAGCCTATTAAGATGCTAGATCCTAATGTGAAACACTGTGATTTGCCATATCTTGCTATGCTCGCTCATGCCTGTATTTTTTATGTCCGTTCTATTTTATAATTTTTTGACTATTTTTAAACTGAATCATTTTAAACTATTTTTACTATTTGTGTTACTGAAAACTGTAAGCGGAGAGCCTATTGGGATGCTAGATCCTAATGTGAAACACTGTGATTCTACCCGTCTATCTTTTTATGCTCGCTTATGCCTGTATTTTTTACTGTTGTGAAGCACTTTGAACTGCAACCTCTGTATGAAAAGTGCTATACAAATAAAGTTATTATTATTATTATTAAATAGAGGGGATATAAAAGAAATGGCACTATTCCCTTGGTGTTGTGAGTGCGTGTGTGTTGCCCCGTAGTTTCTTGTATTGTACAGGGGGGGGGGGGGTTGCAGAGGGGATTGTTTTTCTTTAAATCATAGCCGAGTTTAGTGCACTTATGGCCCTGGGGTAGAAACTGAACTTGAGTCCGTTAGTCCGGGTGGGCATGACACTGAAACGCCTGCCCGAGCGCAGCCGTATGAGGTGTTTGTTGCCAGGGTGGTGTGGGTCCTTGAGTATTTTGACTGCCTTCTTAAGACAGCGGGAGTTGTAAAGTTCTTCCAGGGAGAGGAGAGGGCATCCAATGATTTTCTGGGCCGAGTTGACGACCCTCTGGAACGCTCTTCTCTCTGCGGCTGTGCAGCTGAGGAACCACGCGTTGATACAGTACGTGAGGATGCTTTCCACAGAGCAGCGGTAAAAGGACACAAGCAGGTCTTGTCTGAGGTGGTAGTTTCTGAGTATTCTCAGGAAGTAGAGTCTCTGTTGTGGCTTCTTCACGATCACCGTGGTGTTGGTTCTCCAGGTCAGGTCATCCTCCAGGTGGACGCCCAGGAATCTGATGACGAGACTCTCTCCACGCATCCCCCCTTGATGTACAGGGGCTGTATGTCGGTCTTCTTCCTCCTGTGATCATCTCCTGGGTTTTTACCTTGTTCAGCTGCAGGTTGTTGATTTTGCACAGGGCTGACAGTTGCTCCACCTCATCGCGGTACGTGGTCTAGTCACCTTTTGAGATACAGCCCACAATGGCTCATAATGAAAGAGTCAAGAAAAGCATATAATCAAAGATAATTTATTGATTACATCCTAAAAAGAAACGTAGTATTTTATATGAACGAATATAACGGAAAATCAGTCACAATAAATAAGTCTCAATAATATCAGCTGTTCACTATTGGCAAGATGCTATTGCTGAGACATCGGGTAGATATCATTAGGTAGATATTAATGAACAAGGATCCAGAATTATACAGTATGTGTCTAAGATGACACAGGGGTTTTCAATGATCCTTCATGCATGACAGAGCCATTGAAACTCTGATCAATAACAAGGTGGTAGATATGAAACACAGTTACCCACTTAGCTTCCATACAGCATATCGGCTTTCTTCCTTCTGCAGCTTTAAAAGCATAATACATATAATAACAGCAGAAAATACAAGTTATACATGAGTTCTGATGCTGTGAACAGTTTGTTTACATAATGTACTAGATGGTGGACCTCTCCACCTAAATGCAGCATTTGCAGAATGTAAAGAGCAAACCTCTCCATTCTCCTTCCTCTGATTTAGAGGATGAAAGAAAAACTCCTTTGCCTTATTCTTCCTTTTTTTTGCATTGCTTAATACTAGAGTTGGGCCGTTAACGGCGTTAACGTGCTGCGTTATCGCGAGACTAGTGTTGCGCGATAATATAATTGACGCCGTTAACATTTTTCTCAACGTTGGGTCTCGTCTGGGACATTAGCGGATGTATACCAACCTGGTCGAACTACTCTGTGTGTGTGTGGGGGGAGGGGGAGGGGCGTGAAGTTCGTGAACACGTGAGCGGGGCATGCGTGAAGCTCATTACCATATAAACATCAGCTGAGCTGCATGACAATGGCGGACGCTGTGAGCAGAAATGTTCATAGAGATATCTATGGTAACGTTAAGCACAGTTTGCTTCAGGGGTATTTTATTTTCAAAAAGCTTCCAGATGGAAACCTCGACAAGACGAAGGTGATTTGCACTTTGTGCAAAGCGCAAATGACGTACTGTAGGAGTTCCTCGAGTCTCAAATACCACCTGAGCAAAAAGCATCAAATTGATGTTATCAAGGAAGGTGCCGCCGGACCAAGCACAGCTGCACCGGGGAAAAGTGCTCCTCGTCAAACTACACTGTTTGAGTGCAACCAAGGCAAGCCCATCAGCACAGCTTTATCAGCCAAGCTAACGAACCTCCTAGCCGAGTGGATTGCCATCAATTGCCGGCCTATCAGCGTGGTTGAAGATGATGGACTCGAGCTTCTTCTCCGGGCGGCGACAGGCGACCCGTGTTACAAGCTACCTGCGAGGCGAACTATCATGAGGAGAATTCATGACCAACACGCCACAGAGAAAGTTGTGAAGGAAAAGAAGTTGGCCGCGGCGTCGTGTGTAGCACTGACTGGGGACCATTGGACATCGGTCAGCAACGATAACTACCTAGGCGTTACTGCACACTTCATCGATGCCAGCTGGGAACTTCACTTGTTCGCCTTGGGTACGTTTATGTTATTTAATTTATTTAATTGACCACGGTTAAGTTGGTTTCAGGGGGGACCCTGATGTAAACAAGACAAATGTCTTTCTCTGGTCTGCATCCCCTTAACAATTGTGTGTATTGAGCTGTACTGTATTGTACCCATTCTGCAATCTGTTAATAACATTTTCATTCATTCATTCATTCAGGCTGGATACCCAGCCATCCAACCATAGCATATAACCATCCAACTGGCTGAATATTCATTCCAACCTGAAACCAACCCACCGCAGCATGTAGTATTAAATAAAATTAATAAACTTAAACAGATGTGTCCTTCAGTTATTGGTGTAAAGGTTTGGAATTCTCCATAGCGAGCTTAAGGGATGTAATATACATTTGAAAAATTGTCAGTATGAAAGTCAAATGTGATCTGAATAGTGAGATATTTTATTTTATTTTTATTCTTTATTATTATTATCATTTAATTTGTCCATGTTTAAACTGTGGATTGTTTTTCTTGTATATGGTATACATTTTTTACTAGCAAACTTATTCTGATCTACTTTGTCTGTAGGTGTGATTAAAACAGAGGAGCGCCACTTTGCAGAGGCGTGTGCCAGGCAGTTTCTGGACGTCGCTAATCAGTGGGAGATAGCCGACAAAATCGCCACCATTGGGACAGACAGCGCTCCCAACATGATAGCAGCAGGGAGGATACTGCCATTCGAGCACATGCCCTGCATTGCGCACCTTATACAGAGGGCCATTGTAATGTCCCTTCGGGATAGTGGTTTTGATGGTGTCCTGGCCAAGTGTCTAAAAGTGGTCGGACATTTCAAACACAGTCCGGCCAACACAGATGAGCTAAATGTCCAGCAAGCATCCTGTGAACAAGAGCCAGAGTCACTCGTGCAAGATGTTCCAACACGTTGGAATTCCACCCTTGCGATGATCAATCGTTTGAGGCGCAACAGAGTCCCAGTGCACGCAACGCTGGCCCAGCATAAACACAAGCTGGTCCTCCCAACAGATGCTGAATATGAGAAGCTGGCAAAGCTGGAGAAACTGCTGGAGCCATGCAGGTATGGTCTACAAAGATAGCGTGTTCTTAAATTGGCATACAACTTCTTTTAAAAGTCACTTTGTATTTAATTAAGAAATGCATGCCCTTAAATACTATAAATGATTCAGAATCAGAACTTATAAAAGTGTAATCTTAGTTAAAGTGTGTGTGTGTGTGTCTGTGTGTGTTTCAGAACTTAAAAAAAATAGTGTAATCTGAGTTAAATTAATTGGCCATATTTTGTGTGTGTAGGTACATCACTGAGCTCCTTGGTGGGGACAAGTATGTATCCTGCTCTGTGGTTCTACCTGCCCTGCGCCACCTTGAGCACGCAATGAAGATCTCGGATGAGGATCCTGCCTACATTGTGCGATTCAAGAATGCCTTCACCCAGGACCTCAACCAGCGGAGGGAGAAAAGTAACCTGGAATGGCTGAAGGTATGTGAGACTTAGAGCTGCCGCGGTATTGATGTTTTCCTTACCGCACACATTTGCAAAATATTTCCTACCGCCGCGGTTATTACTGCACGCACACAAAAGATTTAAAAAAAAAAGTTTGAATGCATTTTCTTTTTAGTAGTAGTCTACTCTTTATAGCATATAGCCTGCCTCTAGTCTAAATGTCTATCTTTAGAGGATGACTTTGCAGCATGAATATTGTTTGGGATTCGGCAAGCACGCATTAGTTATTGAAAGTGAAACACGGATTCGAAGTTTCCCCTCTGGTCGCGGGCAGGGGTGGTTACCCCTAACCCCCCCGACCCTTTCTTATTATTATTACTATAAAGTTACTACTTTATAATAAAGGCATTCGTTTGGTGGCATTAACATTATATAGTTATACGTTCAATAACATCAGCGTATTTACCGGACCATATCAAGGCAAGCAATACTCTATTCATATCTCAGTTCCTTTCTTTGCTCAGAGCGTGCTGAGTTGTCCCATTCTGCGGTCTGTTAATAAAGTTTTCAATCAGACAAGTGTATAGAACGAAGGGCTTTTATTATAACATTCGTTGCAGACAGTAAAATCATTATGTCTCGTTTAGTACTCCTGAAGAGCGATGGTAGTCCACTCCGGCGGAGAGTTAAAGCTAACGTTATTAGCCGTGTTGTGATGAGCTGACATTCAGGACGTAAAAAACGTGTGACGCGTCTCTCTTCTGACCAATCAGTGGTCTGCAATGTTTCACGTGACTTTTCTGGTACCCAATAGGGTCGCTTGGAACCTCGATGGAGGAGTAGGGTATATCTGCAGAGCCGCAAGCCCAACGAGAGGAGGGTAATTTATTATTATTATTATAAAAAACAGCGGTGACGCGGTATTCAGCCTACTCTGCGGTGGCCGTGATGTAACAGCGATACCGCGGTAATGCGGTAATCGCGGCAGCTCTAGTGAGACTGACTAGAAAATAACTGTATTGTCTGACCATTATAGACTGTTAAGCCAGTAGATTGATCAATGGATAGATGAATGAGTCATGAAGAAATATGGTGGTTGGATTTGCAAAGTTACTTTAATTTTTATTTTTTTCATCATCAATTAATTATTATTTATTTTTGTTCATCAAAGGTAGCTACTGCTGTGGATCCACGCTTTAAGGACCTCAAATGCCTGCCCAAAGCAGAGAGGGGGCCAGTGTGGGCAACACTGAGTGAGTTGGTGAAGGCAGAAGAACCTGCTCTGCAGCCGCCGAGGGAGGAGAACCCTTGAAATGCGGTACTGTTCTGTACTGATAATATTATTTATTTGTGTGAATAAAACGACACTGAGTAACTCCACTGGAGCAGTTGGGGGTTAAGTGCCTTGCTCAAGAGCACTTCAGCGGCATATTTTTTTTTCATTCAGTTAACCTCAGTTGTACTGTTCAGTCTGCTGCTGTTCCCTTCTGTCACCACTTGGTGTCTCTGTTGCTGCTGTCTGAGAGATGAAGGGAGAACTGCACAAACTCAGAGGCTATTCTCTCTCTCTCTCTCTTTGAAAGTTTGAAATGCGGTACTGTTCTGTACTGATAATATTATTTATTTGTGTGAATAAAACGACACTGAGTAACTCCACTGGAGCAGTTGGGGGTTAAGTGCCTAGCTCAAGAGCACTTCAGCGGCATATTTTTTTTTCATTCAGTTAACCTCAGTTGTACTGTTCAGTCTGCTGCTGTTCCCTTCTGTCACCACTTGGTGTCTCTGTTGCTGCTGTCTGAGAGATGAAGGGAGAACTGCACAAACTCAGAGGCTATTCTCTCTCTCTCTCTCTCTTTGAAAGTTTGAAATGCGGTACTGTTCTGTACTGATAATATTATTTATTTGTGTGAATAAAACGATTTATTAAACACAAGTACATCTTATTGAACATTATTTTGATATTTCATTACCAATTATCATAGCAAAACAGCTTTTTCAAACAGTCTGTAATGCATTTTGGAAACGGGAGATGGGCTCATGGTGTAATGGGCCACCTGGCCTGAGAAACGTAAGGAGGAAAGAAAAAGTAAGGACTTACTTCTGGTCATTATTTGGGTAGAACACACATATTTTGAATGCCTTAGGCAGATTTATTTTTTGAGCCATTTTAATCTAGATTAATTCCAGGATTGCATATAGATTAATCTAGATTAAAAAAAATTATCTATGCCCAGCTCTACTTAATACACAAAACCAACTTCCAGATTCTCTTGTTTTGATAGTCCAGATACTAGCAAAAATTATCTGGCTCTCTTAATCATTCTGTGACCCACAGTGGCATAGAGCGACATAAAGCATAGCACATGACAGTTCCTCTGGAGTATACTGCTTAGTAGAACATAGGGTTTACTTTTCTCACAAACTGAACAACTAAATGGTTTCTCTACAGTATGAGTTCTTATGTGTGCCGTCAATTTGTGTGAAACAGTCAATTTACACGTAGTTATTTTTCATAATCCCACGCTCTTGGTCCCAGGATCCGCCCACAACCGAATTACTATCACTCCGCCGTGCGACTCTTTAGAAAAAAACAAGATGGCGGACAATAATCTTTACGAATGGATATGTTGATAGCATCATAATGACTAAATGGAAAACGATTGTCACAGCGAATGTCTTAGTTGCTTAAACAATGTTGGATGATGTAATTGATGGGTCATGAGTCATTGTGGAACAAAATTAAAATTGTGCGAATTGATTGATTGATTAATTGCAATAAAAAAAAATGATTTCTTTCTATAGAAGCAGCTGGGAGGTGCGCTGTTTTAAGTGAGCGTGGACTATTGAATTGATTGATTGATTGCTAATTTTATTACTGTCCGCCTTGTTTCCAACTGGTTAAGTTTAGGCCCTCTTTCGAAGTTGGTTAAGGTTAGAGTTTGTCTTTAGCAGGGCGATAGACCACCAGCCCTGATTCCAAACTCTAACCTTAACCAAATTCGAAAGAAGGCCTAAACTTAACCAGTTGGAAACAAGGCGGACAGTAATAAAATTAGCAATCAATCAATCAATTCAATAACCCACGCTCACTTAAAACAGCGCACCTCCCTGCAGCTGCTTCTATAGAAAGTAGGTTTACAAAAATCTTTTTTTTCCCTATAGGGCAAAGAAAACTTTTTTTAATTTGTTTTACCTACTTTCTATAGAAGCATCTAAGAATGAAGTTCTATAGAAAGTAGGTTAAAGACTAAAGAAAAGTTGGATGTGTTAGTTTGTTGGATGCCTAGTTGAGAGACAGTTGGATGTGTTAGTTTGTTGGATGTCTTAGTTGAGAGACATTTGGATGTGTTAGTTTGTTGGATGTCTTAGTTGAGAGACAGTTGGATGTGTTAGTTTGTTGGATGTCCTACTGAGAACAGTTGGATGCACTTCCGAGCTGCTTCCACATGGAGGCAACTTCTCTTTTTTTTTTGGGAACTACTTGTTCTGGCGGATGGCTTTTTCAATAAATCTTCAATTAATGTGTGTTTATTGTATAGCAATAAGGTTGGATGAATGTGCCAGTTGTATAAAAGCATTACACCACTTGTAGTCGTGGGTTGTGAAAATTAGACCATGCCTAGGGGGGTCTAACAACCATCGGCTGCGCCTCGGGCCTAACGACCACCCCTAGGCATGGTCTAATTTTCACCCGCAGAACTCCGCACCACCTCTGGACTCATTTAAAAAACTGCTCAAAACCCACCTCTTCAACCTGGCCTTCAACCCCTAACTTTCTCACTTTATATGTATGTGTTGTGTCTGTCCACTATGTTTGTTGACTTGTTATCTCCCCCCCCCCCCCCCCCCCCCTTATGTAAAGCGACCTTGGGTCCTCTGAAAGGCGCTATATAAAACGAAGTATTATTATTATTATTATTATTATTATTACTCCTGCGCGTTATGTAATGCTTAAATAATCCTTCCTACTGAACCCATTCCCACAAACTGCACAACTAAATCGTTTCTCTCCTGTATGAGTTATCATGTGTGCCTTCAGACTTCCCTTCTGACTAAACCCATTCCCACAAACTGAAAAACGAAATGGTTTCTCTCCAGTATGAGTTCTCATGTGTGTCTTCAGATCTCTCTTCCAACTGAATACTTTCTCACAAACTGAGTTGTGGTTTCTCTCCAGTATGAGTTGCAGTGTGTCTCTTCAGACAATCCTTCCTACTGAACCCTTTCCCACAAATGTTTTCTCTCCAGTATGAGTTCTCATGTGTGTCTTCAGATCTCTCTTCCAACTGAATACTTTCTCACAAACTGAGTTGTGGTTTCTCTCCAGTATGAGTTGCAGTGTGTCTCTTCAGACAATCCTTCCTACTGAACCCTTTCCCACAAACTGAACAAGTAAATGGTTTCTCTCCAGTATGAGTTCTCATGTGTATGTTCAGATTATCCTTCCAACTGAACCCTTTCCCACAAATTGAACAACTAAGTGGTCTCTCTCCAGTATGAGTTGCAGTGTGTCTCTTCAGATAATCCTTCCTACTGAACCCATTCCCACAAACTGCACAACTAAATGGTTTCTCTCCTGTATGAGTTATCATGTGTGCCTTCAGACTTCCCTTCTGACTAAACCCATTCCCACAAACTGAACAACTAAGTGGTTTCTCTCCAGTATGAGTTGCAGTGTGTCTCTTCAGACAATCCTTCCTACTGAACCCTTTCCCACAAACTGAACAAGTAAATGGTTTTTCTCCAGTATGAGTTATGATGTGAGTGTTCAGATCTCTCTTCCAACTGAACACTTTCTCACAAACTGAACAACTAAATGGCCTTTCTCCAGTATGAGTTGTAGTGTGTTTCTTAAGATTTGATTTCCAATTGAACCCTTTCCCACAAACTGCACAACTAAATGGTTTCTCTCCGGGATGAATTCTCATGTGTGTCTTCAGATCTCCCTTCCAACTGAACCCTTTCCCACAAATTGAACAATTAAGTGGTTTCTCTCCAGTATGAGTTGCAGTGTGTCTCTTCAGATAATGCTTCCTACTGAACCCATTCCCACAAACTGAACAAGTAAATGCTTTCTCTCCAGTATGAGTTCTCATGTGTATGTTCAGATAATCCTTCCTCCTGAACCCATTCCCACAAACTGAACAAGTAAATGGGTTCTCTCCAGTATGAATTCTCATGTGCGTGTTCAGAGCTCCCTTCCAACTGAACACTTTCTCACAAACTGAACAAGTAAATGGCTTTTCTCCAGTATGAGTTGTAGTGTGTTTCTTAAGATTTGATTTCCAAGTGAACCCTTTCCCACAAATTGAACAAATGAATGGTTTCTCTCCAGTATGATTATTTGTGCATCTCTTCATATCTCTCTTCTTACTGAACCCAGGCCTGACGTTCGATAAACCTTTTATTTTCTGTATCTTCTTTGGTTTCAGAGTCAATAAACCTGACTGAGGTCCTTCACTCTCCTTCCAATCATCACTGTCATCAGTCTCAGTTCCAGAACAGTGTGAAGAGAGAAGCTCATTATTTATAGTTGGTTCCAAATCACCAGCTGGATTTAGGTAACTGGCTGGTTCTGATACTCCACAGCCCTCTCTATCAGGTTCTGTTTTCATACGTTTAGTTGAGGTGCTGGGTAAAGAATGAGCTTCTCTGTTTTTCTCCCTCTGGGTTTGAAGAAGCTGGAAGGGCTGAGTGTTATCTTGACCATCTTCACATTTAACTGGGTGTTCTGTGATCTCAGAGTGATCAGCTTCTTCCAGCCCTTGGTGTAGTTCACCTTTAATCTGTAGGACTTCTGGGTCCTGGGTTTGGCTGAGCTGTAAGGACAGAGTATTTCCATCATCATTTTCATATTTCACAGGATGTAAGGTCATCTTGGAACCATCAGCCCCCTCTAGATCTTGAAATAGTTCCTCCTGTTCCTCTTTAATCTGTAGGGACTCTGGGTCCTGGGTTTGGTTAAACCATGAGGACTGAGGTTTATCTTCATCATATTCATTCTTTACAGAGACACGAGTCAACTTTATGACATCAGCCTCCTCCAGACCTTGAAGCTGCTCTCCCTCCTGACTGGTCCAGAGTTCCTCCTGTTCCTCTTTAATCTGTAGGAGCTCTGGCTCCTCCTGGCCGACACTGTGACTCCTCTCCTGCTGCTCAGGGGGAACCCTCTCTTCACAGATAAACTGCTGTAATGCAAGGGAGTCTAGAAAGAAGGGCATAAAATAATTTTATTAAAATAAATAATTCAAAACCATTGCTTTTGAAAATAACAAAAAGGGACAGGTCCCTATTTCGCACTACACTTGTAGGCATAAAAAAATATATTGTTTGGTTCCTGTTGGTTGTCAGTTAAGGCTATGGGTAGGTAGGGAATTTATTAAAAAAAAATCCCACGGCGACTATGGATAGGGAATTTCTTTATTTAATTAAAATGTTCACAACAACATGGATGCATGTACTCTGCCAGCATGTTTAATATCCATAATATTAAAGGTTTGACTAAGATTTTTATGAAACTTTATTGTAAAAAAAAAATTAAAAGAAAAAAGAAAAAAAGAAAAATGAACTCATAAAATAAATTGGGTCGCACCTAAATCGGCAGGGTCGCTCGGCAACCGGAACCAAACCATTTGTTTTAGGCCTTAATCTCGGGGCCGAGATTCGATTTTAATTCGAAGCTTTGAGATTAAAATAAAAAGTATTATTATATATATTTTTTAGAATATTTTTTTTTATGTTGTGGGACTTGTACAGCACTTTGTTCAACTTTGTCAGTGCTGTAAATCTTTTTTTTTTTAAATCTTAGACAAACTAAACACTTTGCTTTCATGAAATATTGTAAGCCGTCATTTGAGGCTTTATAAAAGCAGCACAATTAACACAAATCTGTCAGTAACGAGTCCGACCTTGTCTTAAATAACAAACAGCATTGCTTGTTGTCGTTAACAAAGAGAGGCAGAGTTGATTTAGCAAAAAAAATCATATTATTTATTATTATTATTCTTTTAATAATCGAATGTTATTTTCATATTCGAATCCCATGCCCATCGAACGAAGCTTCGAAGCATTTAAGACAGCCCTACGTTGAACCAATATATAGGGATGCACAGATGGGGATGCCCATTATCTCCATCACTATTTGATGGATCGGCATCGACTACAGGTGGTCTGATCCATTACCAAGTTGTCATAAAGCATCATCCTCCAATAACATCAGAGCAGTGCATGGTTGAGAAGGGAAATGTTCCCAGCTTTCCCCCCAGAATGGATCTGATTCCGCTTGAGGAGATATTGGCCAAAGTTTTGGAATCTGTATTACATAAGGCTGTATATAGAAGACGCATCAGCACTGTTTCATCCTTTTAGAGAAAGTCCCCACTTTAGATTTTCTTACAATGTGCACCTAAGCCTTGAGCACACTTTGGATAGAATAGAGTAACTGCAATATTATTATTGAAATAATAATATTTATATCAGCATGGCACGGTGGCTCAGTGGTTAGCACTGTTGCCTCACAGCAAGAAGGTCCTGGGTTCAAACCCCAGCAGGGGCCTTTCTGTGTGGAGTTTGCATGTTCTCCCCGTGTTTGTGTGGGTTTCCTCCAGGTACTCCGGTTTCCTCCCACACCATACAGACATACATGCTAGGTAAACAGTATACTCCTGCCATTGCCCTTGACCAGGGGTGGGCAATTATTTTTCCCGGGGGGCCGAATGAGCAACTGAAAATATGTTGGAGGGCCGGGCCAAAATTCCAAACTCAATTATGCATAATATACATTTTATTTCTATATAAAAAGCAGTAATGGCATTGTTTTGACCCCTGGTAAGAGTGTATGTTATTATTTGGCAATTAAAAGGTGAGGTTAGCTTTCAAAAATATCATTTATTCAAATAGAATTTATTTCCAAAATGATAAACAAAATGTGAAACATTAATAACAAAGGGCATGTATGAAAAAGTGCTATACAAATAAAGTTATTATTTCGAGTTTCATATACTATTGAAACAAGGATTTTCTTAGCTTTCTAAAGACATCACATCATCTTATAGCCAACATAAACAAGACATGTCACTGAACTGTGTAAAGAAAAGTGTCCCAGTAGCCTTTTTTACTTTACATGCCTATATTAAACATTTAATGTTTTCAAAACTGTGCAAAAAAAAGAAAAAAAAAGATCAAGTGTCCCATTTCACTTGTTATATTTCCACATTTTTTTTTCATTCAGTGTGATAAATACAGTCTCTGTTGAGCTTTAACAAGTCCATCAAAGTCAGGTTGCATGTCTGAGGTGGAGATGCGAAGCACAGCTGCCAGATGTTCATCAGTGAGAGAGGATCTGTACCTGGATTTGGTAAACGTCATGACTGAGAATGTCTGTTCACATATAGGTGGATCCAAAGAGAACCAACATCTTCTTAGCATGTCTCCTCATGTTTGGAAAGTTCTCCTCCTTGAGAGCAGAGTAGAACTCTAGCAGTGATGCTGACTTAAAGTGCTCTTTCAGTAGTGAATCAGACTGCAGGTCAATGAGTTCAAGCTGAACATCAGTGGGTGCACTATCAACACTGCAGGTAAAGGGAGAGGAAACCAGCTGCATTTCATCCTCAACCTTTTTGAAATCTTGAAAACGCCCTGAAAATTCATCATGCAGTGCTCCCAACATGGATGAGTACCTGTGCCGGTGATCAGCTGATGGTTTGACTTCTTTCAGGGTTTTCATGTGTTTGAGATTGTTGCTGCCTAGTTGCCTTGAAATTAATTGCAACTTTGTCATGAAGGCTTTCACATGGCTATGCATTTCATGAGCAAAAATGCCCTTGCCCTGCAGTTGTGTGTTCAGTAGGGATGGGTACCGTTCACATTTGAACCGATACCCAACGGTACCTTTTTTCTGTACTTTAGTCTCTAAAATTTGTATCTACCAGTACCTACCTCAGTTGTGAAAAAAGAAATCCAAACTTCAAATAACCACACTTTCGACCGTTTTCGGCTTGCCCCGACTGCTTTGTTGTTGAATCAAGTCAAATCCTAGTTAAGCGTATATTGTGCGTGTGAACGTTGACATGAAAACAAAAAACAAAAACAAAAAAATGCCGTACAATGCCCAGGTCTGCCCTTGACCAAGGTACTGGCTTTACAACCGGAGTTGGTCCCCGGGCGCCACACTGTATGGCTGCCTACTGCTCCTAAATAGTTAGGATGGGTCAAAATGCAGAGAATGGATTTCCCCAAGAGGATTATTAGAGGCTTAAATTGAGGTGGCAATGCATTATACTACTCTGTACTGGGAACGGTAATATTATTGTAGCATGTTACTGCCCAACATTGACAATTAAGGACATATCCGGTCTGGTTGTTGTTTGTGTCCGTGCACTTGGTGTCTGGTATTTTATATTATTTTACTATATTTTTACTTTGGTTTTGAGTATTTGGATATCGGATTGGTTGCTTGTTATTGTCGATTGTATTGGTTTGACCCCCCGCCCAGCCTGCTCTTTGTACTGTGGCTAGTACTGTGGCTAGGCTAGCTAACTAACCTAGCCTGTGTTAGCTTTGCGGCTAAATGGCTCATGGCTAGGTTTGCCTAGTCAGCGTGATTTTTTTTTCGTAGCCGCAGTTTGCGAAGACGCTCTCTGATTGTACAGCGAAGACCCTCTCTGATTGGTTTAGCTCCGAAGGGCTAGAGCTGGAGGGAAGAATCTCAACTCTCTACCAGATCAAAGAGGATAAAGGCTCTTGGACAATCTGGTCAGCTCAATTCATCAGCCTCAGGGCTGTACAGTGCGACGAGCTCGTCGCAAATTGCCCCTTTAATTGGCCGTTGCGATTGGTAAATAATATTTGGGGGCGGGCTTGCGAGTAGGGATTTCAAGCCTTGCATTCGCATTTCACTCCTAAATTATCCAAGCCGTGTGATGACGCCACTCACGCGAGCTGAGCACTCAGGTATGAGAGTGGGGAAAATCGATTGAGCACTCTGATAGACTGGCTGACTGTCTGATTTAGCTATGCCTATGAAGAAAAGTAAAGTTAGTATTGCTTCATATTTTCGACGCGTTCCACCTCCTAGTGAGCCGTCGAATGAAAATGTGACCGTCGAGAACATTGAGCCAGCAGTGGCAGTAGCCACCACCGCAGACCTGCCTTTGTACTAGGGTTGGATGCAGTTTCCTGTTGGTCAGTCTGTGTCTGTTATTCCATCTTCTTCTACTCTGTTTAACGTTATACACTTCAAATAGTGCAGCATGTTTGAGAGTGCTCCCTTGACTGAGAGGATGGCTAGAGGATGGCTGGAACCACGAGAACTTTTATTAAACATTCTATTAAACATTCTGATATTTCCGCGGGTCTCGTGCAGTGGTCTCGTGCCACTGTCAACTAAAGCGAGCACTCGGAAGACACGCACCGTTTGACAGTGATATGCGCACTGACAGTCGGCGCAGTTGACATTTTCCAAGTGGGGGAAAATAAATCCTCTTCGTCCCGACTGTGTCCCGGCCCCGTGGAGGATTTTTCTTCATCCCAAATACATATTTTATTTCCCTCGGGACGACGGGACGGTGTTAGTCTCAAGCCCTGTCGTCGTATACCATTATTGATCCCCAGGTACTGGTTCAAATGTGAACGGTACCCAACCCTAACTGTTCAAAACGAAACGTCCCATTAAACTAAATAGTTCAGATAGCTCCTGATATCAATGTCTTATAACACTGAGTCGATGCGTATTCAAGCTGAGGGCACGCTGAATATAGTCAATAGGGTCCAGCTGCAGCGCCGGAGAATCCTGGCCGTAGCTGGAGGCTACAGTATAGGGCCCAGCTGCAGATCCGGAGAATCCTGGCCGTAGCTGGAGGCTACTCGAGTACACACAGACAGTGGAGCTGGTTGCATATAGCGAGCATTTTGACTTGTTGCGTGGTGGAGATGTCTCGCAGATAATACAACTACAAGTATTCAAAAAAAAAAAAATGTATTTTTTTAAATCAAAAACAATCGATATAAATAATGGTAAAACTGTTATTTAAAAATTTGCCCCTAAAAAATATTTTTTGCCCCTAAATTTCTCATTTAGGGGCAAGTGTGCCCCTAGTGAAAAAGCTTAGCGTACAGCCCTGAGCCTGCACCATCCATCATCGCCACCTCCCATGACTCTACTGATGAGGATAAAGACAATCTACCATGGGCTGGCAGCACTGGACTCCGCAGTTAGAGGGCTGGTCTGCTGTAAGAAGGTAGAGGGGTTCCTGCCGTGCCCCACCACCCTCGAAGAAGGTCCTACAGCCCTCCAACATGTTTAGCACCTTGGGGCTGGAGCCGGTAAGTGAACACCCCTCTTCCCAGATCTCTGTCTTGTCTGCTCCCCCTGCAGGTTCCCTGCCTACTGCTTCCTCAACTGCCCCACCTGCTGCTTCTACGGCTGCCCCGCCTGCTACTCCTGTGACTGCCCCACCTGATGCTTCTCAAGGAGAGGCCTCAACACCAGACCTTGTGTTCCAACCCGCCCCCTCTGTGCTTGTGGTAGGGTCCTCTATGGTCAGGTATGTCACTGTCCCTAATGCCGAGACCTGCTGCTACCCTGGTACAAAGGTAATGGACATAAACAATGTTATCCCTCCACTGCTCTGTGAATTCAACCTCATCCTCACCTCATCCTTTACTCTGTCATCTTTCTCTCCTATTACAGATACCGAGGCCTTGACACTGGTAACGTCGAACCGTCCCACTACATGGGCCAGCTGGACCCATTACGCTCTCCTCCAGACCATAGCACCAGACATCCTCCCATTCCTAACTGCAACCATCAACTCTTCCCTCAACTCGGGGGTGGTCCCCACCTCCCTAAAACCAATCAGAGTCACACCACAAAAAACAATAACCTTGAACCTCACCGTCATAGACAACTATCGTCCTGTCTCTCTTCTCTCCTTCCTTTCTAAATCACTTGAACATGCCATATCAAACCAACTTACTGATTGTCTCATACAGAATGACCTCCTAGACCCTAATCCAGGGGTGGCCAACCCGCGGCTCGCGAGCCGCATGCGGCTCTTTGCCCACCAATGTGTGGCTCCTCCCTCCATTACATTTTTTTTTAATATAATATAATATAGGGATGCTCGATATTGGCTTTTTTACCGATACCGATATACCGATATTGTCCAACTCTTAATTTCCGATACCGATATCAACGGATACAGATATATGCAGGGTTTCCCCCCCCCCCAAAAACAAAATAATTTCAGGTAATTAACATTACATATCTCTTGTTGTGGAATTAACACATCATTAAAAGTATGCATACTTTTGACAATAAATTAAATCAGAATTTGTTCTTACTTGCTTGCCTGGGTAAATAAAGGTTAAATACATGTAAACAAATAATAATTTAAAACAGATACCGATATTTTCCGATATCACATTTTAATGCCAATATCGGCCGATAATATCAGTAGGCCGATAATATCGGACATCCCTGATTTTTTTTTTTTTTTGTCATTCATTCCATAAGACATAGAATACACATTTACATACTTTTATTTTTTTAAATGGTTCATTTGCATGTTCTTGGTATCTGATTCTACGGACATCTATGGATCTCAGGGAATGTATTCCCAGTGTCCGAAATATTGTGTATGTTACTAGGCTTGAGTAAATTGTAATGAACCAAAGGAGAATATCAATTCAATTATATATATATATATATATATTTTTTTTTTTTTTTTTTATCTTTGACTGTGAATAACACCATGCAAAAATTGGCCAGACCTGAAAAATCGAAGCAAATTAATAAAGGGAAGATGATTAAACAGAAGGTTTTGTATATACAGTACTGAATTCTGCCATCTGGACACATGCAATTTTAAATATGATTATAGAATATCAGGCCTATAAATGACCTTATTATGGCCAAGTCGCACATCTATGATCGGGCCAAATCTCCCCTTTCCAATGGCAGAATTCAATCTGGATTTAGTATCACCAGGTGTGATTCAAAAAGTACAGTTCGTTTTTTATAATGTAAATTTCTCCAAAGGTTTTCATCAGATTGCAACGCCGTTTTTGCTAGACGTTCACAGAAAGGTAAAGCAACTAACAATATGGCAATAACGTTCAGGTTTGTGGGAGATAATCCAGATAAATAAAAAAGTTTATCCAGAAGTCAGATTGACAGGGGCTGGCCTGAGCTGGGTAGGGTAGTTTTTCTAAATTCGAAAGTCAATCAAAAGCCCTAGGTCTCTTCCTTCAAAAGACTACTCACTTTTGGCTGCGCCACTTCCTCCCGTCAATATGCGCCGGTTTCCGACTCAATGCCCTGAGATTTCTATAATCATATATTTCACTAATAACAGTTACAATCATTGGTAAACAAACGTAATGCTGAAAATATACACTTTGACTGCTGTTTTGACAGGGTTATGGTCTTTACTCTTGGCTACATTTGAAAAGAAAACGCAACATTAATTCATACATTCTGTAGAGATGGATTTATGGCCTGATGTCATTTGCGGTCCAGTACCGGACCACTCTGGCTTAAGATGTTACCCCTGTGAAGCCCAAATAAAAAAGACATTAGCAACATCAGAGGCCAGAGGGTGGGACCTATAAACACATGAAGGGACTGAAAAAAAGGTTGAGAAACACTGGTTATATATGTTGTGGCTCTTTGTGGTACCACCGTAATTTTTGTGGCTCTTAGTCTCTGACTGGTTGGCCACCCCTGCCCTAATCAGTCAGGCTTTATTACCCTCCGGGTAGGGGTGGACGGTATAGAAAGTACGCCGGTATGAATTTGCGCTACGGTATGGATTTTGACAATACCTTGTGACCGGTAGAGCAGCTCTAAAGTAGCAATGACGTAACCACACCAACAGGGCTCTACAGTGTGACTATTTCACTCGCATTTGCCCCTAAAAATAGATATGTGCCAACTGGAAAAATCATTTAGGAGCACACTGTGCGAGTAATGGCTTTGCGTAGTGAGCGTGTCAATGCGCAATTGTCATTTAATAAGAGACACAGAGCAGAGCGGACCTTCAATTCTAGAAGCAAACTAGCTCTTTAGCCCTGCGTTTGACAACTTCTCTCGTGAGTCTCGCAGTTTCTATGTGTAATGTAAACTCTGCGACGGGTCCAATGGTCTAACATGTTTTGCATCGTCGCCATTCTGGAATGCCCATGTCGTGCTAAAACCTTAAATAATGTTAGCTGCTAACTCTAACTAAACCTATCCCTGGGAACGCTCAGAGGCATCCAATAGTGAGGGAAGGGGGGGCTGAGTGAGTCCGTCCATCCCTCTCTCTCTCTCTCTCTCTCTCTCTCTCCCTCTGCTAACAATCCTGATTCGATTCTTGAACCTATTTCATTCAAAAGGAAGATATTGATGGACATTAGCTATAGTATATAGCTCAGCAGCTGTAACAGAATCATTTTATTATTTACGTTTCAACAGCGTCAAAATATTAATTACCTTATCTGCCTGCAGACACTTGAGAAAAGGTAACTTGAGAAAAGGTTTTGCATTTTTCTATTGCAGTTTTGCACAATAAATGTTCTTAAAATACTACTGTACTATGTGAAATATGTCATAGTAATACAAGAGTACAGTAATAGCTGCCATACCAGTGTTTTACCCCTTTAGAAGCATTTATATAGACATTTTAAGATAAATGAATATACCGTGCTATATACCGTTACAGTCTGCTTCAAATTATACCATGTCATGATATACATTCTAGACCATACTAGGGATGCACGATATTGATTTTTTGACTCCTGATACCGATAACCGATATTTATTGTATTATAATTTTTTTTTAATGTATATATATATGTTTTTAATAAAAAATGTTTTTTTTTTTTTTTTTTTTTAGTATTTATAAGCTCCGACGTCATCGGTACTGCTATCGGTACTCGAGAAATAATCTTGTCGCAAACTAATCTTGTTGGCCGTTTTCTATCTCTCCTCCCTCGGTCTCTCTCTGCCTGCGTGAGCGGGCTGTGCTCTTACACACACTCACACACACACACACACACTGCCGAGTACAGACAGCTCTGCTCTCGACAGCACCCGTGTGTGTGTGTGTGTGTGTGTGTGTGTGTGTGGGTGTGTGTGTGTGTGTGTGTGTGTGGGTGTGTGTGTGTGTGTGTGTGTGTGTGTGTGTGTGTGTGTGTGTGTGTGTGTGTGTGTGTGTGAGTGAGTGTGTGTAAGAGCACAGCCCGCTCGCGCAGGCAGAGAGAGACCGAGGGAGGAGAAATAGAAAACGGCCAACAAGATTAGTTTGCAACGTTTAAATTCCTCAAAAAAAGTCTGGGTCTATTTTACTAAAGTCGATGCTGACAACGCTCGTTGTCACAAGTGCAACAAGACATTTGCCAGTAATGTATAAGCGCTGGTACTTGTCAATGTGGCTGGCGGGGAGCAGCTAACGTTATAGCTCCGAGTAGAATAATGGCCGACAATCCGGAGGTAAATAAACGAACGAGAGCTTCTGATTGGTGGTAAGAAGAAGAGGTGGGTGCAAGCGGAGGGACGTAATTGGCAGATCGACTGTCTGTCTCCGAATGTAACGTGACTACGACACAGCCAAGAAAGGGAGCGCTGGATTTGTGAAAAACTCCCTGTTCCTAAACCACACGCTGTCAGTCATACCACAGTACTGGCAAAACGGGAGGAGGCTATAATAAAAACAAGCGCCCTTCATCCAAATCCACCCACACCGGATTTCTTTTAACCAAAACATTTATTATATATTATCGGAGCTATTAATAACGTTATCGGGTTTATCGGGATGACGTCATAATTGCTGATATCGGCCCGATAATTATCGTGCATCCCTAGACCATACCGCCCAGCCCTACCTCCGGGAAGCTCTTATTAAACCTAAATTATTTCTAAGGTGGGGCGGCTGGGTGGCGCAGCAGAGATTGTGCTCGTCACCAATGCGAGAGACTCAGGCCTCCGGCTTGGGCCAGCCGTCATACTAACTCGTTTGGCTGCGTTAGCGGGAGGGAAGTTGATGGGTGGTAATCTGGCGTTGTGGACAGCGACTCCTACAGGTCAGGTCTGGGCGCCTGCACAGAAAAAGACCTGAAGTGGTGAAGGCAGCGTGACCTCCCACGCGTTACACTTCACCAATGAGAGTCTGCGCTGTCAGGTGAAAAGAGAGCCACTGTCTGTCTCCGCATGTGTCGGAGGAAGCATGTGATAGACCTCAGGGCTCCCTAGACCGACCAGTAGGGGGCAATCATTTTTGTCAAGTTTAATTAACTTCTTATGCCCGGCACCGATGGACGGGCTATTAATAGACTTGCTGCTGCGAATGTCTCGAGTTGATGTCGTCATCAGTCCGCGCACGTTAGCAGTTAGCCAGAGCAAGCGGTGTATCCCATGACAATGTACTAACTATCGCCATAAAATACTCCGTTCCGTCCCAATACATTGCAATAACGTCCACCGCATACGCCACACTACTCTAACCGTGGCCTCAGAATTCACGCCACACACCCACTCGGCACGTAAACTATCAAATAGCGGCGTGCAAGCTAATTATCCTAGCCAGCCTTGTTTACTACCCAGAGGCAGAGGTAGCGGGTCTCCTTCGCTGTCGGCCATCTCCTTCACTGATTGGTTGTGCGTGTGCTCATATCCAAGCTTGGAAAATCGATATATCGAAACTTTGCGACCACGTTTCATGTTTATTTCGAGGAAATAATTTATCGCGATAGTTATCGTTATCGTTTTATCACCCAGCCCTACCCCACACACACAAATGCACACACACACTGTGTTTAACCATTTGATTGCCCGAAAACATAGAACTACGTTTCTGTCGCCCAATTGTTGAGTGCCGGAAACGTAGATCTACGTTTTTCTCACGGTATTTTTTATTTGCTATTCATAATTCAGCGGGGCACCTTGTGCATACTGTTCTGAGTGTGTCTGAGCTGGCAGACGGTCTTATACCGCATTCTAACGCCTTCGGCCATTATTGCACCCCGTTAGGAACGGGTTCGTTTCTTTCCTCTACCGAGCTGCGGCATGGGGGCGGGTCCTAAACACTCCGGAAAAACACACGCTTGTAGGGATGGTTTGGACAACTGACCCCGCCCGCCTGTTCATGTTGCAATGCCAAACAACGTCGGAGACATGGATGACTGGAATGGCGATCAGATAATTGGAATATTTTTTTTGCATTACATCAGATACAAGGTAAGAACACAGAATATATAAATTTGATCATTGATCTGATATTTATTTCTACCCCGATTGAAGCTATCTGTTTTTTATGTGTGTGGCTGTTTTCCGTTGGGTGCAGGAGGGGAGGGGGGGGGGCGCACCGGTCTAAATCACATTGCATGCTTGCACGAGGAAGGATAATAATGATGATCTAGCATTGATTTTCAGGAAGATTCGATAATCAGGCGAAAAATGACAATGTGTTTATTGAATTACACAAAAACGCTGTTTTCAAGTCTTTTTCCTGGAATTACTCAGAAGCACCCAAACTATATTCATATTCAAAACAGTATAAAACGGAAATGTACGGATGAAAAAATAATCTGTTTTTTGCACGTTGACTGGAAGCAACTCACTGACACTCGACAGCGTTATTAGACCCATAGCTATACTATAAAATATAGGTTTAGCTCTACAAACTACAACTACGTTTGCATGGGGTTAATGGACGGCAAGGCCAGGTCACTTCCCGGAAGGGGCGTGGCACTCAATGTGTTAAAATGCGATTAATTAGTTTAATTAATTACAAATCCTGTAATTAATTAGATACATTTTTTGTATTGCCTGACAGCACTACTAATAACTATATATATAATAATAATTGGATGTGCAATGCCTCTCGTGGAGGTTGTTATATAAGTGTGCTGTGATATATGGTGTGCTCTGAAGAGGTGAAGGGATTTACCTATAAGGGAAGCCTTGCTGTAACCCGCTATTCTCCGGGTCTGTTAACCCCGTCATCCCTGGAGGGAATATTAGCGTCGGCCTCATGAATTATGCATTTTAATCAATAAACCTTGTTATCTTTTGTACCCTGGTTGTGCCTGTGATCATTGAAGGGCTTTGACAAAAACAGAAGCTTCCCCTGCTAATAAGCAGTTGCTCCTGCTCATGGTAAAACCTACGTTTTTATTACAGTACTGTATATCTGTATGTCACGTATGTCATAAATGTTATGAATTGAAAATGGGGGACCCTGATGTAAACAAGACGAAAGTCTTTCTCTGGTCTGCATCCCCTTAACAATTGTGTGTATTGAGCCGTACTGTATTGTACCCATTCTACAATCTGTTAATACAATTTTCACTCAATTAATACGCTCTCCCCCTCTCACTCAGGGCGTCTTCTCATTAGGAACGGGTGCTCCGCTCCCCCCTCGAGAGCGAACCCCCCCCCCCTCCCTCTCCCCCCTCTGATCTGCGTACACACTACAATCTCATGTTTCGTTCCCAAGCACAATTCGCAAATCGCTAAAAAAATCGCAAATTCTCTTTACATTTTTATTTTTATTTTTTAACATGACTATTGTAATGCACTCCTCACTGGCCTCCCAAAAAAAACACAGAACAACCCCAACTCATTCAAAACTCGGCAGCTAGGCTACTAACTAGAACCAAGAGGAGAGACCACATCAGTCCTGTATTAGCTAGAACCTACACTGGCTTCCGGTAACATTTAGAATTTATTTCAAGGTCCTCCTCCTTATACAAAGCACTAAATGGAACAGGACCAAGCTACATGCAAATTCTCTAGCCAACTATGTGCCTCCTAGAACATTGCGATAATCTACTACTAGGGGTGGAACGATACGCATTCGAACCGTGTACCGTATGGTACGACCCCCACGGTTCGAGGCGTCTGTGTATCGTACGGTTCAGATGATGCACAAATAAATAAAAAAATTTAAATTCATTTGGCACGGAGCCGGGAGAGGTGAGCGCTGGCTGCAGGCAGCACTGCAGCCAGGTGCTAGTCAGTTTGTGTAAAAATGGCAAGCACAATATAAATCAATCTTCATTACGACTTTAAAAACATAGCCATTAACATTACATAGGCCTACACACATCTTGCCATAGCGTTAGCAGTTTGTACAACACAAGGCATGTTGAACTATGGTAGCCCGCCAGCTAATACAGCCAATGCAATGTTATCGTAGCTACTAGCTAGCAGAGGAGAAAATGGGAGTCTGAGAGGCGGGGTGTTTAAAGACAATGATAGGCGTTTATTCAACATCCAAGAAGGCTAACATACAACTGTGTTTTACTAACTCCAACCGGGACTATTGCCGCTTTTCCACTGCTTGTTGATGTTATGAACTCCTCCTAACGTTACCGATAGGGATGCCCCGATCATGTTTTTTGCCACCGATACCGATCACCGATCGTCGTGATCCATATCGGCCGATACCGATCCGATACCGATTGTTTTTGATTAAAAAGAAATTAAAAATTATTTTATATAAAAAGTTTTTTTTTTTTTTTTATAAATATATATATTATATAATTAGACTTGTACTTGTATTATCTGCGACTGCGAGACATCGCCACCACGCAACAAGTCAAAATGCTCACTATCTGCAAACAGCTCCACTGTCTGTGTGTACTCTAGTAGCCCAGCTCAAAAGGATTCTCCGGCGCTGCAGCGGGACCCCATTGGTAACGTTAAGTGCTTTGGTCGTTTCACATTCAGCAAGCCCTCAGCTCGAATACGCATTAAATCAATGTTATAAGACATTGATATCAAGAGCTATCTGTAGCTACTGCTAGCCGGCTAGATGACGTTAAGACAGAACTTTAGTTCAATGGGACATTTCGTTTTGAACAGTAAACGAACGTCAGCTAACGCAAGCTAACTGAGGTATGAACATGAACTACTAGACTTTCTGGATCATTTGTTGATATCAGGAGCTATCGGTAGCTAGCCGGCTAAATACCGTTAGACAATGCCTACTAAACGTGAATAGTTGACTGGGTAATTTTGTTTAAACAGTAACGATAGCTAGGTAGCTAACGTTAGCGCAGGTCGAATGCAGTGCACTACAGACTCGAGCAGAGGAGCCGCACCTCTTTGTTTACAAACTCTACACGGGGGCGGGCGGGGCTAGGGAGGAGGAGCAGCGGCAGTTTGCAGGTCGTGTGTGTCTGAGACAGACAGCGAGTGAGAGCTTCGCTTGATCGGTTTCCGCTATCGGCGAATATGACTAATTATCGGAATTCACAGATTGCATATTTATACTGAGTATCGGCCGATAACGATCGATGGCCGATCGATCGGGGCATCCCTAGTTACCGAAGCTGATAACGTTGCCTGAGCTGAAGGTCCGTGACACTAAAATGTCCCTGCGGACCCGCCAACCCATAGATGGTTCCAACTCACCGAATTTCGTAATCAACCACAGTTGCACTCAATATTTAAATAATGTTAGTCTAAATAAATGTAGACAGATAATGTACGTATTTTCAAAATAGAATGAACAGAGCAGTGTTGTTTTGAAACAGTACAGTGTGTGTGTGTGTTAGTTTGATGTATGCTGCAATTTATATTGATGGCCTTCTAATTTGTTTATTTATTTATTTTAAATAACAGTGACACTTTTCCCTTTGATAAGAAATCCAGCCATATTCCTTTCATTGTATTTCAAATACGGCACTTTAATTTCAAGCATAAAACTAATCTTTCCATTAAGAACTGACAATCAGGGAATTTAAACATTGTTGACATTGTTTTTTTGTATTTATATTAAAGAAAGGAAAGTCTAGTGCTGGCTGAGCATATTGTTTGTTTGCACTAAGTTAATACTTTGACAAATGTAGCCTATATTTTTCAGTCAGTTCGGTCTTTGTGTGCCAAACAGTATTTAAGGCTGTAAACACTAACACTGGAACACTTTTTTTTTTTTTTTTATAAATGAGAAACATGTTTAGATTTTTAAATGTTACATTTTTTTTTAACGAACCGAAAACCGTGACCCCAAAAACGTGATACGAACCGAACCGTCCATTTTGTGAACCGTTCCACCCCTATCTACTACTGGTATATTGAAGGTTCCAAGCCACAGTCTAAGGAAAATCTGGGATGCAGCCTTCGCAAACTATGCACGAAAGTTATGGAACACACTACCTATGGACATTAGGGAAGCTAGATTGCTTAATATTTTCAAAAATAAGCTAAAAACGTACCTCTTCACCATAGCCTTCTAATACACCCGGCTGTTGATTGTACTGTAGCACTATTTTACTCTGTCCATTCTATTGCATAATTTTGCTATCTATTCTATTCTACTATTGCTTTTTATTACAGGTTCAAAACTGTCAGTGTCAGGTATTAAACTGTGTGGGTATCAAACAAGAGACTGTCAGGCTTTAAAACAGTGTAGGACCCAGGCCTAGAACTGCACCCTGAGAGAGGGAACTGCACCCTGAGAGGGAGGTTTGCCCTGGGTGGGAGGTTCAAATGGTCAAAGTGGGTATAAAACAGGAGGGAAGACTGTCAAGTTTTAAACTGTGGATACCAAACAGAGAAGGTAAAGATGACTTTGAAATGTTGAACAGTAATCCAGAACTATTTTATTGCACTGTAAAATATATATTTTTTCTTTATCTATTCTATTCTACAATTTTATTGCACTGCACAATATTGCACTATTTTACCTTACTATTTGTATTATTGTCTATTTAAAACTGAATCAAACCATAAACAAGGTGGTCTGTTGGGATGTTAGATCCTAATGAAAAAAACAGATTTTTATGTCTGCACTTTATGTGCTCATTTTATGCCTGTCTTTTTTCTGTTGTGAAGCACTTTGAGCTGCAGTTTCTGTATGAAAGGTGCTATACAAATAACGTTTATTATTATTATTATTGTCCAATTATCTAGCGGTCTCAGTCAATGAGTCAACTAAATGTCCCCATTGGAAGGGTGTAGGTGAACGACTGATAAATTGAACCAAAAGAAACAATTCGGACTTTGCAAGAATGTTCATTTATTGGGACTCCATGTCCAAACATTCCGTTATTTGGATAACTGAATTGCCATCATCACCACCTGTACTGTGGTCAATTAAGCAAGCAGTTAGCTGGTAGCTGGTAGTTAGTAGCAGCTTAGCAGTAGCAAAAGTCTGTAGATAGTAGTACTTGTTAGCAGTTAGCCAGCAGCGTACATTCAGACGTTAGTGGATAATGTCAGTATAGAGGTCGATATGGCATTTGGTAATGTCCAGCAAAGTCCACACAGATAACAGTTTGTTGATAGTCAGGTTACAGTTAGTAACTGTCAGCATTTAGCATCGGTCAGTAGCATTTAGCAACTGTCGGTAGTTGTCAGTAGTTAGTCGTCGATAGACGATACAGAGTCGATTCAGTAGTCGATAGATTATTTACCTATACAAAGGAAAGGAAATAAACGGCATTAATTAGTAATTAGTAATATGTATGAAAGGATAATTGCGGATATTAACGGCGCATACAATGCAACGTACCGTTGGCCAGTCGGTTCACCCACAGGGCTTTTCACCTTACAGCCTATGGTCAAGAGTGTCATTTAAATAGCGCGACGCGCCGGCGCAGACAGCGTAACTCTCCAGAGTCACAATACGCGTTCCAAGGTGCGTCCACTAGGCGGCACCAGACAATAACTAACGCATGCAATAAATGTTACTTAGATAATAATAATAATAATAATAATAATAATAATAATAATAATAATAATAATAATAATAATAATAATAATAATAATAATAATAATAATAATAATAATAATAATAATAATAATAATAATAATAATAATAATAATAATAATAATAATAATAATAATAATAATAATAATAATAATAATAATAATAATAATAATAATAATAATAATAATAATAATAATAATAATAATAATAATAATAATAATAATAATAATAATAATAATAATAATAATAATAATAATAATAATAATAATAATAATAATAATAATAATAATAATAATAATAATAATAATAATAATAATAATAATAATAATAATAATAATAATAATAATAATAATAATAATAATAATAATAATAATAATAATAATAATAATAATAATAATAATAATAATAATAATAATAATAATAATAATAATAATAATAATAATAATAATAATAATAATAATAATAATAATAATAATAATAATAATAATAATAATAATAATAATAATAATAATAATAATAATAATAATAATAATAATAATAATAATAATAATAATAATAATAATAATAATAATAATAATAATAATAATAATAATAATAATAATAATAATAATAATAATAATAATAATAATAATAATAATAATAATAATAATAATAATAATAATAATAATAATAATAATAATAATAATAATAATAATAATAATAATAATAATAATAATAATAATAATAATAATAATAATAATAATAATAATAATAATAATAATAATAATAATAATAATAATAATAATAATAATAATAATAATAATAATAATAATAATAATAATAATAATAATAATAATAATAATAATAATAATAATAATAATAAACATATTGGGGAAACGTCGGATAATTCTCCAATTATCATTATTATTAGTATGCTTCCTTGTGGAACACCACAGCTCACTGGGAGGGGTGGTGTGGGGTAGGGTACCGTTTACCTCTACCATCTGTTCTCTCCCCTCCAGGTAGGATTGCATCCAGCTCACTGATAAACTATCAAAACCAATTGCTTTTAGCTTGTCAATCAGAATGGAGTGATTGACAGTGTCAAAAGCCTTTTGGAGGTTCAGCATGACCATGCCACAGTATTTGCCCGCGTCTACCTCTTGTTTGATGTAGTCGTTCAAATAGAGAAGGCATGTGTCAGTGGAGTGGGATGTTCTGAAGCCAGATTGGAATTCGTAGATTAGATTTTTTTTTCTGCAAGGTACTTTTCGACCTGTTCGTAGACTATTTTTTCCATGACTTTCGCAAAGGAGGTAAGAATAGAAACAGGGCGGTAATCGCCTGGGTCTAATTCTCTGCCTTTTTTGTGCAGGGGGGGGTCACTCTCGCAATTTTGAAGTTTTTAGGGACGTGTCCCTGTTTTATGGATAGGTTTATTATGCGTGTGATGACTGGGGTGATGGCGGTTGCTGAGTCTCTAAGGAATTTGGAGGGGATATTGTCATGGCCAGTGGCCTTGTTAGGTTGTAGGGCGCTCAGTTTTTTGAGTACATCATCTGTTGTTACCATTTCAAGTTTGAAGTCGTCTTTGCGGACCCCTAGGTTTTTGTAGTATGCTAGAATGTGTTCTACCCCAAAATGCCCTGAGTGGGAGGGTAGTTTATTAACCAGTGTTGTGGCTATGTTTGTGAAGAATATGTTTTGGCTACATCCAGCTTGTCTGTGATGAGTGTTTTCTGTCTTTATGTTTATAAATCTGTTTTTTAGTTTTTTGTTCACAGGGTTTGTTTTTGTTTTCCTCAGTTTTGTCAGTTGATGAAATTTTTTTGCGGATTTGATCATGGTGTTTACATCGTTTCTTAGTCTGTTTATTTGTATTTTGAGTCTATCCACGTGGGCTTGGAGAACACTGTTTGGGCTTGTGGCACATTTTTTGTCTCTGGTTTTCATAGCGCAGGGCTGTACAGTGCGAGATGTTGCACGTGCTACAGCAACATCGGTCTGTGCGATGAATGGATTTACTTCAGTAGCACCCGTGCGATAGGCATTCGGTTCATATCGATACTCTTATTTTGAAAATCCTGTGGCAAGTCTCATCTCCGCAGAAGCGCAGCTCCAGCCATAATATCTATGGCTCCGGCAGCTAGCAACGTTCGGTTCATATCGATACTCTTATTTTGAAAATCCTGTGGCAACTCGGCGAGTCGTATCCGCCCAGTCCTTGCTAATGTCTGCTGGCATTAAAGCAGAGCAGGGCTACAGAGCAGTGCGCCTATTTTGCGACCCGAAATAAGTCTGTGCTGTTTTCTTTTCACAACGGGTCAAATGCATCTAACATGCTTTGCATCGTCGCCATTCCTTTATGCCCACATCGCATTAAAGACCGAAGTTAACGTTACGTTAGCGTAAGCTAACAAGCTAATCCTGACCAGAGGCAGAGCCATAGAGAGAACAGCAGAAAGTGGGGACTGGGGAAAGGGAAAGGGAAAGGGAAAGGGGGGGGGCACTCTCCCTTTCTGTGTGTGTGTGTGCGTTTGGAAAGACGATGAAGTCAGGAGTATATTATAGTAAACTGAGGATGGACAGATGATATTCAAATATAAAAAAAAACACATAATAAATGAATTCATGATCATCATGCAACATAAAACAATTGCAGGAACGGTTTGGGAGAGGAAGGGGTTTTAGGTTGCGTGTTGTGAGTTCCAAAACAATTTACTTAAAGTTTAAAGCTCAATATATCAAAACGTGGCACTTTACAGTGAACAGGAGGTATATTTGTATTAAAAACAATAGATTGTTTTTTCATTTAAATGTCTGGAAGAGCTAAATGATTTTTTTTTCAAATTATATTTTCGTTACCTTTTTTGAGTTGATCTAAATGTTACTGATTGTGTTAAATGGGCTTATGATATAGTCTCATATCGATTGCAGGCACCTGCATCGTATCATATCGTGGCGCAGATATCGGCAAATATCGTATCGTTGTCCAAAGAATCAATATCGTATTGTATCGTGATGAAACTGGTGATTCCCACCCCTAGTAGTCCATACATCCAACACCAAATCCCATAATTCCTTACACGTAACGTGTCTGGCTGTGTGGCGTGAACTTGTCAGCATGAAAATGACAGCCAGGGCACTGCAACTAAATAACACAAATACAATACAGGCACATTTGTGACTGTTACAAATATAACACGTTTTATACTTGTGCTACAAGATTTTGGCCTGTGCTACAAAACTATCAACCTCTGTAGCACCAGTGATATGTGCAAAAAAAGTTAACGTACAGCCCTGTAGCGGTCAGTATTTCAGAGTGCATCCATGGTTCAGCATGATTTTTAACCCTGGTGGTTCTTAGGTTCATGTTGTTAAGTATTGTTGTGAATTTGGTTTTGAATCCAAGACATGTTTCTTCAACTAGTGTACCACTGAGCTCTTCTGACCAGTCCAGGCTCTCCAGTTCTTGGTTAAAGGCCTCTCTAGACTCTAGAGTAGGTTTTGATGTCTCTAGATGTGACTGTTTTGCGACAGCCAGCCTTTTGTTTTAGCTTTTTGCAGAATATCATATCACTGATTCTTGAGAGTTGGGACAAAACATGTCCTACATAGAAAAGTCTAATTTATATAAAAAATAAAGAAATTCATAATGAGTGATATACTCACAAAGTTACATCTAAAGGTATTGTGTATACTGATGTTATGTTTTAGCACATATATTTGTTTTTTGGGGGATATTTGTTTAAATGTATAATCTGTGGTTAGAAGCTCCCATGTTAATTATCTTGTCCTCAGCAAGGGGTTACATTATTGACCAGCCCAAAAAAGCTTGAAAGACCTCTCCACTTGTGAAAACATACATATCAAATCAAAGATAAGGGTTATACATGTATAAAACAATGCATGCCATGAAACTCAAATAATATTGCCCATAGAAATCTACCTATCAAAGTTGTGTCCTCAGTTTATGTCAACTCTGTCAGACCTTTTCATAAACCTAATTAAATCAGGCAATAGCATGGCTAGCTCTATCCCTGAGGACCCCTTTTCCTTCCCCTGAATGTGGTGAATGCAACACTACCACACATGGTCTGGTAAGTTTTACACTTTTTGATATTTTAGACAAACAATGTCAATATTCCAATGGTCACAGCTGGAACATGTCAACACCGTCTCTCCGTTATTATACTTTTAAAAAAACAATAGTGGATTGAATTCAAGTGTTTCAGTGAGATTATTAAGACAGCTAGCAACTGCCAAAAAAACTAGCTAGCTGCAGTGCACAATACAGGCTTGGAGGGAAAATGTGTGCCCTTTTGTCAACTCCGTCAGACGTCAACTCCATCAGATTGTGTGTCTGACGGAGTTGACGTGTAAACTGATGGAGTTGACAAATCCATCAATAACCTCATAATATGCTATTATTATACTATTTTTGAACATGGTAAAGGATTTAAATGTTATTTCAGAGTTTTATCTGCACAGAAGTGTGCATATAATAGCATGCATCAGAGCATGGGCAGGCTGTGGTCTGCTTATTGAATAATTGTCTTACTTTCCCAGCACATGTGTTAATAAATAAATATAAATATATCACTTGTCTACGTTGATTGATTGATTGATGTAAAATATGGTGCAGTGTGTAGTTTTCACTACCAAACATCTACTCTTGCCTCTTATAGAGCGGGGAAGGAGTTCCATGTTGCCCTTTCATATCCCAGAAGAGATACAAGACAGAAGAAAACAGTTATTCTTGTTATTATACTGTTTACTTAGATCATCAGAGCAGAGGGGCACGGTGGTAAACTGTGGATATTTGTTAGGTTTTAGTGAGTTGTTCCTTACCTTCGCGTGGGGTATGTCTGGGAGTGCTTGCATTCTTTCATTTATTTGCATTTCTTTTAAATTTGTTGGACCTTATGGTGTTCTTGTTCTGTTCTTGACTTATTGTTATGTTTCTTCTTGACTTGTTTAAAGAAGACGTGTACGGCCCATGGGGACATTAACGTGTGTTGTCGGGCCTTACAAATAAATTTGATTTGATTTGATTTCATCTTAATATCTTTATAATAATTCTTAAAATAGGACTGGTCCATGCGTGTCTAGATTGCTGCATCATCCTTTCTCTGACTTTCCATCCATAGTGTAATACATTATGGTATGGAGTGATCAACAGGATAATTCTTTGCTAGTCAGTTGTCACAATCTTATCAGTTGTAATTAAGGCTGTCAAAGTTAACACAGTATTAACGCGTTATCGCCCGATTCTATTAACGCCACTATTTTTTTTAACTCACGATTCACTTTTAAGATTATTATTATTTTTGTATTACTAGACTTCACTCAGGTGTATTATTGATGCTCTCATTGATACTATGTTTGTTTCTGAAGTGTGTGTGTGTGTGTGTGTGAGATATATATATAGAGAGAGGGGGGTGAGAGAGATGAGGAAGGGGCAAGAGAGAAAGAGAGCCGGGAGAGTGTGAGTGTGAGAGAGAGAGAGGGGGGGTGTGTGATTACTCAGCCCTTGTGTGGGTGAATGTAACAAGTTCCTAACGTTTTCTTTCCCCTATTATTTCATGCACACTTTATTCATTGTTTTAAATTATTATTTTCTTTTAAGTTATTTTGTGCATCACTCTGTTTTGAATTTGATGCAAATTTGCAATGCATGAGGGTCATCCTTTTGTGTTAAATGGCTGCATAAAGCAAGCATTTGTTGACTCATGTTGATAAGATTATTAAAACTTGGAACTTGAAAAATATCTGTTTAAGGTAGATAAAAAAAGATATGTTAAAAAAAATGCGATTAATTCATGATTAATCGCGAGTTAACTATGGACAATCATGCGATTAATCACGATTATATATTTTAATCCATTGACAGCACTAGTTGTAATATACCCTAGGATTATTGGAATGAATGTCTTTGAATTTTCTCCCACTGCTTCCACTGAACATGGATTTTGTCTGCACAAGCCAGTGTGAAGATGTTTGCAACATCTAGTTGTAGAAACTATGCACTGCAGCTTTAACGTCAATCAATCAATCATGTTTAGTAAATAGACACCTGATTTTATAGTCTTATTCTAATACATTTTCATGACTTTTGTATTATAGGAAAGCATGGCTAGACAGAAATTGTCAGTTGAGGAGCGAAGGAGAAGAAATAGAGAGTACCAATGAAAGAGAAGAGAAGAATTACACAGTGACGAAGAGAGCAAACATGTCATGCAAGAGCAGGAAAGACAAAGGTGGAAAAAGAGGGTTCAAGACAAAAAAGTAATAGAAATAGACAAGATGGGAGACAGGGCACAGAGGTATCGGAGAAAATATTGGAGAGAGGTCCAGAAAAGGTGCAGATAGAAAAGGTCCTGTGAAGGTGCGGTGCTGGAGGCAGACACCCCCCCAGATCAGGATATTCTAGATAACAATGCCAGACAGCGCAGAGAGTCTCTCAGACAGGAACAGAAACAAAGTAAAACACGAAAAAGGCATTCAAGATAAATACAAACTTTAAAAGAGAAGATTACAAATGTAACAAAGCAACAAAACAACCTGAGAAAAACAATAATGTGCTGAAAAAAGGCTACAAATACTGTACATCAACACTGGACTCTCCAGGCACGGAAACAAAGAATATGCTATCAGGAAGCAAAGTAAGGAATCAGAAAATCCAAAAGGCCCTGCTATTCCACCACATCCTCAGAAGAGAGCTGAAGACAAACAAACAAACTCCTGGCCCACGGCGCCAAAAACCAGCACTGAGTTCATCAGGCACGATTCTTAAAAAGTATCGTCTTCTTCAACAAATGAAAGACTTTGGGTTAACCTATAAGTTAATGAGAGAAAGGGAGCATCCTCAGAAAAAGCCAACATTCATACAGGGTGTAACACAGAATGTCCAGGATTTCTTCCTGAACTCTGCATGTGTGACGATGTGTGATGATGGATAGTGCTAATGATGGCTTTGTCATTATAAATTATTTCCCATATCTTTTAAAATCTTCGAAATTTTGCAATACAAAATTATGTAGGTTAGAGTTATCCTATCCCAAAAATGTACTCATATTTAAATTCCCCATTAAGAAATGCATCATTTAGACACCTTGCATGTTAGGATTTCCTTCAGATTCATGTTGGCATCCATGTATGGCGAAGGCCCGGACTGGCCATCGGGAGCTCTGTCTGTCTGTCACACACACACAAAGGGAGCCGCATGTGATTGGTGGAGGCGGTACCAGGCCATACAACTGATTGACAGTTGAGATGAATGAATGAATGAATGAATGACTTTATTTGACAATATAAAAAATAAACATGTGACAGAAGAGCACAGTCGGGATATACTGCCAAGGATGAAACACAAAAAAGCTCAGAGCTTATTTCCATTGTGGTCCTTGTAGGGGGGTGGGGGAATGTGATGCTTAAAACATGCATCATACAAAACGTGACATCACAACACATCACATATACCATTTAACATTTATATACATACAGACTCATACAACATGCAAGGGTGCCTTAAGCTAAGTGTCTAGGTATAGTCCCTTTTGAGCCATGTCTTCAGATGGCGAATGGAATGGCAGATGCCGGGGGTGGACGGTATAAACGGTATACGGTATAAACGGTATGAATTTGCTCTACGGTATGGATTTTGCCTATACCGTGTAACCGGTAGTGCAGCTCTAAAATAGCAATGACGTCATGTAACCACAGCGCGACTATTTCACTCGCATTTGCCCCTAAAAATAGATATAATTAGTCATAGATAATAGATATGTGCGAACTGGAAAAAGTTATTTAGGAGGCTTCGCGCAGTGGGCGTGCCAGCCCCTCCCGCACGCATGTAAACACGGGTCTACTAGTAGTAGTGGGACGGGACGTCTCCCTGAGCTAACGTTAGCTTAGCTACCGTTACAAAATGACCCAGTCAACTATTCACTTTTAGTTTAATACATGATGAGGCATTGTCTAACCGAACGGTATCTAGTCGGCCAGCTACCGATAGCTCCTGACATCAACAAACGCTCCATCAAGTCTAGTAGAGAGTAGACGTGTATGATAGCTCCGTTAGCCGTTAGCTCACGTTAACACAAGTTAGTTCACCGTTCAAAACGAAATGTCCCATTGAACTAAATAATTCACTGAGGCGTTGTATTAACGTTATATATCCGGCTAGCAGTAGCTACAGATAGCTCCTGATATCAATGTCTTATAACACTGATTCGATGCGTATTCGAGCTGAGGGCTTGTGAATGTGATTTAACGTTATACCAATACTAGGGCCCAGCTGCAGCGCCGGTGAATCCTGGCCGTAGCTCGAGGCTACTCGAGTATAGGTCCAGCTGCAGCTCCGGAGAATCCTGGCCGTAGCTAGAGGCTACTAATGTACACACAGACAGTGGAGCTTGTTGCGTGGTGGCGATGTCTCGCAGATAATACAAGTACAAGTCTAATTATATAATATATATATTTTATATAAAAAAAAAAAAATTATATAAAATTAAAAAAAAAAATTTAATCAAAAACGATGATACCGTGATATATACCGTTACCGTCTATGCTTCAAATTATACCGTGATATAAATTTTAGACCATACCGTCCACCCCAGATGGCACTTCTGCAAAATGACAGGGAGAGACAGCGAAAGACAAAAAATTTCAAGCATAACCTACGCTTGAAGATGGACAGTGGAAAAAGAGGAAGGGTCGAGCAAAGAGGGAAAGAGAGAAAAATACATACTGCTTACTGCTTGTATTTCACAGAACAGTCAGATGGAAATGACTGGAAATGAAATGTTTCAACAGTGGAAAAAAGAGGAAGGGTGGGGCAGAGAGGGAGGGAGAGAAAAATACATACTGCTGACTGCTTGTATTTCACAAAACAGTCAGATGGGAATTACTGGAAATGAAATGTTTCAACACTTCAACAGTGAAAAAAAGAGGAAGCATGGAGCAGAGACGGGACGCCCTAAATGTTGCAGCTAAATGTGGCAACATTGACCAAATGTTTTCTTGCACCACGGGACCACCAGGTTAGTCAGTGATAAAAATAAACATGCTAGCTAGCTAACATAGCTAATGTTACCATGCATCATCATCATCCCCTGTAATTTTTTCCCCGCATAAATCTTTTATTCAACTTCAGTCCTGATCATAACCATTTAAATTTTTCTTGTAATGTCAGATTAAAAATGAAATACTCTAACTTTTCTGATTTCTGAGTTGTTAAGTCTGACATTACAAAAACTAAAAATCCATCAAAATCAGTGTTGTTGCTAATCATTGACACATGATGATTATAACAATTATTAGCCTGTAATAATCCCCCCCAGAAAAATCCACTTTGCATTTAATATATTGAAAATATTTAAATGTGTGTGTTTTTTAACAATAATTTGTGATGCCATCACAAACAATGGCATTTAAAGGGTAAACATTTTAAAAGTCCTGCACCAGCATGTAGGGAATTAAGTCATTGTAACAAAAATCTTCCTGGTGGGGGACCCCCAGACCCCCTGCTTAAAAAGTGGCCTGACTTGGGCTATATTTCGCACTACTGTATATTTCCTGGCCTGAATAATTCCCCCAGTCCGGCCCTGCAAAGGGGTGAAAAATGGTAAAATCTGCCAGTTTGAAATACAAAATGATGTAAGTTAGAGTTATCATATCCGAAAATGTTTCCTATATTTTAATTCCCCACAAGAAACACATATTTTAGACACCCCTCATGTTAAGATTTCTTTAAAATTCATGTTTGCACAAAAGTATGGCCCGCCCTAATATGATGACCACTGGTGGCTAGCCAAGACCATCGATGTGGATACTGATCAACAAGATGTAAAAGTGGAATTTCTGCATCCCCATGGTCCAACAGAAAAGGTTCTGTTTCTGCCCAGTTCAAGACATCATAGTGAAACTAATCGGAAATGCAGAAGGAAACGAAGAGGAGAAGTGCAGGGTGAGAAAGTGGAGATCAGGAAGTGGTGTAGAAGAGGTAGATGAAAACAGGGACGAGAAGAAGGGGTCCTGGTCTCCATTACTGTTTTTGTTGTTGGAAACAGTGCATTTTGTAATAGTTGGAAACAGTGTATGTAAAGTTTGTTGTTATTACAATTGAGTTAACAAAATGTTCAGTATTAACATTAACAAGGAGTTATTAGTTCTTATCATTGTCACTTCCATCTGTTTAAAAAATGCATGTGTTCATTTATCAGAGATGCATACAATTTAGTCAACTCTGTCAGTTTCTCGTCAACTCCGTCAGATCTTTGTCAACACCGTCAGATGTTTGTTTTTGTTAATTCTGTGGAAAATACAAATTCCTTCTTCAGTTTATGTTGTTTAAGTAATAAAGGAGCATCAGATCTTCATCCTCTTGTCTTATTTACTTAATGATCTTTTTTTTTATCATATCAAAATTAAAAACAAAGTTTGAAAATGCAAATATTTCTAAATCTGTGTTTTCAGAATAGTGTGAAATTACACCTGAGGTTTATATATTATATTTGATTGCATACCAGAGTAACTAAACACTATTACAACATACTTCAGAACCTTAGATTCTTGTTGGACTGGAATAATTAGAATTATATACTTTTTTGTGTGTCTGACGGAGTTAACCCAAATCAAGTTTCAAAGGGAAACATGTGAATTTGTTCAAAATGTTTTTCTATGTAGAGCCCGCACCTTTACATGGTTAAATAGCTCAGACCTTTCTCTACATGAATATACAACTCTAATCAATATAGTGTGCATTCTCAAAATATAATATTAAAAAGTGTTTTGTCCCGACTCTCAAGAATCAGTGATATAATGATCACTTAACCCGCATGCTATCACCCCTTTGTTGGAGATCATGGACTTGTCAGAGGTCAGAATGAGATCAATGGTAGTTTGTGTTGAATCACATACTATTGTGGGGTGATTAGCTGAAACCGTGCAGATCACAAAACCTACTGAAGGCCTTGAAGACGGTGCTTCCTTACGTAGCAGATCCGTGTTCCAGTCCCCAATAAGGAGAGTTTCTACACCTTCCACCCCAGATAAACACCCACCAAGTGTATTGTGCATCAATACCGACACGGGCTGCTCAACTATACCAGAGAGATGTCCATTTCACTCCAAAACCCACCAGACCTCTCCAGAAAATAGATATGCTAACAATGCTAAAATAAGCACAGAGGCTAGTCATAGCTTATTAGCAGAGAAGCTAACGTTGCTAGTGTTAGCTCAGAGGCTAACCGGGACATTGCACACAGAGCTAACAGCAGCACTGAGAGCTCAAAGCTAACTGCTAGCTAACCCAAACAACACTGATAAAGCAGGCGGCCTAATATCCTACTGATCAGTGCTTTAAGACTCATGTCCAAAGGAGCCTTTAAGTTTCATTTAACAAACCTGCTTTGTGTTTCTTCATCTCACTTTTAGGCATCTGGACATTCAGTATTTACGGTGGTGACCAATCTGTTCCTAGTTCAGACTCCTCCTTAGTCCATCCAATACTTCAAATATCTCTTCTGCAGCTGCAGTTAGTCCGTTCTTTACACGATCTACATTCTAGATACGTTCTGAGAATTATAGATTAGTATTATTATTCCATTAGCCATAGATAATTATAGATTAGTATTATTCCATTAATTATAGATTAGTATTATACATTAGAATGAAGTGAAGCACAAACAGCGCAGCACTGACGTCTTTCCACTGGGGCGAGTAGGGTAAATCTGCAGTGCCGCAGACCGGGGCCTGTACTGTGCGATGCACTACTGCGCATGCGAGAAACAAAGTAACATTATAATAGGACATGTGTGTATTGAGCCGTACTGTATTGTACCCATTCTGCAATCTGTTAAATAAAGTTTCCATTAATTCATACTATATAGGTTAATTAAACCAGAGCTAGAAAAAAACGGACTCTTATACCCTCACCTGCCTCCAATGTAGACCCCGCCCACCCAACCACCTCCAATGTACAGTTTTCCCCACCTACCCAACCTCCTCCAATGTACAGTTTCTTCCCCCTCAAATGATAGACTTGATTGATTGATTGAAAACTGTATTAACATATTGCAGAATGGGTACAATACAGTACAGCTCAATACATACAATTGTTAAGGGGATGCAGACCAGAGAAAGACTTTCGTCTTGTTTACATCAGGGTCCCCCATTTTCAATTCATCGTAACATATATGACATACATGACATACAGATACAGTACTGCTACATCTATACATTTATGAAATACCAGATTTGCAAATACAGTACTGTTTGTGATACAAAAAGAGTCCAGAAAAGAGAGTATATACATTTAACAGACAGTACTGTTACATCTAGACATTTATGACATACCAGCAGGGATGCAGTGGTGGGTGGACGGGGTACCACGCCATCCTAGTAGTTCGCTGAGCAGAAGTACGCGCAATCACGCACGGATGTGTACGCGCAGTCGCGCACGGATGTGCACGCGCGCGCACACAAAAATGCGTTCACAATCGTCACTGGACTCGTGCGCCGGCGGCCAGCACTTATATCACCTAGACTTTGCATAATAATAGGATACCGATAGCATAACAAAGAACGAGAAGAGCCAAACCAAAATACAAGCCTGTACCAATTGGTGGGGGTTTGCTTGAGCTGTGGAACCTCTCACTATGTGACAAATGGTCCCGACTGGAAGGATCAAGGATGAGACATTAAGTTGTGCTTCAGAAGGAAACTGTCCTTCTGTAAACTAAGTTACATTGTTAATTTAGTTTGTATTTACTTTTCTAGTTTAAGTTCATTCAATTAAAGAAATTGTAACTACAATTACATTTAAAACATTGTTTGTTTTTCAACCATATCTGTTGACAATATAATTTCTTTATATATTGAAGGCTACATCCTGCTACCTTTTTCAGCTTCTCTATTTCAAGGCAATATTTACAAAAACGAAACTAAAACTAGTAATTTCCTATACAAACATGTTTCCTACTATTTATTCTGCATAATAATAATCGGTAGCACTTTATAATAATACCCTGTTATAATACATTTATAAGGTATTTGTAGATAATGAACTAATCATGAACAAACCATTTATATACATTCATAAATGATTATTAAATCATTTATTACTATATTTGTATAACATTTACAAAGTATTTATAACGCATTAGTGGATAATGAACTAATCATGAACAAACCATTTATATACATTCATAAATTATTATTAAATCATTTATAACTATATTTGTATAACATTTACAGATTAGTTCTACATTATTTATAACTCATTATCAACATTGTTTATACTTGATTTGTTCATCATTAAATAATGTTGTTTAATGTGTAGTAACACATTTGTAGATGCTTTGAAAAATGGATATGAAAAAACGACTATACTGTATCTCCATTTATTTTTCATGTTCAACAAATGATTAGTTAAGACATTCATAAAACATCTATAAATCATTTGCAGATGCTATTGTGGGGGGCAATCTGAAGTGAAGCCTATTCATCATTAACAAATGTCTAATACAGTTAATTATTTGTTTACTTTTTCATCACATGTTACAAATGTTGTAGACAGCTTTCGGATACACCCTTCTTTGTGACATCAAACAGTGACAGAATTAGGACTAAAGATAAATGCAATTGTATTAACATATAAAATATATGTGCATGACATATAGTGTAACATGGGGGGGCACTAGGACCCAGGAGTACCCTGGCCAGGTAGAGTATATCTAGAGAGGAAGTCACACGAGAGTGAGACTTGACTTCACGTGTGTTACCGTCTGTTTGAATGGAAGCACGATACATGCAGAACCAAGTTATCCGTGCTGCTCCTGCCCTACGCTTTTAATAAGGTATGAGCAGTTTAAACACCTTTTTTGTTGGTAAATCTATTCAACCATTTCCGACCTACAAACAACTCTTATATGTTGTGTAGACGTACTTGATGTGGTGGGCGCTAACGTTACATTTGTTCCTAATGTGTGCTCAGTATATTGCGGTATGTGATGATGACACGACGACACACAAGAGTCATAATTATTTGTATTTTCAGGCTGTATCGGCGCCTATACAGTCTGAAAATACAAATAATTATTACCCTTGTGTGTCGTGTCATCATCACACTACTTGTGGTTGTTTTTAGAGATTTTAGAGACGTTTTATACTCGTGCTACAAGATTTTGGCCTGTGCTACAAAACTATCAACCTCTGTAGTAACTATCAAACTGCCGGCTTGGTGTTCTTGGAACCAGGATGAAGGTAAGGGTGAAGTTAAACCTGGCGAAGAACAGCGCCCAGCGGGCCTGGCGGGAGTTCAGGCTCTTGGCCGTCTGGACGTAGGCGAGGTTCTTGTGGTCCGTCCAAACCAGGAAGGGGACCTCTGAACCCTCCAGCCAGTGCCTCCATTCCTCCAGGGCTAGCTTGACTGCTAGGAGCTCCAGGTTTCCGATGTCATAGTTGACCTCGGCTGGGGTCAGGCGGCGTGAGAAGAAGGCGCAGGGGTGCAGTTTCTGGTCGAGGACGGAGCGTTGGGAAAGGACCACCCCCACTCCGGTACAGGAGGCGTCCACCTCCACCAGGAACTGGCGGGACGCGTCCACGAGGATGGGTGCGGTGGTGAAGCGCCAGTGCTATGTGCAAAAAAAGTTAACGTACAGCCCTGCCTTAGTCCATCCAATACTTCAAATATCTCTTCTGCAGCTGTAGTTAGTCCGTTCTTTACACAATCTACATTCTAGATATGTTCTGATAATTATAGATTAATATGATTCCATTAGCCATAGACAATGAAGTGAAGCTGTAGCTGCACAAACAGCGCAGGCAATGACATCATTTCCGCTGGGGCGGGGACTACGGGATCAAGGTAGAACATAGATATAAACACTAGATGGCTCAGGGCAGAGTCTCCCGCATAGTTCACCGCCGGCCATCTTGCTTGAGTGGACTACTGCTTTAAGGTGATAATCTGCACAAACAAAAATACTCTTAACTCGCTGAAATCTTGACGCATTTACAAACGGTTTGGTTTATTACAAACGTTATTAACGTGGCTATTTGGAATTTCTTTTCATATGAAAGTCCTTTATAAGGATGCAGTATGATAACTTAATCTCTGACGTTTTTATCAAACCAAACGGTTGAAAATTGAGCAAGCTATGGTTATTTCAATAGTACATGCATCATAGACATGCATGTTATGAGTGTGCATGCTCCACGCAATATGGCCGCCATGTGGCAACGTCTATCTCCATTGGCCAGCATCGCGGGTGAGTCATCTAGTGATATATATCTATGGGAAAGATGAACAACTCTTGAATTTGCCAACAGAGGGCACTCAAAGTGCAGTAAGTGTAAAATAATGAGTTACGGTCAATGGGATGTTTTTAAGGTAAGCTATTTATGAATCCCCTTAGAGAAATTCAGGAGTCATAGCAGATGAAGATAGTGGTCTGATCTGCCGGACAGGGAGGACATAGTCTTTCATTATTTTGGCTCTATTCACCACCAGAATGGATTCGAAATGAAACAATCAATATGTGTTTTTAAGTGCAGAGAGAGAAGAGACAGAGGGAGGGATATAATAATACACACAGGGAGAGAGAAGACACATACAGACAGAAGACACATACACTTGTGTGGGGTGGGAGGGAAGCAGACACCTCTACAGAACTGTTAAGTTTCCCTTTGTACTATAGTCTGTGATTGTTTTTAGTGTGCAGAACATTCAATGTAATTGTGTAATTTCTATATGCAAACCTGAGACGTTCGATTGAATGGCCAGATGTGGAGGCCTTTGGACACAGAGTAGCAGTGATTGAGATTTTCACAGAGAAACCATCCAATCTGAAAGCACACGCCCAAATGTTTTCCAGCAAAAAGCACAGTGACACTATGAGATCTATCATATAACACAGAACAGTGGTTCTCTTGATAATTTGTTGCCAGTGGACATTTTGTCTTAGCCGATACAGGTTGACATACAGGAAAGTGACAGCATGTTGTGTGCAGAGTTTAAATTCCCAGCCTTTACAAAAGGTAACAGTCAGTTAGATGCAAAATATGTAGAGATGGGTGTACCTGACGAGGTATGCGTTTTTTGGAGTGATCTGTGATGTTTTCTTTTCTAAGCCTGCTAGAAACTATCCCTACATGATATGAAACGCTAGAGCTTGACATATAAAAAATCAACAGTAAAACCAGTTACCATGGAAACGGTAAAGATTACAATATAAAACACATTCTCTCAAAGATTAGGTTAAAACATGTAGGCCTACCTTTATTGGTTGTAAGTACAATAATTAAATAATATATACCTCCATCAAAGATTATGTACCTAGGGCGGCTGGGTGGCGCAGCGGACTAAGCGCTCGTCACCACCGCAAGATATGCTGGTATCGATTCCGTCTGTCAGCGGTGCCTCCGGCTTAGCCGGCCGTCATACTGACTCAATTGGCAGAGTCAGCGGGAGGGAAGCCGGTGGGTGGTTAATAATAAACAGCGACTCCTACAGGTCGGTCAGGGTGCCTGCACAGCGAGGGAAGGAAATGGTGAAGGTAGTGTGACCTCCCACGCGTTACACTTCACCAATGAGAGTCCGCGCTGTCAGGTGAAAAGAGGCTGCTGGCTGTCTCCTATGTATCGGAGGAAGCATCTGATAGACTTCAGGGCTCCCTAGACCGACCAGTAGGGGGCACATGCGTGCAACGACCAGGAAGGGGAAGGGGGAATTGGCATAACGACTAAATTGCGATGGGAGAAAATACAGAAAAACAGGAGGAGAAAAAGTTAAAAAATAATAAAAGATTATGAACCTACACAATACGGTTTAGCTGTAATACTTGTTTTGCTCTGGTTTTGATCTTCAATGGGGCAAAACCTCGGAACCTTCCTCCCCAGGTCTAATAAACCAAATGATTTTCATTATGATTTCATTTTAAATCATTAATTTAAGCTGCAACGTCCCTCATATGGGACGTTTTTCGGATTTCTTTCAACCGGCACTTTGGCGACCCGTAGTGGCTCGGGTGTGCATATTTTGTAATACAATATATATATCGAATCGAAGGCTTATTTGTGGCCTGTCGATAGTGACAAAATCTGACAAAATCCACTCAGCGGTTCTCGAGTTACATGCTGGTATTTAAGGCGTGTGCAAAGTACACTGTATTGTGCAAAATACCACTCCCGACTCAGGCTGTAGTAGTTCCGTCAATCTAGATCCGATCTCGAAAATGATTGTGGATCGTTGTAGCCAATGAGTGTGGCTTTCCAATGATACCCCACATGGGGATCTAAATAAAAAAACTAAAAACACGAAAGAACACGAAAACAGGAAGAGCAAAACAGCCGAATGAATTGAAGTCTATGAGAAAACTGAGTTTTTCTTTGTACACAGTTTACCAAAATCACTCCTAATCACTCATTTCTGAATGGATCTTTATGAAATTTGGATATGTAGGCTACTACATTTTTTTTATCCACTTTTTCTCCCATTTTCTATATTTTCTCCCATCCCAATTTTCGTATCATCCAATTCAACCCTCCCCTGTCACGAACGCTGCTTCTTGCCTCCCACAAGCCGGCTGCAATGTGGACTAAGTCATACATAGCACAAGTCCCCTCCGGTACTTGAGGTAACAGCAGTCGCATCTTTTCACCTGCGAAGCTCGATCTCTCAGTGGCGAGGAGTAACGCGTGGGAGGCTCACGCTGCCCCCGACACTTCCTGATTCTACTGCGCAGGCGCACCAACCGACCTGTAGGAGTCGCTGTACACAACGCCCGATCCCCACCCATCAGTTTCCCACCCCCTAATACGGCCAATGTGTATTAGTATGAACGACCAGCTAAACTGAAAGCAATGTGGAGCGCTGGGCTCGAACAGGCGAGCCCAGCGTCTCCAGCATTCGTGGCGAGCGCCTTGCCCACTACGCCACATAGCCGCTCTATATGTAGGCTACTACATAAGGCTTCAGGCTATGGCTCCGTCTGGATTTGTAAGCCATACCACCTTCTGGGGAAATACTACCTCTGGACTACTAACTACTACAGAAAAACTTGAGTAACAAGTTTCTTTACAACTCAAGTTCAGACCTATGTTACTCTATTACGTTAGCACTAAAAGTAATTTTTTTCTGGAATCAGAAACTTCAGAATGTCATCTTTCAAAAGAGACCAGGCTCATGCATGTGCTATAAGTATAAAGTATGTTGTTTTGGTTTGCAAAAAAAGTATGCAGTCCTCAAAAACGAAAACGAAAATGGCCAGGAGACTCATTGCAGGTTAACAGGTTAAGGCCTTGGCTATATGGTACCATATGGAAGTGTTTCACAATTATGAGTCGAAAATAAATGGCTGTAAACTAAATTAAACTAAGTTTTTAGGGATGGCAGAAATATGAAGATAAGCTGCTATACTATGCAAGGCCCAAAAAGACTATTTTAACAGAGAGAAACAGATGGAATCATATGATTTATAATATATATATATTGTTGTTATATTATTTGGTTTGATATTCTGTTTCATTATTTGTTGCTTAGGGTTTTTATTTCCTTTCTGTTTGGCAAGACAACATTATTTGTCCTGCCAATAAGTGTGTGTGTTACTGAACCAAAGAGTTACCGAATTATATTATATACAGTATATGCTCTTCTGTGGGTGGAACAGGCTCTCTTAAAGTTTCTCATTAATAAATTAATACACACGGTCCTGCTGCTGTCACACCTCATGGCTCGTTTTGACCGACACCGGCCAAGTCTAGCAGTGCGGCTGCTTTCAATACATTTCCTTTGTAGAGGAGCGTATGCAGCCACGAGGTACACGATGTAGAGGAGCATCTGAAGCCACAAGGTACACGATGTAGAGGAGCGTCTGCAGTCACGAGGTACACGATGTAGAGGAGCATCTGCAGCCACAAGGGTGAATTACCATCTGGGAGACGATAGGGGGCGCTTTTTTCACATCTGAGCGCCTGGGGTGGCTGATTTTCCAACGGTAGACTCGGTTGATGAAATATGAATTCAGATCGCTAATAAAAAAAAATATGAATATTCTCGTTATGGGCATTCAACCCGCGGGGGGTAAACCCGAGAAAACTCGGGTTGGGCATCCAAAGTGTTAACAAGGCCTCCAAAATCATAGGGTGTGACCTTCCCTCCCTGGACTCCATCTTCACCTCCCACACAACCACCCACTCCAGAAAAATTGCAAAGGATGGTTGTGTGGCAATAAAGCAATCTTGAATCTTGAGGTACACGATGTAGAGGAGCGTCTGCAGCCACGAGGTACACAATGTAGAGGAGCGTCTGCAGCCACGAGGTACACGATGTAGAGGAGCGTCTGCAGCCACGAGGTACACGATGTAGAGGAGCGTCTGCAGCCACGAGGTACACGATGTAGAGGAGCGTCTGCAGCCACGAGGTACACGATGTAGAGGAGCGTCAGCGTCGTCCGGTAGAAGTAGGGTCTTCATCAACGGGGGATGGGATACAGCTGTGAGGAGTGAGGTGCCTGACAGCGTGTGAATCAGGGGGATGAAGTGCAGCTGGGCTGAGTGACGAGAGGTGAAGGGATGCTGGCCATATAAGGGCGTGAGGCTTCCGTGGTGGAAGGGAGGATGAAGAGGAGTGCGTGGTGGATGGAAGGGAGGATGAAGAGGAGTGCGTGGTGAATGTGAGGGGAAAAGGAGGGGGAGTGAAGTATGCTCGTGCTGTGATTATGACAGGACCCCCCCCTCTATGGGCGCCTCCTGGCGGCCCAGGCTTGTCAGGGTTGGCCCGATGGAAATCCCGGACGAGGTCTGGGTCCAGGATCATCTGGCGGGAGATCCAGCTGCGCTCTTCCGGGCCGTAGCCCTCCCAGTCGACCAGGTATTGGTAGCCGCGGCGCCGCACGTCCAGCAACTCCCAGACTATGTAGGCCGGGTGGTCGTCGATGACCAGCGGAGGAGGAGGCTCCGGAGCAGGGAGAGACAGGGGACTGGAGACCACCGGCTTCAGCTGGGAGACATGGAAGGAGGGGTGAATCCGCATATGGGAGGGGAGCTGGAGCCTGACGACAGAGGGATTGATGAGAGACAGGATTTTGTAGGGACCAACGAAACGGGGGGTTAGTTTACGGGAAACGGACTTGAGCGGCAGGTCTCGGAACGAGAGCCATACCATCTGACCTGGTTGATAGTCGGGAGCCGGGGTCCGGTGGCGGTTGGCGAAGCGACGGTTCTGGTCCGTAGAGCGGAGAAGCGCGGCCCTTGTGTCCTCCCAAATTCTCCTGCAGCGGCGGAGGTGGTCCTGCACTGATGGAACAGTGATCTCCTCTTCCTGAGCAGGGAACAGCGGGGGTTGGTAGCCCAAAGAGGACTCAAAGGGGGACTGACCTGTGGCCGCCAAAGACAGAGAATTGTGGGCGTATTCGATCCACGGCAGGAAGGTGCTCCAGCCGGAGGGGCGGATCCAAGGTCCTGGTAGGCCCGCTCCGACTGGCCGTTGGTCTGCGGGTGGTACCCGGAGGAGAGGCTGACCGTGGCCCCCAGGGCCCGACAGAAAGCCCTCCAGACCTGGGAGACGAATTGAGGGCACCTGTCGGAGACGATGTCCACCGAGATCCCGTGGAGGCGAAAGACATGGAGTACCATCAGATCCGCGGTCTCTGCAGCAGAGGGGAGTTTGGGAAGAGCAACAAAGTGCACAGCCTTCGAGAAACGGTCAACAATAGTGAGGATGGCTGTGTTACCATGTGAGAGAGGAAGGCCGGTGACGAAGTCCAGGGCGACGTGTGACCAGGGCCGACCGGGAACAGGGAGCGGACGAAGGAGACCGGCGGGCGGTCGATGGGAGGCCTTAGCACGAGCACAGATGGTGCATGCGAGGACGAAGGCGCGAGTGTCCTCCCTCATGGAGACCCACCAGAAGTGCCGTTTCAGCAGGGACAGGGTACGTCGATCCCAGGGAGGCAGGCGAACCGGGAAGCGTGAACCCACTGGAGCACCTGGGAGCGGACAAGGTCAGGGACAAAAAGCCGGTTAGGTGGACTGTTACCTGGGTCCGGCTGGGCACGCTGAGCCTCCCTGACGATGGACTGGATCTCCCTGGTGGCGGCGGCCACCAAGCAGGTGGTGGAGAGGATGGTGTCGGGGTGCGCGGGACCCTCTTCGGGGACAAACTGCCGGCTTGGTGTTCTTGGAACCAGGATGAAGGTAAGGGTGAAGTTAAACCTGGCGAAGAACAGCGCCCAGCGGGCCTGGCGGGAGTTCAGGCTCTTGGCCGTCTGGACGTAGGCGAGGTTCTTGTGGTCCGTCCAAACCAGGAAGGGGACCTCTGAACCCTCCAGCCAGTGCCTCCATTCCTCCAGGGCTAGCTTGACTGCTAGGAGCTCCAGGTTTCCGATGTCATAGTTGACCTCGGCTGGGGTCAGGCGGCGTGAGAAGAAGGCGCAGGGGTGCAGTTTCTGGTCGAGGACGGAGCGTTGGGAAAGGACCACCCCCACTCCGGTACAGGAGGCGTCCACCTCCACCAGGAACTGGCGGGACGCGTCCACGAGGATGGGTGCGGTGGTGAAGCGCCGGCGCAGCTCGGCGAAGGCGGAGTCCACCTTGTCGGACCAGATGAAGGGCACAGAAGGCGAGGTGAGTTGGGTGAGGGGTGCCGCGACCCGGCCGTAGTCCCTGATGAAGCGCCGGTAGAAGTTGGCAAACCCCAGGAAGCGTTGGAGCTGCTTGACGTTGGTGGGATGGGGCCAGTCTGACACCGCCTTGATCTTCTCGGGGTCCGCCCGGATCTTGCCACCCTCAATGATGTAGCCGAGGAAGCCGATGGAGGAGACATGGAACTCACACTTCTCCGCCTTGATGAACAGCTTATTCTCCTGAAGACGCTGGAGGACCCGGCGGACGTGCTGGACGTGCTCCTCCATGGAGCGGGAGAAAATCAGAATGTCATCCAAATAAACAAAAACGGAGCGGTTGAGTACATCGCGGAGAACGTCATTGATGAGGGCCTGAAAGACAGCAGGGGCGTTGGTCAGCCCAAAGGGCATTACCTTGTACTCGAAGTGGCCGTGTCTTAAAGGCCGTCTTCCATTCGTCTCCTTCCCGGATGCGGACAAGGTGATAGGCGTTCCTGAGATCCAGCTTCGTGAAGATGGTGGCACCTTGCAGGGGCTCAAAAGCAGAGTCGATTAAAGGCAGGGGGTACTTGTTTTTGACTGTGATATTGTTGAGACCCCGGTAGTCGATACAGGGGCGAAGGGAACGATATATATTTTTTTTATCAATTTTTTTTTTTATTATTACTTTACATGAAAACAAGACAACACAATAACCATAATAACAATACACAGAACTTCACAGGGAGATAATAGAAACAATAATAATAACAGAAATAACAAATTATAAAAACAGAGTACAACATTTTAAATTTTAAAGGGGTACTATCTTATAAATGGCCTTTCCCAGTATCCAGCACCGTTTCCCGGCCGTGTCGCTCTATATTAATAAGACTTATGTCTCCAATTCTCATATTGGCGCATTCTTCCAATTCCCCTCACAACATCATTCACCCTCACCGAACTGAGTCATCTCAAAATGTGCATATCAGTGATGTCAGAGATTTCCCAGCTGCATAACAATGTGGCAATTGCCACCAGGCCACACAGTGGTTGGAGCCCAGCCTCAAAACGGCTTAAGATCTTGAGGTAGAAAAACGCTGCTTTTGAGTACTTGACTAGAAATACAAAACAATGAACCTTTTTGAAAAACAAAAACCTACAGAGGTGTTCCATAGACTCACAGGAACCGTGTAAAAGAGCCCAAATAGTGAAGAAATAGCAAAATAGCTCCCCCCCAATAAAATCCCCCGAGTTAAAGTTAAGGAGGACAACACAAAAGACAAGACAAACAAGACATTTCCTCCTCCCCCTCCCACGAGACCGCCGGACTCCCCCGGACAAGCACCCCAACCCCGCTCAGCCGCACACGGCGGTTCTCAACTTTTCAGCTGCTGCGACCCACAGTTCAATCCCAGCCTGTCCCACCCCAATCACCCGCGCCGTGGATATCTCAAGATAAATCACATCCATCAGTGTCAGGGACCAGTTAATCACTGTGAGCTTCTCAGGCTCCTTCCATCTCAATGCTATCAGCTTCTTCGCTGCTGTGACGCCTGCTAAGATAACCCTTTTTTGTTGTATGGACGCGGCTAGTGTTGTTATATCGTTCAGGAGTAGTGTAACAGCTGTGAACGGGATTGTTAAGCCACATAGATCTGAAAATTTGTCCGTTATTGACCTCCAGAAGCGGGCTACTGGTGGGCAATCCCAATACATCCACATTGCTTTCAGTTTAGCTGGTCGTCCACAGTAATACACATTGGCCGTATTACGGGGAGGGAAACTGAAGGGTGGGGATCGGGCGTTGTGGACAGCGACTCCTACAGGTTGGTTGGTGCGCCTGCGCAGTAGAATCAAGAAGCGACGGGGGCGGGGCCCCTCCAAAGCCCAGACCCCCGACGTGAAAGATTGAGCCGCGCAGGTGAAAAGATGCGACGGCTGTTACCTCGAGTATCGGAGGGGACTCGTGCTATGTATGACGTAGTCCACATTGCAGCCGGCTTGTGGGAGGCAAGAAACAACGTTCGAAGACAGGGGAGGGTTGAATTGGACGATATGAAAATTGGGATGGGAGAAAAATAGAAAATGGGAGAAAAAGTGGATAAAAAAAAAACAATGATGGGCCTCGGCTCCTTGTTCCCTCCAGGACTGGTCTTGCCCGCTCTGTAAGCCGACTCGCACATAGGTGGGTTGGGGAGGACATTCTCCCCCAGGATCTTTTGCAACAACTCCGGCATGGTCTCCGAGGGACGACCTCCCTCACTGCCCTCTGGGACACCAACGATCCTGATGTTGTAACGCCTCTCCCGGGACTGCATTTCAACAATTACCGTCTGGAGTTTGGAAACGTCAGCCTGCCTAGCCAGCAGGGAGCTCTCCAGACACGCCATCCTCTCGCCCTGTTGCGAGGCCTCTGCCGTTAGCGAAGCTAGTTTGTTAGCATTAGCCGTGGAGGTAGCGTGTAGTGACTCCATCTTCTCTCTCAACGGGTCGACCGCCAACCTAATTTCCTCCGTCACTGCCCGATGAAGAGTATCAAAAAATTCCGCCTGTGATTTTTTTTGCGCTTCAGCGAAGCGTACTTCAAAGTCTGCATGGAGTTTGGTCATGACCGAGAGAACAGCTTCACTTATTTCACTGATTCCGGGCGAAGGCGAGGATGGTTTCGGTGACAGTCTGCCGGCTGGCGTACTCATGGCCCGGGTCTCCATTAACACCGCAAAAAGTTGAAAAAAGTCAACGAAAGTAGTTGACACTCGACGAATCAACAAGAAAATCAATAACAAATAAAAATAAAATAAAGACTAATGGGGTGAAAAGTGTATTTTAGCACGTTAGTAGGGAGCTCTCGTGAAACACGTCCTACTCCATGAATGCCTGGCTCCGCCCCCCTCGGGAACGATCTTTCTTGGAGACAAAAAATAACCCTGCGCCGACAGGAGAGGAGGAGGGAGTGATAATGCCTAAGGCCAAGGACTCATGGACGTACTTCTCCATCGACTCCCTTTCTGGGTGTGAGAGGTTGAACAGGCGACTAGCGGGGAGTGGCGCTCCTGGGAGTAAATCAATAGCACAGTCGTATTGGCGATGAGGAGGCAGGGAGAGAGCCTGTTGTTTGCTAAATACAGCCTTTAAGTCATGGTAGACGGGAGGAATAGCAGACAGGTCAATGGTTTCGCTGGGGAGGTGGGGACCAGCGGCCCCTAGTGGCGACTGAGCTGATTGTAGGCAGGCAACGTGACAGTGAGCGCTCCAGCTGGTCACTAAGCCGGTAGGCCAGTTGATGACGGGGTTGTGTAATTTGAGCCAAGGCATGCTAAGGACAATGGGATTGTGGGGAGAGCTGGTGACATGAAAACAAATACTCTCGCTATGATTTCCGAATAACAGGAGGCGGAGGGGTATGGTGTGGCGAGTTATTCGCGTGAGCAACTTTCCGTTTAACCCGCGGGCGTCACAGGGTATCGGCAGGGCGCCCGTAGCGATGTGGTAGCGGGAGACTACGCCAGCGTCGATGAGGTTCTCGTCGGCCCCTGAGTCGACCAGGGCGGACAGCGGGAGTGATTGACCATTGAGACACAGCGTGGCGCTGAATAGCATGTTTGGACCGGAGCTGGGAGCGATGTCAAGGCTCGAACAGACGCCCAGCGTCACTGTCGAGCTCCGGCGTTTGGGTGAAGCGAACAAGAGGCAATGGAGTGACCAAGTTGGCCGCAATATAGGCATGCCCCCGTAGCGAGCCTGTGACGACGTTCGCTGGGGGGGAGGCATGAGCGGTCTAGATCCATGGGCTCGGGGGAACTACTTTCAGCGTGGATGTTGCGGGGAGGGCGAGTTGGGCAGGGCACAGGTGGGCGAGCGGTGCTAGCCTTCTCTCGGCGGCGTTCACGGAGGCGCATGTCCAGTTCCCTGGCCAAATGGATTAGCTCGTTTAGGGAATTTGGTTTTTCTTTGGACGCAAGTTCATCTTTCAAAACGTCGCTCAGGCCTTGGCGGAAAGGACCTCGCAGTGGCGTGTCACCCCAGTCGGAGCCGGCTGCCAGGATATGAAATTCGATGGCGTATTTGCTCACACTGCGACTTCCTTGGCGGATCGTAAATAAGCCGGCTGCTCTATCTGAATGACCCAGAGGGTGGTCGAAGACTTTACGCATGTCGTCAATGTATGCGGCGTATGACTCGCAGAGGGGAGAATTATTGAAGTGGAGAGCGGTTGCCCATTCCAGCGCAGCGCCCGTGAGCAGGGCCGACAGGTAAGCTACTTTTGACCTCTCGCTTTGGAAAGTGTGTGATTGTTGCCCGAAAACTAGCAAACACTGAAAGATAAAAGCTTGGCATTTGGAGACGCTTCCATCATAATGCTCCGGCGCGGGGACGTGGGGCTCCCTGTGCGGGGGAATCGCAGCAGTGGGGGGAGAGTCTGGTGGGGCTTGCTGAGTTGTGACGTATGCCTCGAAACGGCCGTATTGTCTATCTCGTTCCGCAGAGCCGAGTGTGAGAGCGGTAAGCTGAGCAGTGACGGCATCTATGGAGAGGGCGAGTTGGTCAACTCGAGCGGACTGGCCGTTGATAATACTCACGGACTGCTTCTGAAATCTCCTCCATTCCTCGATCTCGTGTGTAGCTGGTTCTGTCATCTTGGTCGTGGTGTTCTGTGAGAAGTGGGTTTTAAGCACAGCCCAATCGCTGAACACAGGAGAGGAGAATGGAGCGTTTCAAGGGGTTTTAATGGTATTCCCAAGCAGACAAGTATTACATCCAGAAATGTACAACAGGTATGAATGGGGGGATAACAGGCAGGCGCACTACGGTGCCGCTGCAGACGGGAGACACAGGAAATGTACAACAGGTATGAATAGGGGGATAACGGGAGCAGGCGCACTCCGGTGCTGCTGCAGACGGGAGACACGGTTTCGTGTTTGAGAGAGGGAGCTGGAACTCCTCGGTAGCTCCAGGGGGGTCCAGACAGGAACATGCTGGCACGGAGGTCCTGGGCACAAGAGAGGGAAGTTAGTACACGGATGATCACACGGGGATGCCTAGCAGGTCTTCAGACTGAGGCGTTGTACCTAGGTAATGATACTAACACCACGACGACTTCTGGTCAGCGTCGTCCGGTAGAAGTAGGGTCTTCATCAACGGGGGATGGGATACAGCTGTGAGGAGTGAGGTGCCTGACAGCGTGTGAATCAGGGGGATGAAGTGCAGCTGGGCTGAGTGACGGGAGGTGAAGGGATGCTGGCCATATAAGGGCGTGAGGCTTCCGTGGTGGAAGGGAGGATGAAGAGTGCGTGGTGGATGGAAGGGAGGATGAAGAGGAGTGCGTGGTGGATGGAAGGGAGGATGAAGAGGAGTGCGTGGTGAATGTGAGGGGAAAAGGAGGGGGAGTGAAGTACGCTTGTGCTGTGATTATGACATGTAGAGGAGCGTATGCAGCCACGAGGTACATGATGTAGAGGAGCGTCTGCAGCCACGAGGTACACATGAGGTACACATGAGGTCCTGCATACGCTCCTCTACATTAGAAATGAATTGTTGGCAGCCGTGTCGCTAGACTGGCTGGAGTTGGTCTGAAACTAGCCTTCTGCTACATTGAACAGATGAGCAAAGCCTACTAGTGCATGACGCCACACCAGAAAAACACGTAGTGCGTAGTCCATTTGTTAAAGGGCCAGTTCACCCAAAATGAAAACATATTTGTTAATACGTGGAGTTCTATTTATTGCATGATAGTTTTGGTGTGATTTGCCTAGATTTGGAGATATCTGCTGAGACGTGCCGTCAATTGAATGGCACTCAGTTTGTAGCTCAAAGCAAAATAAATATTTGAAAACAAAACATTGAAAAACTTTACATTAATGTTTTTTTTGTGAAGTTTAATTTAGGAACTATTTTCTACCAAAGTACACCCACCAGATTATTATGGGCGGTGTACTTATAGAGTATTTCTATTTTTTACTTAAAGGCCAACCTTCACGTTGTATTTTTGTTCAATAAACAATGTGGACTAGGCCAACGGTGACTTTCATGAAGAAGGGAAAAAAAAGTATTGAAATTGACCCAGTTTTAGCGTTTTTATCAAACATTTTGTCTGCCCAACACAATCACCACGCACGTGGATATTTTAATCAATGGTTCATAACGTGCGTGTGTAATCGAAATGATCTCGTCACAACAGGTGCAGGGCACCAGGGGGCTCACCAGGGGGCGCTGAGAGTCACACACAGCTAGTGGCAGGCACTGCAGGCAGAGAGCCTTGCTACCATAGATATATGCTTGCTACTACTAGCCGAATGAAAATGTATCTGTTTCACCTAACACTATTGCTCCGTGATTATAGCCATCCATCTCTAAAGCTAACCACTATTTGTAAAAGCCACAACCACGTTACCATATTTGTAATAATGTAAATCATTGTGTCGTTGTACTACATATTGTGTTTATAACGTTAGTAGCTAACATAGCTTAGCTTGGTAGCTATTGTGCTAACAACATATCCCGACATCCGGCTCGCTGGCCGGCATGAACGGCCGACCCAAAATGGTTCTCTCCTCTCTGTACACCCCGTCCCCACGGGTACCCTGCCGGGGGCCCATGGACGCGACAATGGCGGCAGCCGTAGGGTGCTCGAACCCGTAAAGGCTAGTGGTACACGATAGCTATGAGCTAACTAACGCTACAGGCTCAAACACCCTACGGCCGCCGCTGTTGTCGCGTCCACAAGCTCCTCCGCAGGACACCCGCGAGGACGGGGGCACACAAAGAGGAGAGAACCACCCGCAGGGACGGCGGAGCTATAGGCTAACGTCAGTGTAGTGGTCCCGACTGTAGCAGGGACGGCGGAGCTATAGGCTAACTGTGATGCACCGAGTGGGCCACCATTGATCTACATGCCCCCGATCTCAAATGGTTCACGACAGTAGACATAATGCTAACGTTAGCCAGCGCCATATATCGAGTAGTACTATGACCCGGACGGGCAAGGCATACGTTTCCTGAAGTGACGTCACGGCCGTGCTAGCGTCTGATAAGCTTTTAGATTTGGCTCATTAATATGCACCTGTAGTGACGTCGGCGTTTGATAAGCTTTTTTGATTCGCGCGTGCATGTTATTCGTGCGTGGACCTTTTTAACTCTTTCGGAGTGGCATTTCCGGTGTCAAATGGAAAAAAATAAATAATGAAATTATATACCAGTGATGTAAACTACCCATAATTGATCAGTAGGGTTTAACCTGGATGTTGGGCTTTAAGTAAAATACTGTACTTCTTCCACCAGTGATTAATAAAATCAGCAATAAACCTTAGAAAATAAGTCACATCCACTAAAAATCGGAGGTTTCCACACGTAATCATTGGATTAAGACAAAACCAACCAAATAATGAACTGAGGGGGCAGCCCTAATGGCTACACAACATTTCAAATGATAACACTCATGATGAAAGAGTCAAGAAAAGCATATAATCAAAGATAATTGATTGATTATAACAAAAAAAGAAACTGAAAATCAGTCACAAGACAGAAATTATTCTCAATAATCAACTGTTCACTATTGGCAAGATGCTATTGCTGAGACATCGGGTAGATATAATTATGTAGATATTAATGAAGGATCCAGAATTATACAGTATGTGTCCAAGATGACACAGGGGTTTTCAATAATAATAATCTTTATTGATATAGCACCTTTCATACATAGAATGCAGCTCAAAGTGCTTAACAGAGCAAAAAACACAACATTTGACAATAAAGCAAAAAAAGAAAAGAAAAGCAGAAGTTTAAAACCACAAAACATGATTAAGAAAATATCTAAAAAGCATAAATGACAACAGGGATTTTAAAATCAGCTAAAAGCAACAGTATAGAAATAGCTTTTTTTTTGCACTTACAAACATACATTCTGGAATAAAATAAGTAAAAGAAGAACAGTTCAAATGTGCAGGAAAGGTAAAAAAAAAACCAAGGGCCTATAAGCGACCTCCCCTCTTAGACCTATATAGGATAACTACACACACAAACCCCCCCCCCACATTATGCACAAACACACATGCGCATATCCCTCTCTCATACACACAGATACATACAATACAGCATTATACAACAATTATAATGGTAAAAAAAATAAAAGACTTCACGCAAATACACATGGATACTACAGACTACAGGATCTGTAGTTCTTAAGCTTACTTTTAAATATATTTAAAGTATAACATGTTTGTTAGATTTTGTATATCATTCCACATCACTGCACCTTGATAAACAAATGAGAATTTGGCAACAGAGGTCCTACAGAAAGGAATGCGTAAGTCTTTATTTCTTCTTGTGAGATGTGCATGATAATGAGAATTAAACTCAAAATAACTTTGAAAAAAGATTAGGCAAAGATAAAGGAAGACCAATCACTTTGTACATAAGAACCCCCCCTTGGACAGAGCGGCCACAGCAGGAAATGGCGGGGGTAGTGTGAGCCTCCCACACGTTACACCTCGCCAATGAGAGTCCGCGCTGGCAGGTGAAAAGATGCGACAGGCTGCCTCCTCGTGTACCGGAGGGGACACGTGATGCAAGGCTTCTATCCTCCCTACAACCGGCCAGTAGGGGGCATATGCGAGCAACGTTCAAAACAGGGGAGGGGAGAATTGGCACAACGTCATTGGGATGGGAGAAAAATAGAAAAAGAGAAAAAGTGGATAAAAAAAAGAAGCCGTTTGGTACTTGTTGACCTCAGACGACTGCTCTACCTCCCGAGCCACTGTCGCCCCAGCAAGAGTTAAAAGGTCTACAGCAGGGTAGAGAGACCAGCTATGCTGTATGCCTAGAAACGGTGGCACTGACCAACAAGCAGGTGGCGGAGCTGGAGGTGGCAGAGATGAAGATGCTAAGGTTATCTCTGGGAGTAACAAGGTTGGACAAAATTAAACATTTCTACATCAGAGGAACGGCCAATGTTGAGCAGTTCGGGCAGAAAGTGAGAGAGGCTAGACTGAGATGGTTTGGACATGTGAGGAGAAGGGAGGTGGGGTACATCGGGAGGAGGATGCTGGAGATGGAGCTGCCAGGAGAGAGGAGGAGGGGAAGGCCCAAGAGGAGGTGTTTGGACACAGTGAAGGAGGACATGCGGGCAGCGGGCGTGACGGAGGACGACGCAGAGGACGGGGACAGATGGAAACGGATGATCCGCTGTGGCGACCCCTGACGGGAAAAACCAAAATTAGAAGAAGAAGAAGAAGAAGAAGAAGAAGAAGAAGAAGAAGAAGAAGAAGAAGAAGAAGAAGAAGAAGAAGAAGAAGAAGAAGAAGAAGAAGAAGAAGAAGAAGAAGAAGACACAGCAACTTCCAGATTATCTTGTTTTGATGCTCCAGATACTAGGAAAAAGGCTCTGGCTCTGGTGATATCTACCTCGTAATCATTCTGTGCCCCACAGTCTCATGGAACGACATAAACCACAACACATGAGAGTTCCTATTGAGTATATAATCCTTAGTAGAACATATGGTTTTCATGTGTCTCCTCAGACTTCCTTTCTGACTGAACCCTTTCCCACAAACTGAATAACGAAATGGTTTCTCTCCAGTAGGAGTTCTCATGCGTTTCTTCATTTCTACATTCATACTGAACCCTTTCCCACAAACTGAACAATTAAATGGTTTGTCCACAGTATAAGTTATTGTGTGTCATTGTGTGTCTCTTCAGATGTCTTGTACAACTTAACCCTTTCCCACAAACTGAACAACTAAATGGTTTCTCTCCTGTATGAGTTCTCATGTGTCTCTTTAGATCTTCCTTCCTACTGAACCCATTCCCACAAAATGAACAACTAAATGGTTTCTCTCCAGTATGAGTTCTCATGTGTGCCTTCAGACTTCCCTTCTGACTAAACCCATTGCCACAAACTGAACAACTAAATGGTTTCTCTCCTGTATGAGTTCTCATGTGTCTCTTTAGATCTTCCTTCCTACTGAACCCTTTTCCACAAACTGAACAACTTAATGGTTTGTCCACAGTATGGGTTATTGTGTGTCTCTTCAGATTTGATTTACAAGAGAACCAATTCCCACAAACTGAACAACTAAATGGTTTCTCTCCAGTATGAGTCCTCATGTGTTTCTTAAAATGTTCCTTTGTAGAGAACCCATTCCCACAAACTGCACACATAAATGGTTTCTCTCCAGTATGAGTTCTCATGTGTATGTTCAGATCTCCCTTCATACTGAACCATTTCCCACAAACTGAACAAATGAATGGTTTCTCTCCTGTATGAGTTCTCATGTGTGTCTTCAGATCTCCCTTCATACTGAACCCTTTCCCACAAATTGAACAAATGAATGGTTTCTCTTCTGTATGAGTTCTCATGTGTATCTTCAGATCTCTCTTCCTATTGAACCCTTTCCCACAAACTGAACAACTTAATGGTTTGTCCACAGTATGGGTTATTGTGTGTCTCATCAGATTTGATTTACAAGTGAACCCTTTCCCACAAACTGCACAAGTAAATGGTTTCTCTCCGGTATGAGTTATCATGTGTTTGTTCAGATTTCCATTCTGACTAAACCCATTCCCACAAACTGAACAAATGAATGTTTTCTCTCGTGTATGATTTCTCATGTGTTTCTTCATGTCTACCTTCATACTGAACCCTTTCCCACAAACTGAACAACTAAATGGTTTCTCTCCAGTATGAGTTCTCATGTGTCTCTTCAAATCTTCCGTCCTACAGAACCCATTCCCACAAACTGAACAACGAAATGGTTTCTCTCCTGTATGAGTTCTCATGTGTCTCTTCAGACTTCCTTGACTACTGAACCCTTTCCCACAAACTGAACAACTAAATGGTTTCTCTCCTGTATGAGTTCTCATGTGTCTCTTCAGACTTCCTTGACTACTGAACCCTTTCCCACAAATTGAACAAATTAATGGTTTCTCTCCAGTATGATTATTTGTGCATCTCTTCAGATCTCTCTTCTTACTGAACCCAGGCCTGATGTTCGATAAACCTTTTATTTTCTGTATCTTCTTTGGTTTCAGAGTCAAAAAACCTGACTGAGGTCCTTCACTCTCCTTCCAATCATCACTGTCATCAGTCTCAGTTCCAGAACAGTCTGAAGAGAGAAGCTGATTATTTATAGTTTGTTCCAAATCACCAGCTGGATTTAAGTTATTAGCTGGTTCTGATACTCCACAGTCCTCTCTATCAGGTTCTGTTTTCATACGTTTAGTTGAGGTGCTGGGTAAAGAGTGAGCTTCTCTGTTTTTCTCCCTCTGGGTTTGAAGAAGCTGGAAGGGCTGAGTGTTATCTTGACCATCTTCACATTTAACTGGGTGTTCTGTGATCTCAGAGTGATCAGCTTCTTCCAGCCCTTGGTGTAGTTCACCTTTAATCTGTAGGAGCTCTGGGTCCTGGGTTTGGCTGAGCTGTGAGGACAGAGTATTCCCATCATCATTTTCATATTTCACAGGGTGTAAGGTCATCTTGGAACCATCAGCCCCCTCTAGATCTTGAAATAGTTCATACTGTTCCTCTTTAATCTGTAGGGACTCTGGGTCCTGGGTTTGGTTAAACCATGAGGACTGAGGTTTATCTTCATCATGTTCATTCTTCACAGAGACAAGAGTCAACTTTATGATATCAGCCTCCTCCAGACCTTGAAGCTGCTCTCCCTCCTGACTGGTCCAGAGTTCCTCCTGTTTCTCTTTAATCTGTAGGAGCTCTGGCTCCTCCTGGCCGACACTGTGGCTCCTCTCCTGCTGCTCAGGGGGAACCCTCTCTTCACAGATAAACTGCTGTGAAGCAAGGGAGCCTAGAAAGAAGGGCATACAATAATGTAATTAAAATAAATAATTCAAAACCATGGCTTTTGAAAATAACAAAGGGACAGGATGGGCTGGGCGATAAAACGATAACGATAACTATCGCGATAAATTATTTCCACGAAATAAACATGAAACGTGGTCGCAAAGTTTCGATATATCGATTTTCCAAGCTTGGATATCAGCGCACACGCACTAACAACCAATCAGTGAAGGAGATGGCGACAGCGAAGGAGACCCGTGGTGCACCTCTGGGTAGTAAACAAGGCTGGCTAGGATCATTAGCTTGCACGCCGCTATTTTATAGTTTACGTGCGGAGTGGGTGTGTGGCGTGAATTCTGAGGGTAACGGTTAGAGTAGTGTGGGGTATGCTGCACCGCGGTTGACGTCGTTGCAATGTATTGGGGCGGAACGGAGTATTTTAGGGTGATAGTTAGTACATTGTCGTGGGATACACCGCTTGCTCTGGCTAACTGTTAGTTCCATTCTTATAATGCATATGATCCAGTGGCGGTAGGTTGCCCCCTGAATATAATAATCTATGCACTGGTGTTTAGTGGCGCCGGGCATAAGAAGTTAATTAAACTTGACAGAAATTATATCGACGATAATTATCGATATCGAGTGATATGAAAATAATTTTATAATTTTATCGCGATAACGTTTTTGGCCATATCGCCCAGCCGACAGGTCACTATTTCACACTACACTTTTACCAGGAATGTAACACGGTGAACCAATATATAGGGATGCACAGATGGGGATGCCCATTATCTCCATCACTATTTGATGGATCGGCATCGACTACAGGTGGTCTGCTCCATTACCAAGTTGTCATAAAGCATCATCCTCCAATAACATCAGAGCAGTGCATGGTTGAGAAGGGAAATGTTCCCAGCTTTCCCCCCAGAATGGATCTGATTACACTTGAGGAGATATTGGCCAAAGTTTTGGAATCTGTATTACATAAGGCTGTATATAGAAGACGCATCAGCACTGTTTCATCCTTTTAGAGGAAGTCCCCACTTTAGATTTTCTTACAATGTTCACCTAAGCCTTGAGCACACTTTGGATAGAATAGAGTAACTGCAATATTAGTATTGAAATAATAATATTTATATCAGCATGGCACGGTGGCTCAGTGGTTAGCACTGTTGCCTCACAGCAAAACGGTCCTGGGTTCAAACCCCAGCACGGGCCTTTCTGTGTGGAGTTTGCATGTTCTCCCCGTGTTTGTGTGGGTTTCCTCCAGGTACTCCGGTTTCCTCCCACACCATACAGACATACATGCTAGGTAAACAGTATACTCCTGCCATTGCCCTTGACCAAGGTACTGGCTTTACAACCGGAGTTGGTCCCCGGGCGCCACACTGTATGGCTGCCTACTGCTCCTAAATAGTTAGGATGGGTCAAAATGCAGAGAATGGATTTCCCCAAGAGGATTATTAGAGGCTTAAATTGAGGTGGCAATGCATTATACTACTCTGTACTGGGAAAGGTAATATTATTGTAGTATGTTACTGCCCAACATTGACAATTAAGGACATATCCGGTCCGGTTGTTGTTTGTGTCCTTGTGCTTGGTTTACTATATTTTTACTTTGGTTTTGCGTATTTGGATATCGGATTGGTTGCTTGGTATTGTCGATTGTATTGGTTTGAGCCCCATCCAGACTGCTCTTTGTACTGTGGCTAGGTTAGCTAACCTAGCCTGTGTTATCTTTGCAGCTAAATGGCTCGCGGCTAGGTTCGCCTAGTCGCAAGGCCAGAGGAGGTTCAATCTGGAGAATTAACAACGGCAACCAACGTGTGAACAACCACAGTGGGCTAATGCCCCCGGTATCCAACCAGCCCAACTGATCTGGCCGTCTACACCTGAGCCAGAGGATTGCAGAGCTGGAGGGAAGAATCTCAACTCTCTACCAGATCAAAGAGGATAAAGAGGGACAATCTGGTCAGCTCAATTCATCAGCCTGCACCATCCATCATCGCCACCTCCCATGACTCTACTGATGAAGATAAAGACAATCTACCATGGGCTGGCAGCACTAGACTCTGCAGATAGAGGGCTGGTCTGCTGTAAGAAGGTAGAGGGGTTCCTGCCGTGCCCCACCACCCTCGAAGAAGGTCCTACAGCTCTCCAACATGTTTAGCACCTTGGTGCTGGAGCCGGTTAGTGAACACCCCTCTTCCCAGATCTCTGTCTTGTCTGCTCCCCCTGCAGGTTCCCTGCCTACTGCTTCCTCAACTGCCCCACCTGCTGCTTCTACGGCTGCCCCGCCTGCTACTCCTGTGACTGCCCCACCTGATGCTTCTCAGGGAGAGGCCTCAACACCAGATCTTGATTGATTGATTGAACATTTTAATTAACAGATTGCAGAATGGGTACAGTACAGCTCAATACACACAATTGTTAAGGGGATGCAGACCAGAGAAAGACTTTCTTCTTTTTTACATCAGGGTCCCCCATTTTCAATTCATAATGACATTCACAACATACAGATATAAAAATCTAATCTAATCATCTAATCTAATCTAATGACATACAGTACTATTACATTTGTGACATACAAGATATGCAAATATACAGTACTGTTAAACAGAGATCCGAACAGTAAATATATACATACGAGGGGGAGGGAAATGTACATTAGGAGGGGGTGGGTGGGTGATAGGGTGTTCGGACATTTACGGGGGCCAGTTTCGAATTGCAGCCTCCCGTAGGTGCTCCTTGAGAGCGGTTTTGAAGGTGGGTAGGGATTAAATTCTTTTTTACGACTGTGGGTAGGGCGTTCGACATTGATGTGGCATAATTGCGAAACGTGTTTAGTCCCTTGTTTGAGCCGAATCTGGGTTGCACATGATTTGTGGAACTCCCTCTGGTGTTGTGGTCGTATTCACTGACCTTTGGGAAGTACCTCAACATGTACATGGGTACCTTAGTGGTGTAGTGTATCTTGTAGACCAGGCCCATTGCAAGTTGTTGTACTCTGTTGTCTACTCTAAGCCATCCTAGGTTGTCAAAGTGGGCAGGGGTGAGTTGGGTTCTAGGAGTAAGGTCAAGCAGTAGTCTGACCAGTTTGTTTTGTGATGTTTGTAATCTTGTTTTTAGTCCCTTTGAGGTGCTTTGGTACCGGTGCAAGCATAGTCGTAGTACCCTTGAATGAGTGCTCCTGCTAGAGTCTTCAGGGTATTCTTGTTTACCAAAGAGGAGATCCGGTACAAGAATCTTGTTCGTTGGTTGACTTTTTTTTATTACATTGTTTGTCATTTTGTCACAGGAAAGATTTGCCTCTAGGATGGACCCCAGGTATGTAATTTCACTGTAACAGAGAAGTCGTTTGTCTTGCCGAGTTTGTTATTTGATCCGAAGAGAATGTGTGCCAACCGCTGCTTGTGATAGGGTCCTCTATGGTCAGGTATGTCACTGTCCCTAATGCAGAGACCTGCAGCTACCCTGGTACAAAGGTAATGGACATAAACAATGTTATCCCTCCACTGCTCTGTGAATTCAACCTCATCCTCACCTCATCCTTTACTCTGTCATCTTTCTCTCCTATTACAGACGCCGGGGCCTTGACACTGGTAACGTTGAACCGTCCCCCTAAATGGTCCAGCTGGAACAGTTACCCTCTCCTCCAGACCATAGCACCAGACATCCTCCCATTCCTAACTGCAACCATCAACTCCTCCCTCAACTCGGGGGTGGTCCCCACCTCCCTAAAACCAATCAGAGTCACACCACAAAAAACAACAACCTTGAACCTCACCATCATAGACAACTATCGTCCTGTCTCTCTTCTCTCCTTCCTTTCTAAATCACTTGAACATGCTATATCAAACCAACTTACTGATTATCTCTTATAGAATTACCTCCTAGACCCTAATCAGTCAGGCTTCAGGACTGGTCACTCCACAGATGGCCCTCATAGCCGCCACAGAGGCTCTTCACTTAGACAAAGCAAAGGGCCTCTCCTCTATCTTGATTCTCCTGGACCTGTCAGAAGTCACAGCAGTGGGCGGCTACGTGGCGCAGTGGGCAAGGCGCTCACCACAAATACTGGAGACTCGGCTCGAACAGGAATGCCTCCCTGTTCGAGCCCAGCTCTCCACATTGCTTTCAGTTTAGCTGGTCGTCCACAGTAATACACATTGGCCGTATTAGGGGGAGGGAAACTGAAGGGTGGGGATCGGGCGTTGGGGACAGCGACTCCTACAGGTCGGTTGGTGCGCCTGCGCAGTAGAATCAGGAGCCAAAGCCCAGACCCCCCGACGCTGAAAGATCGAGCCGCGCAGGTGGAAAGATGCGACTGCTGTTACCTCGAGTATCGGAGGGGACTCGTGCTATGTATGACTTAGTCCACATTGCAGCCGGCTTGTGGGAGGCAAGAAACAGCGTTCAAAGACAGGGGAGGGTTGAATTGGACGATATGAAAATTGGGATGGGAGAAAAATAGAAAATGGGAGAAAAAGTGTATATAAAAAGAAAATAAGTCACAGCAACAGCAGCCAGTCAACAATCAGATCCTCCATTCCCTCACAGGAATGGGAGTAGCCGGCTCTGCGCTGGCATGGCTGACATCCTACCTCGAAGACCGCTCCTACCAAGTATCATGGAGAGGGACCCTGTCGGCTTCCCGCCCCCTTCGGACGGGTGTGCCCCAAGGATTGGCCCGCTTGGACCCCTCCTCTTCTCCCTCTACACCAAATCTCTGGGTAACATTATCACGTCTCATGGCTTCTCGTATCATTGCTATGCCAATGATACTCAACTCTTCCTCTCCTTTCCTCCCTCAGATATCCATGTCTCTGAGCGGATCTCGGCCTGTCTCCGCCTGGATGATGACCAACCACGTCAAACTGAACCGAGGCAAAACAGAATTGATTCACCTGCCGGCCAAATCCTCACCGCTGATCGACCATTCCATCACAGCGGATAATGTAGCTGTGGCCGCGTCCCCGACCGCCAAGAACCTTGGTGTTGTCCTTGACGACCGGCTGAACTTCTCCGCTCACATGGCCGCAACAACCAGAACCTGCAGATTCCTCCTGAGCAACGTCAGAAGGATCTGCCCCTTCATGACAAAAGAAGCCACCCAACTCCTGGTCCAATCAACAGTCATCTCTCGCCTCGACTACTGCAATGCACTGCTTGCTGATCTATCGACCACCGCCACCAAGCCACTTCAACTCATTCAGAATGCAGCCGGCATCCTGATCTCCAACCTACCAAAGTCAGTCCATCTCACCGCACTTCTTAGGGACCTGCACTGGCTCCCCATCGCTGCACAAATGCGCTTCAAGGTGCTCGACTTGGCATATCAAGCTGCGAAGGGAAGCCGCCTATTCTCGGTCCTTGCTCCACAATGGTGGAACGAACTTCCGACCAATTAGGACAAAACCCAACTGTTACAAAGGGTCAGATTAAACCGAATATATATATTTATTGCCTGAGATCCCATGTATAATATTTGCATATCGTTTGATATCCCCTGTATATTCCTTGTACAATATATACGGAATATCCCTTTACCTGGTAGCAGGACAGACCATAATATTCGTTCTCCTATTGGAAGCGACCCCTAGGCGCTAGCGCCATACCCCCCTCGAGCTGACTTGAAAGCTACCGCCAGGACTTGCCCAAACATGCCCGCTTTCGCCCAAGGCTACGAGACAGTGAGCAGGCTGGCACCATCGTTTACCCCCCGCACATATAAATATAGCGCGGCGAATACAGAACTTCCCTTGCAGTTCACTTTCAGTTCGCCTTCAGTTCAGTCTGGTTCAGTTATCCAAGCAACGCCTCACCCACTACGCAACGTGGGCATAGCAGGGCTCGCATTGCCCCAAGATAGTCTCGTGTTATCCTAATACGTCTGTTTGTCGTATCGTTCGCTGTTTATTAGTAAACCTTCATTACGAGTCAAAGACCACGTGGAGTGAGTAATTGTGCGTCGACATAGAGCACTTATTGCCCGTGCTAATAGTATAGTAACGTCAAGGTCAACCGTGCACTACCGCACCGGAGAGGATATCTACACCGGAGCAGCAGCACCACGGGGGATTTACACCCCGCCCGCAGTGCCACTTTTCCGGCAAGGATTATTATTCTTCATTCTTCACCAAGCTGCTGGAAGCAGAGAAACCGTCTACACCCACTGCTGTGGGATCCACGTGCCCGTGGAGACATCACTCAAGCCCGTCTTTGTCGTACCGGAGACCCCACGGCTTCCACCTTCATCTGCGCGGAGCGCACCCTGGGATTACCAGGCTGCTTTCTCCGCTGACGCAGGGAGTAAATACACCGTCTCCAGGTGCATTGCTACAGCTCCGTGGACCATTGACATTCCTAGAGCATTGCCCCCCTCTGCTGGCTTACAACCGGTAGTACCCCTTTTCCCAGAATAACCATAGAGATAATCCTTAATATTCACCATTTGATTTGCCTGCACATTCTATTTGCCTTATAAGCGCAATCTAAGCAAAGTATATTATGTAACAATATTCCCTTTGATGTAATAAATATTCTAACCGAGTATTTTGTGTGGAAAACCGTGTTATTGTTGGAGTGTTCTAATCTAAAATACTTATGTACAGTATTGGCCAGGAGTACATAGACGGTAGTGATTTAATGATATCAGTACTTGATTAATACAGTCAGGGAATTGTACCCCTCAGTTAAAATTGGTCCTTCGAGCCCCGGATAATAATTAGCGTAATATTAATATAATATTAATATTGACATGGCCGATGACGAACACTCCACAAACGGTTCTCCTAAGCTAGATCGCCCGCAGCGCAGACGACAGCCACCTCCCTACCTAGAGGCATACTCTGTCAGTCCAATACCTAGCTTTAAAGGGAAGTTAAACGCGGAAAAAGTAGAAAGTAAAATTATGTCCGACCCTAACAACCAGGTTACCCCGACCACAGAGGCCCTAGTGGGTGCTAATGTAACTGACCAAGCTCACGGTGGGGACCAGGAGGGAACTGACACGACTTTACCCCCAGACAATACCGAAGAAATAGCCCCCGATCAGCCCCGGGAGGAAGACAACCCTAAAGAGACGCGCACCCAGGAGACGGATCTCCTCGGTACGCAACAGGAGAATGGATCTCCAACCAGTACTGCCGGGAGCCGATCGCCCCGAACGGCGTCTTCCCCCAGCGAGGCGGACAAGATGCTGGCGCAAGCACTCATCGCCACCCTGGCAGCCTCCACCGAACGCGATCGACTTCAAGCGCAACAGACGTGCGAGCGCGAACATTACGCAGGTGAGCGAGAGCGCTTCCAGGCGCAACAAAGGAGCGAGGACGACCGAATAAGACTGGAGACCAGACGCCTCCAGACAGAAGAGAACATCGAGAGAAGCCGCGCCGACGTCGCAAATGCACAGCTCCACGCCGCCAATGCCCAGCGCGACGTCGAGAGAAGCCGCGCCGACGTCGCAAATGCACAGCTCCACGCCGCCCATGCCAGCGCCAATGCCCAGCGCGACGTCGCCAACGCACAGCGCGACGCTGCCCAGGCCAGCGCCAATGCGCAGCGCGACATCGCCAATGCCCAGCGCGAAGCCGCGCGCGACGCAGCCCATGCCCGGCGCGAGGCAGAGCGCGACCGGCTGCAGGCGGAGCTGATGGACAAACTGGTTGCCATGGCGACACCCCCTCACTCCGCACGGAGCTCTCAGAGGTCGTCAAGACGTGGGTCTGGGACACATTCCCCTACCCGACGAAGCGACCCGGGACCCCGCCTACAGGAGGATCCTGTCCACGTCTCCGAACCCCCTCCCCAGCCGGTCCATACGAGACCTAGCAACCGGGGTACAGAACCGAACCACGCCGAGAGACTGAACAAAAGACTCCAGGTCCTAGCAGAGGAAGAGGAGGAGGAAGAGGAGGGGTGTCAAGCCGACCAGCAGCAACGTGCTCTGGCCCAGGAGGCCCAGTACAGCCCCGACCCGCAGCAACGTACTCAGGACCAGGAGGTCCAGTACAGCCCAGAAGTCAGCCCCGAGGCCCTGCGCTACAAACCCCCGACTCAACTCACGGGTGAGTTTGACGCACCGCCAGCCCCGAGGAACAGCACCTGGGTACCCGACCTTCGGTACCCACCAAGTACCAGCCCAAGACGACACGCCAGAGGGGACTCGCCTAGGAGGCCTCTCCCCCAACGCTCACCGATGTATCGGTCATCCATGACGTCATACATTGCCACGCCGTCATTTCCCGACTTCGCCTATGAGACTCGAGCACAGTACACGGAGCTCTGGATGTGCCTAGAGACAATGATGGTGGATGTCGTTGATGAACGCCACAAGTATGCAATATTACTGAAGCACCTGAAAGTACAGCGAGCGCACAATATAGCGCTAGCCTATGCTACCTCTACGACCCCATACACAGCGGCCCTTGCAGCGCTGGACCAGAGATATGGACGTATATGGGATTACGTAATAGAAGAGATAAGGCATATTGACCACCTACCCCCAGCCACAGACAATCGCTCACTAGACGACCTGTCAATCAAAGTGCAGTCCCTGGTGGGGATGCTGGGAGCTCAACGGGAGAAGGGCAGGCATGAGCTATACGCCAACTCTAACGTTGAGAGGATTTTGGAGAAGCTGCCACCCGCAAGACAGGAGCGCTTTAGGCGGCAGAGGGACTACCGAGATCCCGACGGCCCCGAGCCATCCCTCCTTGATCTGGCCGACTTCCTGGCGAGAGAGGTCAGCAGCTTACGACTAGATACATTCGGGCGGAGCACGCCAAGCTCCAGAGAGGGACCCAGGAGAATAAATGATGGAAGAAGATCGGTGACTGTCATGCACCAATCAGAGTCAGTACCGCAGCACTCCAACCACAACACCCCCTCGACGAAAGAGGACCAGTGGAAGATTGAGTGCCAGTACTGTGAGGGAGAACATCGGCTCCATCAGTGCGAAGATTTCAAGAAGCTGACCACGGATGATGTGAGCCAGTGGGTCAAGGACCACCGCCGCTGCTTCCGCAGCGCGCGCAGCCACCTAGCAGCTGAGTGCCACCTGAAGAAAAAGTGCAGCAGGTGCGGTGGCACCCACCTGGAGGTCCTGCATGACATCAACAAGCGTCAGCCAGGACAACAGAGTGGGCCCGTCGCGGTACTGTACCATGCCGAGGCGGTGGCACCAGAACCAAAATTCTACCAGACCGCTCCCTTCTGTCCCGACTGCTACGGCAGACACTGGGAGTCAAGGTGCGACTCGTGCCATATAGAGTCTACGTCACCACCCGAGACAGGAGTGCTCCACATTGACCAGCACAGCGAGACCCCCCGCGTGCTCCTCAAAGTGGTCAGAGTGCTCCTGAGCCACGGGGACAAAGTCATGGACACTTACGCCGTCCTTGATGACGGGTCAGAGAAGACCCTTCTGCTCGCGTCCGCCGCGGCCCAGCTGGGACTGCGGGGGAGCGAGAACCAAATGACGATTCGGACAATAAGAAGAGATTTAAAGACGATAAAGGGCGAGAATGTCTCCTTCACTATCGCAGCAAGCGGGCAGCCAGAGCGACGGTATAGGATTACAAATGCTTTCACCAGCCAAGAAATAGGACTATCACAGTACACCTACCCCATCCCACAGTTGATGGATAAGTGCGTGCACCTGCGTCAACTACCTATCCCGCTCATAGACGGCGCCACCCCGACCCTGCTGATAGGCTCCGACCATGCAGACCTCATCGTCCCGATAGACCGGGTCCATACCGGAACCCGAGGCTGTCCTGCAGCAGTCGAGACCCGCCTAGGGTGGACACTACAAGGCCCCCTCGCTAAATCTCTCAACCGAACAGCAGCCACTAGTTGCCTCCACTCCAGAGAGACAGAAGAAGACACCGGCCTCTCCCCCGTACAGCAGAGGCTACTGACATTAAGCGAGAGGCCCGGGAGAGAACCGTGGGTACCAGAGGGAGTTCGGAACTCCACCCCCCTCAGCTGCGCTTCAGACGTAGCTGACCTCGAACCCAGCACCCCAAGCGACTCCTTGACGGGGCGGCCGGGACCGGCCCCTCCTCACACGGGGTACAGAGCGAACAAGAGAAACAGACGGAGGAGGAGAAAGCACAGCCAAGCCCAGATCAAAGCAGTCTCAGGCCCGCTTCCTCCTAAGCCCCCCTTCATCCCGTCCAGTCGTCATGACCATAGACCAGTCACTACCCCGAGTTGCGTGGCCGGCCGGCCGCGTAAGCAAAGTGACCACTGGTACCGACGGAAAGGTCAGAGTGGCAGAAGTGCTCGGCCAAGGGCGGATCTACAACCGACCCGTGGCGAGGCTGATCGAGTCGCCAAGGCTCCCCGACTTGCCTAATGACGACCATGACCCCTGACTTTGTGAACTGCCCGACCCCTCACAACGGACATTGAGTAGTGGACAGTGCGGTTAATCTGTCCCTGCTTAGCTAATTAGGTGGGACTAATTAGGGGGCGGCTGTTACAAAGGGTCAGATTAAACCGAATATATATATTTATTGCCTGAGATCCCATGTATAATATTTGCATATCGTTTGATATCCCCTGTATATTCCTTGTACAATATATACGGAATATCCCTTTACCTGGTAGCAGGACAGACCATAATATTCGTTCTCCTATTGGAAGCGACCCCTAGGCGCTAGCGCCATACCCCCCTCGAGCTGACTTGAAAGCTACCGCCAGGACTTGCCCAAACATGCCCGCTTTCGCCCAAGGCTACGAGACAGTGAGCAGGCTGGCACCATCGTTTACCCCCCGCACATATAAATATAGCGCGGCGAATACAGAACTTCCCTTGCAGTTCACTTTCAGTTCGCCTTCAGTTCAGTCTGGTTCAGTTATCCAAGCAACGCCTCACCCACTACGCAACGTGGGCATAGCAGGGCTCGCATTGCCCCAAGATAGTCTCGTGTTATCCTAATACGTCTGTTTGTCGTATCGTTCGCTGTTTATTAGTAAACCTTCATTACGAGTCAAAGACCACGTGGAGTGAGTAATTGTGCGTCGACATAGAGCACTTATTGCCCGTGCTAATAGTATAGTAACGTCAAGGTCAACCGTGCACTACCGCACCGGAGAGGATATCTACACCGGAGCAGCAGCACCACGGGGGATTTACACCCCGCCCGCAGTGCCACTTTTCCGGCAAGGATTATTATTCTTCATTCTTCACCAAGCTGCTGGAAGCAGAGAAACCGTCTACACCCACTGCTGTGGGATCCACGTGCCCGTGGAGACATCACTCAAGCCCGTCTTTGTCGTACCGGAGACCCCACGGCTTCCACCTTCATCTGCGCGGAGCGCACCCTGGGATTACCAGGCTGCTTTCTCCGCTGACGCAGGGAGTAAATACACCGTCTCCAGGTGCATTGCTACAGCTCCGTGGACCATTGACATTCCTAGAGCATTGCCCCCCTCTGCTGGCTTACAACCGGTAGTACCCCTTTTCCCAGAATAACCATAGAGATAATCCTTAATATTCACCATTTGATTTGCCTGCACATTCTATTTGCCTTATAAGCGCAATCTAAGCAAAGTATATTATGTAACAATATTCCCTTTGATGTAATAAATATTCTAACCGAGTATTTTGTGTGGAAAACCGTGTTATTGTTGGAGTGTTCTAATCTAAAATACTTATGTACAGTATTGGCCAGGAGTACATAGACGGTAGTGATTTAATGATATCAGTACTTGATTAATACAGTCAGGGAATTGTACCCCTCAGTTACACCAACCAATCATTCGCGGTCGACTAAAGACACACTTCTTCAATCAATATCTGAAATGAAGAAAATTCATTATAATGAACAAAAAGATTATAATAACCTTCTTACTGTCCTCTACTGGGTACTGCTACATATTACAAGGACAATTTTCAACAAAATATATCATTGTCAGATTGGTTGTGATACCTTGGTGTAAACAAAGCAGACCACTGTTAAAACAAATGGTAGCCTAATTGTCAAGATAAGACCACATTTCATATACCTATACTTCCTGCTTTCGGCTGCCGTTTTCTGTAGCTCTGCCCTATCGCTACCTTAACGTTATAATTAATGATGAATTATAACCCTTCAATTCTAAATACTCAGTAAGTTATCTATATATTACTCAGATTTATGACCGCAGTGCATCGTCGAAAGGACTAGCGTAGCAGGATCTCTCTGTGGGAGGACTAGCGAGAAAAAGGGAGACGAAGGGAGTCTCTGTCTCGTCACTAAACACAAATGACTGTGTCGGCACCTGGAGAGAGGATTGCACTGCTGAAGGCAAGGATTATTTCATAAAGAGACTACCCTAGACCCCGGTTGTGAAGTGACTAGCGAAAGACAACAAGGCCCACCATCAGCAGCTAAGTGCTAGCTTAGCTTCAGTTTAGCCTAGCCGCCTGAAGAGACCGGAGAAATAAGGCAAGATGACGACATACACAGTATCTCCAGACTAGGGCTGGGCGATATGGATTTTTTTTTTTTTTTTTAACAACATATGTATATTATTTTGCAGCAATTCTTTGTCATTGCCGCCATCTTTAGTGTTACATCCCCTCACACTCCAGTTCTCAGGCTGCAGCTGGTTTGAAAGGGAAAGTAAACTGGCTTCTCTGCTGGCTGTGGCTCCAGGGGAGTTGAACAGTTCTGGCTCTGCTAGTTTATTTTCGATCTTTTGGCGCTTTTTTGGTGGACAAACCACCGCACATTAGCACCGTGACTCGTGACTGGAGACTAGCTCTGCTAGCACACATAGCCTACTGTGTACAGACGGTTTCAAACTGTATTTTAAATTAGAAAGCAAACAAAATAAAGAGAAAAATAAATCTCAATTTGGTCAGTATTGTCATTTGGACAAGCAAAGCCATTACTTTAAGTTGCAGGCAAGAAAGACAAGTCTGTCCACTGTCTCTGGTTTTAAAACTGCCCTGTTGCAGGTCACAAAAAAAAATATATATATATATAAAAAAAGAAAAGAAAATCGATTTCTTTTTATTTCGATATTCGATATCGATTATTAAAATATATCGCGATATTTATCGTTATCGTTATATCGCCCAGCCCTACTCCAGACTGTATTAGTTGTCTCAACTTCAAAGAGAAAATCATGGAGTTAGAAGCTCAGGTTACTAATCTGTACCAGATCCATGAGGATGAGACATTTCTGGGCCCGGCCATCCTCTCAGTCAAGGGAGCACTCGCAAACATGCTGTGCTATTTGAAGATGATAACGGTAAACACAGCAGAAGATGGAGAACAGACAGACTGACCAACAGGGAACGGCATCCAACCCTAGTACAACCCTTGAGGTGTAATGTTAGTCTATTGGAACTGTATACAGTAGTACTAGTCAGCTGCTAGTTAGCGTTCTAGTTAGACAGTTGAGCAGTTGATTTTTTTTTTATTATTATCTTTATTAGCGTTTTACAGCTTTTTCTGGCCACGCAGGACCGATAGAGGAGAGAGGGAGAACGGGAGGAGAGGTAGGGAAGACATGCGGCAAATGGTCGCCGGGACTGGGAAACGAACCCGGGACGACCGTTTCGCGACTCAGCGCGCTATATGGTGTGCTACTGGAGCGCCCCAGTTGAGCAGTTGATTTGATTGTGAGTGTGTATCGTTCGCTAAAAGCAGCCCGCCTCATGTTAGCTAGGTGTATCTGTTATATTGACGAGGCTTGACAACGAGGTTCAAAGTTAACTTCACATTTATTGGCTGTTCGTTTACATGTCGCTTCATGCATCAAACTTCAGCGTACATCTGTGTCTTGACTTCCTAGTGTGACGCACTTGTGAACACTCACCTACGGCAACTAAGAGGCTCAAACGGAAACCGAATACATCACAGTGTCTGTTGTAATATGACTGTAATATGAGAAGAGATGGCGCTGCTCCGACCGGCTGCCTTTCTGTTCGCTCCGTCGAGACTGTGTTTACTTTTGTTAATATTTATAGTTTTTAGAGTTTTGTTCGTACCAACTGTTGGTGCATTTAATGTATATGACCGTCAGTCACTCATAGACATTGGATTACGGGAAACTTACCAACTGGATTACTCACTGGACCAGCTTTCCGAACCGCATCAATGGCCTGAAGAAATCCTCCGGAGATTAGGACCAGATCCTTTGTTCCTAGATCCCAGGAAAAGAGGAACCAGACGGCGTGGAAAGAGGGCTGGGATCCGTAACAGGCTGAGATCCAGACGCCACCGTACACCACTGCCCAGTATATTGCTAGCCAATGTACAATCAATTGACAATAAACTGGATGACATCCGAGCAAGGATTCAATATCAAAGAGACGTTAGGGACTGCAACGTCCTCTGCTTCACCGAAACATGGCTCACACCGGAGGTTCCAGACCACGCAATTCAACCAGCAGATCACTTCTTTATCCATCGCAATGATCGGACATCAGAGTCCGGTAAACAACGTGGAGGAGGTATTGCCTTCATGTTTAACAAAAATTGGAGCGATCCAACTAACGTGAAGGAATTATCCAACCACTGCTCCCCAGAACTGGAATATATAACCATCAAGTGTCGTCCTTTCTTCCTCCCGAGGGAGTTAACGGCGATCGTCCTGATCGGAGTGTATATTCCACCGCAAGCCAGCAACAAGGTTGCGCTCTCCAGACTCCACGACGAGGTAAATAGAATACAAGTGGCGAATGTTAACGCCGCCATTTTAGTGCTGGGAGATTTCAATAGCGCCAATCTGAGAAAGGTATTGCCTGACTTCTATCAGCATGTGACTTGCAACACCAGAGGCGGTAACATCCTAGATCACTGTTACACGCAATTTAAAGGTGGCTACAAGGCTCATTCTGATAGTGGCTTTGGTAAATCAGATCACGCGTCCATCTTTCTTTCACCAAAGTACAAACAGAGAATTAAAAGTACTCCCGTAGTCTCGCGAGAGGTGCAGAAATGGGATTTGACGTCAGAGGAGACGATCCGGTCAGTGTTTCACTACACAGACTGGAATGTGTTCCGCGACACAGATAACATTAATGTCTACACGGAGACAGTGCTGGACTATGTTTGTACTAGGGTGAAAGAAACAATCCCCACTACCAAAATGAAAGTTTACCCAAATCAAAAACCCTGGGTAGACAAATCCGTCCGTGAAGCTCTGAGAGAGCGCACCAAAGCATACAACGACGGCCTAGTGGCAGGCAACATGAATGACCACAAGGTGGCGCGATACAACGTAAGGAGGACAGTGTCAGAGGCCAAACGGCGCTACAGGGATAAAATTTGAACAAGCTGACTCTAGAGCTATGTGGCAGGGGCTCAAAACGATGACAGACTACAAAGGCGCCTCCCTCAAACTGAACAGTGACATCTCCTTAGCAAATGACCTCAATACCTTCTATGCGAGGTTTGATGCTGGTAATAACAACACCAGCTCACAAGCCTCGGCAATGGGGGGGGGGGGGGGGGGTCGGCTGCTGATGGAGGCGCAGTGTTCAGGGTAACAGAGCATGAGGTGAGGCGGACCTTTAAAAAAGTGAATATCAGGAAGGCAGCAGGTCCGGACGGCATCCCCGGCCGCGTCCTAAAAGTCTGTGCCGACCAACTGGCCCCAGTATTCACTGACATATTTAACCTGTCCTTAGAACAGGCTGTCATCCCCACCTGCCTGAAGAAGTCCACTATTATCCCTGTACCCAAAAAATCCAAGCCTGCTTGCCTCAACGACTACCGCCCTGTAGCTCTCACCTCCATAGCCATGAAGTGCTTTGAGAAGCTAGTAAAGGGCTACATCTGCTCCTCCCTCCCCATCAACATGGACCCCCTGCAATTTGCATACCGCCCCAACAGGTCCACGGAGGACGCCATATCCCATGTGCTGCACACAGCAGCATCACACCTGGACAAGAGGCAGGGGAACTATGTGAGAATGCTATTCATCGACTACAGCTCGGCATTCAATACCATAGTCCCCTCCATACTCATAGCCAAGCTCAGGGACCTGGGCTTGGGCTATGACCTCTGCCAGTGGGTCTTGGACTTCCTGACTGGCAGACCCCAGGTGGTGAGAGCAGGCAACTGCACCTCCTCATCCATCACCCTCAACATAGGGGCCCCCCAGGGCTGTGTTCTGAGTCCCCTCCTCTACTCCCTGTACACACACGACTGTGTGGCTCAGCGGAGTAGCAATACAATCATCAAATTTGCTGACGACACAGTGGTGGTGGGCCTGATCTCTGCCAACGACGAGAGGGCCTACCTGGAAGAGGTCAAGGTCCTGGCGGGATGGTGCCAGGAAAACAGCCTCTCCCTGAACGTCAGCAAAACAAAGGAGATGATTGTGGACTTCAGGAGGTCGGGGGTCAAGGACTACAGCCCCCTCAGCATCGACGGGGCACCGGTTGAGAGAGTCAACAGCTTTAAGTACCTCGGAGCCTACATATCCGAGGACTTGACATGGACCACACACATTGACAGTGTTGTGAAGAAGGCACGACAACGCCTCTACTTCCTCAGGCGCCTAAGGAAGTTCCAAGTCAGCCAGAAGATCCTTAAGAACTTCTACTCATGTACAATAGAGAGCATCTTGACCGGCAACATCACCTCCTGGTTTGGGAATAGCACTGCACAAGACCGAAGCAGACTACAAAGAGTGACACGTTCAGCCGAACGCACAATTGGAGGGGGGCTCCCCACCCTCCAGAACATTTACTACAAGCGTTGCAAGGGCAAGGCTAAGAGAATCATTAAAGACTCCAGTCACCCGAACAACTGCCTCTTTGAACTGCTGCGGTCAGGCAAGCGATACCGAAGTCTCAAGGCGAGCACAGAAAGACTCAGAAGAAGCTTCTATCCCCAGGCCATCAGGCTGCTAAACGAACAATGAATGAACACTACACAACAACAACCACCAAACGCACATAGCACACACATCCACACGCACACACTCACTTTAAACAAACACACTGTAGCACCCACTCCACACACTTTATAGCACACACCCACTTTAAACAAACACACTGTAGCACCCACTCCCCACACTTTATATTTATGGATGAAGGATTGCACTACAACTCGTACACCTTACTGTAAATTGTACCTAAAATTGTACCTCATCCCATTTCTGCTTTGCACTAGATAGTACTGTACATTAGTACACTGCATAGTATTGTGTATTGTATATTATATGGTAACTCAGAACATTGTACATATGTCTATACCGAACACTGTGACCTCATTTTTCTTTTTTTTCTTCTGACCTCATTTTTCTTCTTCTAAATTCATGCTATATTATGTTATTATGTTATTTGATACTATCTTGTCTAGCACAGTCTCTGGAGCGTAACAGTAAGAAGCATTTTGTATGAAAGTATTCTGTACTTCTGTATGACAACTATTAAAGAACTTGAACTTGAACTTGAACTATGCTGCCACAGAAAATGCCCGTTTGGATTTCTGTACTTTTCACTACATGTTTTATTACTTCATAAACTCTCCCATCAGTCCTTAAAAGAATAGAGTTGAAAATATCCATAATAATCTACAAGACATCATTAACACTAACAATATGATGAGAACATTTTGAAGAAGCGGAAAAGGAAGTCTGTGGAGTGACAACAGGACACAGAAGGAAAAAACGAGAAACCTGGTGGTGGAATGAGACCATACAACAGGCGGTGAAGGAAAAGAAAACAACATTTAAAACATGGCAGAGGACGAGGAGAGTAGAGGACAAGATAATATACAAAGATAAAAGAAATAAAGTAAGGAGAGAAATAAAAACATCAAAGAGGATGAAGTGGGAGAACTGGAGTAGAGATCTAAGCAGTAGTGAGAAGCAAAAGGAAATGTTGAAGATCGCAAAGCAAATGAAGAAAGAAGGAAATGACATAAATGGAGCAAAGTATGTAAAAGATGAAAGAGGAGTGATCAAGGTGCAGGAAGAAGAAATAATGGAAAGGTGGAGAACATATTTTGAAAAACTATTAATAAATTAAATAATAATAAAATGATCATGATATAGAAATGGTAGAAAAAGTGGAGGGACCAATTGAAAACATCACAGTGGCGGAAGTGGAGAAAGCATTAAAAGGGATGAAGAACGGAAGAGCGTCAGGTCCAACAGGAGTAACAAGCAACATGATGAAGTAGGGCTGGGCGATATGGCCAAAAACGTTATCGCGATAAAATTATAAAATTATTTTCATATAACTCGATATTGATAATTATCATCGATATAATTTCTGTCAAGTTTAATTAACTTCTTATGCCCGGCGCCGATGGACGGGCTATTAATAGACTTGTTTTTCTGCTGCGAATGTCTCGAGTTGATGTCGTCATCAGTCCGCGCACTAACAGTTAGCCAGAGCAAGCAGTGTATCCCATGACAATGTACTAACTATCACCCTAAAATACTCCGTTCCGCCCCAATACATTGCAACGACGTCCACCGCATACCCCACACTACTCTAACCGTGGCCTCAGAATTCACGCCACACACCCACTCCGCACGTAAACTATAAAATAGCGGCGTGGAAGCTAATTATCCTAGCCAGCCTTGTTTACTACTAGAGTCCTACCTCTCTACCCAAAGGTGCACCGCGGGTCTCCTTCGCTGTCGGCCATCTCCTTCACTGATTGGTTGTTAGTGCGTGTGCTCATATCCAAGCTTGGAAAATCGATATATCGAAACTTTGCGACCACGTTTCATGTTTATTTTGAGGAAATAATTTATCGCGATAGTTATCGTTATCGTTTTATCGCCCAGCCCTATGATGAAGGCAGCGGGTATCACAGAAGAGATGGTGAGAGTGTTTGGAAACATCTTGGATGAAGGAGAGATCCCGGAGGAATGGAAAAAGAGCACAACAATAACAATTTATAAAGGGAAAGGAGATGCACTTGAGTGCGGAAAGTGCAGAGGAGTTAGACTGCTGGAACATGGAATGAAGGTTTTTGAGAAGGTGTTGGAGGAAAGGCTGAGGAGATTGATAAGTGTGGACAGGAGACCGTGTGGAAGATCAACGACGATGCAATTTTTTATTGAGGCAGATGCAGGAAAAGTATAGAGAGAAGAAAAATTTATTATATCATGTTTGTGTAGACCTGGAAAAGGCATTTGACAAAATACCAAGGAGTGCTATAGAATGGGCGCTTAGTTGGCAGAAGATACCAGAGAGACTTGTGAGAGCTGTAATGTATGTCCCTGTATGTGGGAGCCACTTCGAGAGTCAAGACAGTAGCTGGAACATCGGAGGACTTTGTCATTGGAGTAGGTGTGCACCAGGGTTCGGCCCTTAGCCCACTGCTCTTCATTACTATAATGGAGGAAGCAACAAGAGATTCACGAGGAGAAGGACCGTGGGAGCTGCTTTATGCTGATGATCTAGTGACAGCAGATTCTGAGGAGGAAGTGAGGAGAATGTTTGTTGAGTGGAGGGATGGAATGAAGAAGAGGGGAATGAAGATAAATATCGACAAGACAAAGGTGATGATAACAGGGAGTGAAGGAGAGAGATTTCAGTCAGGAAGATACCCATGTGGAGTCTGTGGAAGAGGAGTGGGAGTAAACTCTGTGCAGTGTAGAGAATGTGACAAATGGTGTCACCAAAGATGTTCAGGTTTGGAAAATCTGAGGGGAGTGAGGGATTTTAGATGCCCCACGTGTGAGAGGGAAGAGGAGGAGGTGGTTGGAGATGGTGGTCTAGTGGTAGGAGAGGAGGTGCTGGAGGAGGTTAAGCAGTTTCGCTATCTGGGAGATGTGATGGACTGTGAGGCGGGAGTGGAGAGGACGATGAGGGCGAGAGTGGCGGCGGCGTGGAGGAAGTGGCGGGAAATTAATAGGCTATTGGTGAATCGAAACATAGAGGTAAAGATCAGAGGAGGGATATATGAAGCATGCGTGAGATCATTTCTCCTGTATGGTTCAGAAACGTGGGTAATGACAAAAAGGGTGATGGTGGTGTTAAGGAGCTGCGATCGGAAGATGTTGAGGTATGTGGTGGGAGTCAGGTGGCAGGACGGGAGGACCAGTGCTGAGGTGGATGAGATCTGTGGTGTCAGGGAAAATTGATTTCAAGGTGAGATATGGACGTCTGAGGTGGTTTGGACATGTGAGAAGATCGGAGGAGGGGGGGATGTTGAGAGGGGTGGAGGAGATGATTGTGGATGGGCGGAGGCCGAGAGGGAGACCGAAGCAGACGTGGAGGGGATGTGTGGAAAATGATATGAGGGATCTGGAGATACATGAAGACATGGCACAAACCCGTGCCCATGGGTTGCTCATCGCCCTGTCCAACCTCACTGTAGTGCGGAAAAAAGGACGTAACGAAGATGATGATGATGAATATATTTTTTTTTATATCATAATGATTGTGAAATCTTTCCACCTGGGAGCCTTTTGACTAAATACATTTATTTTCTCTTTCTCTACAGAAACAAAGACGGAGGCAACTGAGACTGAGATTTGATGCTCGCTCTCTCTCTCTGTCTCTCTCATTCATCTCTCTCACACACACACAGTATTACTCTGACAATAATATAAGAAAGGTGTTTCAATATTGTTATTGTTTTGTTGTTACCTGTTGATCTAATGTGCCTATTGTTCAAATAAATTATTATTTCAAATAGAAATACAATTATTAATTATTTCCTAATCATTTGAATGGTGTTTTTATGGCAATAACAACTATACCGTAATAACAACTATACCGTAATAACAACTATACAGCTATAGGCGTAGACCAGGGTTTAACCCCTGGTTGTCAAGAGAGAGAGGAGATGAGGAAGATGAGCTGGTGCTGATGGGGAGTGAAGATGAGCTGGAGGACTGATCAGACAGTATATACCCCACACACACTGTGTTTAAGTTATTAAATCATAATAATTGTGCAATTATTTATAGGCCTTTATTTTCACAAGTAGGTTACATTTCGGACAAGTACGTTTAGCTTTCGGACAAGTAAAATATCTGAGCCACTTGTCCAAAGTCACAAAATTGTCCAAGTTAATGCCAAGCCCTGACAGCGCACTGAACCATGGATTAAGGTCCAGGAGAATAGGCAGAGTAAGTGAAACAGACCCTCTTCCAGCATCTCTCTCCCCCTCTCCACTCAGAAACACACTGTTCCAGCATCTCTCTCCCCCCTCCACTCAGAAACACACTGTTCCAGCATCTCTCTCCCCCTCTCCACTCAGAAACAGACACTCTTCCAGCATCTCTCTCCCCCTCTCCACTCAGAAACAGACCCTCTTCCAGCATCTCTCTCCCCCTCTCCACTCAGAAACAGACACTCTTCCAGCATCTCTCTCCCTCTCCACTCAGAAACAGACACTCTTCCAGCATCTCTCTCCCCCTCTCCACTCAGAAACAGACCCTCTTGAAAACCAGAGACAAAAAATGCTCTGAGTTTTGTGTAAAAGTCAGTCAAAGCTTACCATAAGCACGAGCAGTGAACTCCAAGCCCACGTGACTGAACTCAAACTGGAAAGAAACAGACTAAGAAATGATGTAAACTCCATGATCAAAACAGCAAAAAAAAATCATCAAGGACAAAACCGAGGAAAACAAACCACGTGAACTTTGGAAATTACTCAATAACCAACTAGGCTGCAGTAAAAAACTTAAAACCAGATTCTCAAACATAAACATAAAGACGGACAACACGCTCATCACAGACAAGCTGGATGTAGCCAATTACGTAAACAGTTTCTTCACAAACATAGCCACAACACTGGTAAACAAACTACCCTCCCACTCAGGGCATTATGGGGTAGAACACATAGTAGCATACTACAAGAACCTAGGGGTCCACAAAGACGACTTCAAACTGAAAATGGTAACAACAGATGAGGTACTCAAAAAACTGAGCGCCCTACAACCTAACAAGGCCACTGGCCATGACAACATCCCCTCCAAATTCCTCAGAGACTCAGCAGCCGCCATCACCCCAGTCATCACACACATAATAAACCTCTCTATAAAACAGGAACACGTCCCCAAGGACTTCAAAATTGCGAGAGTAACACCCCTGCACAAAAAGGCAGTAAATTAGACCCAAGCAACTACCGCCCTGTTTCTATCCTTACCTCCATCTCGAAAGTCATGGAAAATGTTTTATACGAACAGGTAGAAAAATACCTCGCGGAAAAAAATCTAATCTACGAATTCCAATCTGGCTTCGAACATCCCACTCCACTGACACATGCCTTCTCTATAGTGATGCACGATATATCGGCCGCCGATATAATATCGGCCGATATGGCCGTTTTTTTACACATCGGTATCGGTCCGATATCAAGATAGGGCCGATATTAAAAAAAAAATTAAAAATAAAAATAAACTTTTTTTTTATCTTTTTTTTCTTCTTTTTACATGTTTTGGCCTTAAATAGCTTCAAAATATCAGTAATTTATGAAAATAAGTTACAAAAGTAAAAAAAAGTATGCGTTTTGGAAAATAGCTCTTTATTTGATTATCATAAAAAAGTGTTTTCTATACAGAGATATCGACATCGGTAAATATCGGTATCGGCCAGAACAGCAATATTAATATCGGTTATCGGCCACAATTTTCACATCGGTGCATCACTACTTCTCTATTTAAACGACCACATCAAACAAGAGGTGGACGCGGGCAAATACTGCGGCATGGTCATGCTGGACCTACAAAAGGCCTTCGACACTGTCAATCACACCATTCTGATTGACAAGCTAAAAGCAATTGGTTTTGATAGTCTATCAGTGAGCTGGATGCAATCCTACCTGGAGGGGAGAGAGCAGATGGTGGAGGTAAACGGTACCCTACCCCCCCCCCCCCCCCCCCCCCTCACAGTAAGCTGTGGTGTTCCACAAGGAAGCATACTAGGTCCGCTACTGTTTCTAATTTATGCAAATGACATGTCGTCAGCTTGTGACTGCAACTTGTTCCTGTTTGCGGACGACTCAGCCCTGCTGGTCTCTGACAAGAACAAGTTACAGGTTGAAAAAACCCTCAGCTCAGAACTAGACAAAATCTGCATATGGCTCGATGATAACAAACTATCATTACACATGGGCAAAACAGAGTCCATTCTCTTCGGTTCAAATAACAAACTCACAAGACCGACGGCTTCTCAGTTACAGTGGGTGACAATATTGTCACAAGGAAAGAAGATATTACCTACATGGGTTCCATCCTAGAGGCAAATATTTCCTGTGACAAAATGGCATCCAATGTAATAAAAAAAGTCAACCAACGAACTCGATTCTTGTACCGGATCTCCTCACTGGTAAACAAGAATACCCTGAAGACTCTGGCAGGAGCACTCATTCAAGGGTACTACGACTATGCTAGCACCTCATGGCACCAAAGCACCTCAAAGGCGCTAAAAACAAAATTACAAACATCTCAAAACTAACTGGTCAGACTACTGCTTGACCTTACTCCTTACCCACCTCACCCCTGCCCACTTTGACAACCTAGGATGGCTACGACAGAGTACAGCAACTTGCAATGGGCCTGGTCTACAAGATACACTACACGACCAAGGTACCCATGTACATGTCAAAATACTTCCCAAAGGTCAGTGAATACCACGATCACAACACCAGAGGGAGCTCCACAAATCATGTTAAACCCAGATTCGGCTCAAACAAGGGACTAAACACATTTCGCAATTATGCCACATCAATGTGGAACGCCCTACCCAAAGCTGTAAAGGAATGTGAATCACTACCCACTTTCAAAAACACTCTCAAAAAACACCTACGGGAGACTGCAATTTGAAACTGGCCCCTGTAAATGTCCTAACACAACCTCCTCCAATGTACAGTAAATTACCAAGTATGGTCTTGTCAATATTCCTATGTACAGTTTTGCTTGTACAGTTGTACAGTGTCCCCCACCCACCCACCCCTCCTACCCAACCTCCCCCCCACTCCTACCCACCCACCCCCCCCCCCACCCACCCACCTCCAATGTACAGTCCCCCCCACCAACCCAACCTCCTCCAATGTACAGTTTCTACGTCAAATGTATATACTCTTTTTTCTGGACTCTTTTCGTATCACAAACAGTACTGTATTTGCAAATCTGGTATGTCATAAATGTATAAATGTAGCAGTACTGTCTATCTGTATGTCATGTATGTCATAATATGTTACGATGAATTGAAAATGGGGGACCCTGATGGAAACAAGACAAACGTCTTTCTCAGGTCTGCATCCCCTTAACAATTGTATGTATTGAGCCGTACTGTATTGTACCCATTCTGCAATCTGTTAAATAAAGTTTTCATTCATTCATTCATTCACGGTGGTGACCAATCTGTTCCTAGTTCAGACTCCTCCTTAGTCCATCCAATACTTCAAATATCTCTTCTGCAGCTGCAGTTAGTCCGTTCTTTACACATCTACATTCTAGATACGTTCTGAGAATTATAGATTAGTATTATTCCATTATATAGATAATTATAGATTAGTATTATAGATTAGTATTATTCCATTAGCCATAGACAATGAAGTGAAGCTGTTGCTGCACTAACAGCGCAGGCAATGACGTCATTTCCGCTGTGGCGGAGACGCGTTATTTCTAAACCTAGCCGCATTTCTGGCAGACGCTCTCTGATTGGCCACTGACATGTTTGCGTTTGCCCAATCGCGTGACGATTGATTGATTGAAAACTGTATTATTACTGTATTATTACAACTGTACAAGCAAAACTGTACATTGGAATATTGACAAAACCATACTTGGTCATTTACTGTACATTGGGTTGGGTTAGGACATTTACAGGGGCCAGTTTTGAATTGCAGTCTCCCGTAGGTGTTCTTTGAGAGTGTTTTTGCAAGTGGGTAGTGATTCACATTCCTTTACAGCTTTGGGTAGGGCGTTCCACATTGATGTGGCATAATTGCAAAACGTGTTTAGTCCCTTGTTTGAGCCGAATCTGGGTTTTACATGATTTGTGGTGCTCCCTCTGGTGTTGTGATCGTGGTATTCACTGACCTTTGGGAAGTATTTTGACATGTACATGGGTACCTTGGTCGTGTAGTGTATCTTGTAGACCAGGCCCATTGCAAGTTGCTGTACTCTGTCGTCTACTCTAAGCCATCCTAGTTTGTCAAAGTGGGCAGGGGTGAGGTGGGTTCTAGGAGTAAGGTCAAGCAGTAGTCTGACCAGTTTGTTTTGAGATGTTTGTAATTTTGTTTTTAGCGCCTTTGAGGTGCTTTGGTACCATGAGGTGCAAGCATAGTCATAGTACCCTTGAATGAGTGCTCATGCCAGAGTCTTCAGGGTATTCTTGTTTACCAGTGAGGAGATCCAGTACAAGAATAGAGTTCGTTGGTTGACTTTTTTTATTACATTGGATGCCATTTTGTCACAGGAAAGATTTGCCTCTAGGTAGGTAATTTCTTCTTTCCTTGTGACAATATTGTCACCCACTGTAACTGAGAAGCCGTCGGTCTGGCTGAGTTTGTTATTTGAACCAAAGAGAATGGACTCTGTTTTGCCCATGTGTAATGATAGTTTGTTATCAGCGAGCCATATGCAGATTTTGCCTAGTTCCGAGCTGAGGGTTTTTTCAACCTGTAACTTGTTCTTGTCAGAGACCAGCAGGGCTGAGTCGTCCGCAAACAGGAACAAGTTGCAGTCACAAGCTGACGACATGTCATTTGCATAAAATAGGAACAGTAGCGGTCCTAGTATGCTTCCTTGTGGAACACCACAGCTCACTGTGAGGGGGGGGATAGGGTACCGTTTACCTCCACCATCTGTTCTCTCCCCTCCAGGTAGGATTGCATCCAGCTCACTGATAGACTATCAAAACCAATTGATTTTAGCTTGTCAAACAGAATGGTGTGATTGACAGTGTCGAAGGCCTTTTGTAGGTCCAGCATGACCATGCCGCAGTATTTGCCCGCGTCCACCTCTTGTTTGATGTGGTCGTTTAAATAGAGAAGGCATGAGTCAGTGGAGTGGGATGTTCTGAAGCCAGATTGGAATTCGTAGATTAGATTTTTTTTCGCGAGGTACTTTTCGACCTGTTCGTATACAAATTCTTCCATGACTTTCGAGATGGAGGTAAGGATAGAAACAGGGCGGTAGTTGCCTGGGTCTAATTTACTGCCCTTTTTGTGCAGGGGTGTTACTCTCGCAAGCTGTGTCTTTGCCCATTTCCACGTCGAACAGCCTGCAAACTACTACAATCTGAAAGCACACGCCCAAATGTTTTCCAGCAAAAAGCACAGTCAGAGATCTATCATATAACACAGAACAGTGGTTCTCTTGACAATTTGTTGCCAGGGGACATTTTGTCTTAGCTGATGCAGGTTGACATACAGGAAAGTGACAGCATGTTGTGTGCAGAGTTTAAATTCCCAGCCTTTACAAAAGGTAACAGTCAGTTAGCTGCAAAATATGTAGAGATGGGTGTACCTGACGAGGTATGCGTTTTGTGATCTGTGATGTTTTCTTTTCTAAGCCTGCTAGAAACTATAACTACATGATGTGAAACACTAGAACTTGACATATAAAAAATCAACAGTAAAACCAGTTACCATGGAAACGGTAAAGATTTCAATATAAAACACATTCTCTCAAAGATTAGGTTAAAACATGTAGGCCTACCTTTATTGGTTGTAAGTACAATAATTAAATAATATATACCTCCATCAAAGAGTGTGAACCTTGGGCGGTTCGGTGGCGCAGCGGACTAAGCGCTCGTCACCACCGCAAGATATGCTGGTATCGATTCCGGCTGTCAGCGGTGCCTCCGGCTTAGCCGGCCGTCATACTGGCTCAATTGGCAGGGTCAGCGGGAGGGAAGCCGGTGGGTGGTTAATAATAAACAGCGACTCCTACAGGTCGGTCAGGGCGCCTGCACAGCGAGGGAGGGAAATGGTGAAGGTAGTGTGACCTCCCACGTGTTACACTTCACCAATAAGAGTCCGCGCTGTCAGGTGAAAAGAGGCTGCTGGCTGTCTCCTATGTATCGGAGGAAGCATCTGATAGACTTCAGGGCTCCCTAGACCGACCAGTGGGGGGCACATGCGCGCAACGACCAGGAAGGGGAGGGGGGAATTGGCATAATGACTAAATTGTGATGGGAGAAAATACAGAAAAACAGGAGAAAAAGTAAAAAAGAAAAAAAAAATATTATGAACCTACACAATACGGTTTGGCTGTAATACTTGTTTTGCTCTGGTTTTGATCTTCAATGGGGCAAAATCGATGTCGGAACCTTCCTCCCCAAGTCTAATAAACCAAATGATTTTCATTATGATTTCATTTTAAATCATTAATTTAAGCTGCAACGTCCCTCATATGGGAATTTTTTTGGATTTTTTGCATCCGGCACTTTGGCGACCCGTAGTGGCTCGGGTGTGCATATTTTGTAATACAATATATATATTGAATCGAAGGCTTATTTGTTGCCTGTCGATAATGACAAAATCCGACAAAATCCACTCAGCGGTTCTCGAGTTACATGCCGGTATTTAAGGCTTGTGCAAAGTACACTGTATTGCGCAAAATACCACTCCCGACTCAGGCTGCAGTAGTTCCGTCAATCTAGACCCGATCTCGAAAATGATTGTGGATCGTTGTAGCCAATGAGTGTGGCTTTCCAATGATACCCCACATGGGGATCTAAATAAAAAAAACAAAAAACACGAAAGTAGGGATGCCCCGATCACGTTTTTTGCCACCGATACCGATCACCGATCGTCGTGAGCCATATCGGCCGATACCGATCCCGATCGTTTTTGATTAAAAAGAAATTAAAAATTATTTTATATAATTTTTTTTTATATAAAATATATATATTATATAATTAGACTTGTACTTGTATTATCTGCGAGACATCGCCACCACGCAACAAGTCAAAATGCTCGCTATCTGCAAACCGCGCCACTGTCTGTGTACTCTAGTAGCCTCCAGCTCCAAAAAGGATTCTCCGGCGCTGCAGCTGGGCCCTATTGGTATGGTATAACGTTACTACTGTCACATTCAGCAAGCCCTCAGCTCGAATACGCATTCAATCAATGTTATAAGACATTGATATCAGGAGCTATCTGTAGCTACTGCTAGCCAGCTAGATGACGTTAAGACAACTATTTAGTTCAATCGGACATTTCGTTTTGAACTGTGAACTAACGTCAGCTAACGCAAGCTAACGCAAGCTAACGGAGATATCAACATGGACTACTAGACTTCCTGGGGCATTTGTTGATATCCGGAGCTATCAGTAGCTAGCCGGCTAAATACCGTTAGACAATGCCTACTAAAAGTGAATAGTTGACTGGGTAATTTTGTTTAAACAGTAACGATAGCTAGGTAGCTAACGTTAGCTCAGGTCGAATGCACTATCTAGACTCAGCAGAGGAGGTCCGCCTCCTCTGTGTTTACAAACTCTACACGGGTACGGGCGGGGCTAGGGAGGAGGAGCAGTTTGCAGGTCCTGTGCGTCTGAGACAAGCGAGTGAGATATCCACTTGATCAGTTTCCGCGATCGGCGAATATGACTCATTATCGGAATTCCCCGATCGCATATTTATACTGATTATCGGCCGATCGATCGGGGCATCCCTACACGAAAGAACACGAAAACAGGAAGAGCAAAACAGCCGAATGAATTGAAGTCTATGAGAAAACTGAGTTTTTCTTTGTACACAGTTTACCAAAATCACTCATTTCTGAATGGATCTTTATGCAATTTGGATATGTAGGCTACTACATAAGGCTTCAGGCTATGGCTCCGTCTGGATTTGTAAGCCATACCACCTTCTGGGGAAATACTACCTATGGACTACTAACTACTACAGAAAAACTTGAGTAACAAGTTTCTTTACAACTCAAGTTCAGACCTATGTTACTCTATTACGTTAGCACTAAAAGTCATTTTTCAAAAGAGACCAGGCTCATGCATGTGCTATAAGTATAAAGTATGTTGTTTTGGTTTGCAAAAAAAGTATGCAGTCCTCAAAAACGAAAACGAAAATGGCCAGGAGACTCATTGCAGGTTAACAGGTTAAGGCCTTGGCTATATGGTACCATATGGAAGTGTTTCACAATTATGAGTCGGAAATAAATGGCTGTAAACTAAGTTAAACTAAGTTTTTAGGGATGGCAGAAATATGAAGATAAGCTATACTATGCAAGGCCCAAAAAGACAATTTTAACAGAGAGAAACAGATGGAATCATATGATTTATAATATATATATATTGTTGTTATATTATTTGGTTTGATATTCTGTTTCATTATTTGTTGCTTAGGGTTTTTATTTCCTTTCTGTTTGGCAACACAACATTTGTCCTGCCAATAAGTGTGTGTGTTACTGAACCAAAGAGTTACAGAATTATATTATATACAGTATATGCTCTTCTGTGGGTGGAACAGGCTCTCTTAAAGTTTCTCATTAATAATTAATACACACGGTCCTGCTGCTGTCACACCTCATGGCTCGTTTTGACCGACACCGGCCAAGTCTAGCAGTGCGGCTGCTTTCAATACATTTCCTTTGTAGAGGAGCGTATGCAGCCACGAGGTACACGATGTAGAGGAGCATCTGAAGCCACAAGGTACACGATGTAGAGGAGCGTCTGCAGTCACGAGGTACACGATGTAGAGGAGCATCTGCAGCCACAAGGGTGAATTACCATCTGGGAGACGATAGGGGGCGCTTTTTTCACATCTGAGCGCCTGGGGTGGCTGATTTTCCAACGGTAGACTCGGTTGATGAAATATGAATTCAGATCGCTAATAAAAAAAAATATGAATATTCTCGTTATGGGCATTCAACCCGCGGGGGGTAAACCCGAGAAAACTCGGGTTGGGCATCCAAAGTGTTAACAAGGCCTCCAAAATCATAGGGTGTGACCTTCCCTCCCTGGACTCCATCTTCACCTCCCACACAACCACCCACTCCAGAAAAATTGCAAAGGATGGTTGTGTGGCAATAAAGCAATCTTGAATCTTGAGGTACACGATGTAGAGGAGCGTCTGCAGCCACGAGGTACACAATGTAGAGGAGCGTCTGCAGCCACGAGGTACACGATGTAGAGGAGCGTCTGCAGCCACGAGGTACACGATGTAGAGGAGCGTCTGCAGCCACGAGGTACACAATGTAGAGGAGCGTCTGCAGCCACGAGGTACACGATGTAGAGTGTATGCAGCCACGAGGTACACGATGTAGAGGAGCGTCTGCAGCCACGAGGTACACGATGTAGAGTGTATGCAGCCACGAGGTACACGATGTAGAGGAGCGTCTGCAGCCACAAGGTACACGATGTAGAGGAGCATCTTCAGCCACGAGGTGTGGCTTTTAAGTGGGTTTAAGTGGGTTTTAAGCACAGCCCAATCGCTGAACACAGGAGAGGAGAATGGAGCGTTTCAAGGGGTTTTAATGGTATTCCCAAGCAGACAAGTATTACATCCAGAAATGTACAACAGGTATGAATGGGAGGATAACGGGCAGGCGCACTCCAGTGCCACTGCAGACGGGAGACATGGGAAATGTACAACAGGTATGAATAGGGGGATAACGGGAGCAGGCGCACTCCGGTGCCACTGCAGATGGGAGACACGGTTTCTTGTTTGAGAGAGGGAGCTGGAACTCCTCGGTAGCTCCAGGGGGGTCCAGACAGGAACATGCTGGCACGGAGGTCCTGGGCACAAGAGAGGGAAGTTAGTACAAGGATGATCACACAGGGATGCCTAGCAGGTCTTCAGACTGAGGCGTCGTACCTAGGTAATGATACTAACACCACGACGACTTCTGGTCAGCGTCGTCCGGTAGAAGTAGGGTCTTCATCAACGGGGGATGGGATACAGCTGTGAGGAGTGAGGTGCCTGACAGCGTGTGAATCAGGGGGATGAAGTGCAGCTGGGCTGAGTGACGAGAGGTGAAGGGATGCTGGCCATATAAGGGCGTGAGGCTTCCGTGGTGGAAGGGAGGATGAAGAGGAGTGCGTGGTGGATGGAAGGGAGGATGAAGAGGAGTGCGTGGTGAATGTGAGGGGAAAAGGAGGGGGAGTGAAGTATGCTCGTGCTGTGATTATGACAGGACCCCCCCCTCTATGGGCGCCTCCTGGCGGCCCAGGCTTGTCAGGGTTGGCCCGATGGAAATCCCGGACGAGGTCTGGGTCCAGGATCATCTGGCGGGAGATCCAGCTGCGCTCTTCCGGGCCGTAGCCCTCCCAGTCGACCAGGTATTGGTAGCCGCGGCGCCGCACGTCCAGCAACTCCCAGACTATGTAAGCCGGGTGGTCGTCGATGACCAGCGGAGGAGGAGGCTCCGGAGCAGGGGGAGACAGGGGACTGGAGACCACCGGCTTCAGCTGGGAGACATGGAAGGAGGGGTGAATCCGCATATGGGAGGGGAGCTGGAGCCTGACGACAGAGGGATTGATGAGAGACAGGATTTTGTAGGGACCAACGAAACGGGGGGTTAGTTTACGGGAAACGGACTTGAGCGGCAGGTCTCGGAACGAGAGCCATACCATCTGACCTGGTTGATAGTCGGGAGCCGGGGTCCGGTGGCGGTTGGCGAAGCGACGGTTCTGGTCCGTAGAGCGGAGAAGCGCGGCCCTTGTGTCCTCCCAAATTCTCCTGCAGCGGCGGAGGTGGTCCTGCACTGATGGAACAGTGATCTCCTCTTCCTGAGCAGGGAACAGCGGGGGTTGGTAGCCCAAAGAGGACTCAAAGGGGGACTGACCTGTGGCCGCCAAAGACAGAGAATTGTGGGCGTATTCGATCCACGGCAGGAAGGTGCTCCAGCCGGAGGGGCGGATCCAAGGTCCTGGTAGGCCCGCTCCGACTGGCCGTTGGTCTGCGGGTGGTACCCGGAGGAGAGGCTGACCGTGGCCCCCAGGGCCCGACAGAAAGCCCTCCAGACCTGGGAGACGAATTGAGGGCACCTGTCGGAGACGATGTCCACAGAGATCCCGTGGAGGCGAAAGACATGGAGTACCATCAGATCCGCGGTCTCTGCAGCAGAGGGGAGTTTGGGAAGAGCAACAAAGTGCACAGCCTTCGAGAAACGGTCAACAATAGTGAGGATGGCTGTGTTACCATGTGAGAGAGGAAGGCCGGTGACGAAGTCCAGGGCGACGTGTGACCAGGGCCGACCGGGAACAGGGAGCGGACGAAGGAGACCGGCGGGCGGTCGATGGGAGGCCTTAGCACGAGCACAGATGGTGCATGCGAGGACGAAGGCGCGAGTGTCCTCCCTCATGGAGACCCACCAGAAGTGCCGTTTCAGCAGGGACAGGGTACGTCGATCCCAGGGAGGCAGGCGAACCGGGAAGCGTGAACCCACTGGAGCACCTGGGAGCGGACAAGGTCAGGGACAAAAAGCCGGTTAGGTGGACTGTTACCTGGGTCCGGCTGGGCACGCTGAGCCTCCCTGACGATGGACTGGATCTCACTGGTGGCGGCGGCCACCAAGCAGGTGGTGGAGAGGATGGTGTCGGGGTGCGCGGGACCCTCTTCGGGGACAAACTGCCGGCTTGGTGTTCTTGGAACCAGGATGAAGGTAAGGGTGAAGTTAAACCTGGCGAAGAACAGCGCCCAGCGGGCCTGGCGGGAGTTCAGGCTCTTGGCCGTCTGGACGTAGGCGAGGTTCTTGTGGTCCGTCCAAACCAGGAAGGGGACCTCTGAACCCTCCAGCCAGTGCCTCCATTGCTCCAGGGCTAGCTTGACTGCTAGGAGCTCCAGGTTTCCGATGTCATAGTTGACCTCGGCTGGGGTCAGGCGGCGTGAGAAGAAGGCGCAGGGGTGCAGTTTCTGGTCGAGGACGGAGCGTTGGGAAAGGACCACCCCCACTCCGGTACAGGAGGCGTCCACCTCCACCAGGAACTGGCGGGACGCGTCCACGAGGATGGGTGCGGTGGTGAAGCGCCGGCGCAGCTCGGCGAAGGCGGAGTCCACCTTGTCGGACCAGATGAAGGGCACAGAAGGCGAGGTGAGTTGGGTGAGGGGTGCCGCGACCCGGCCGTAGTCCCTGATGAAGCGCCGGTAGAAGTTGGCAAACCCCAGGAAGCGTTGGAGCTGCTTGACGTTGGTGGGACGGGGCCAGTCTGACACCGCCTTGATCTTCTCGGGGTCCGCCCGGATCTTGCCACCCTCAATGATGTAGCCGAGGAAGCCGATGGAGGAGACATGGAACTCACACTTCTCCGCCTTGATGAACAGCTTATTCTCCTGAAGACGCTGGAGGACCCGGCGGACGTGCTGGACGTGCTCCTCCATGGAGCGGGAGAAAATCAGAATGTCATCCAAATAAACAAAAACGGAGCGGTTGAGTACATCGCAGAGAACGTCATTGATGAGGGCCTGAAAGACAGCAGGGGCGTTGGTCAGCCCAAAGGGCATTACCTTGTACTCGAAGTGGCCGTGTCTTAAAGGCCGTCTTCCATTCGTCTCCTTCCCGGATGCGGACAAGGTGATAGGCGTTCCTGAGATCCAGCTTCGTGAAGATGGTGGCACCTTGCAGGGGCTCAAAAGCAGAGTCGATTAAAGGCAGGGGGTACTTGTTTTTGACTGTGATATTGTTGAGACCCCGGTAGTCGATACAGGGGCGAAGGGAACGATATATATTTTTTTTATCAATTTTTTTTTTATTATTACTTTACATGAAAACAAGACAACACAATAACCATAATAACAATACACAGAACTTCACAGGGAGATAATAGAAACAATAATAATAACAGAAATAACAAATTATAAAAACAGAGTACAACATTTTAAATTTTAAAGGGGTACTATCTTATAAATGGCCTTTCCCAGTATCCAGCACCGTTTCCCGGCCGTGTCGCTCTATATTAATAAGACTTATGTCTCCAATTCTCATATTGGCGCATTCTTCCAATTCCCCTCACAACATCATTCACCCTCACCGAACTGAGTCATCTCAAAATGTGCATATCAGTGATGTCAGAGATTTCCCAGCTGCATAACAATGTGGCAATTGCCACCAGGCCACACAGTGGTTGGAGCCCAGCCTCAAAACGGCTTAAGATCTTGAGGTAGAAAAACGCTGCTTTTGAGTACTTGACTAGAAATACAAAACAATGAACCTTTTTGAAAAACAAAAACCTACAGAGGTGTTCCATAGACTCACAGGAACCGTGTAAAAGAGCCCAAATAGTGAAGAAATAGCAAAATAGCTCCCCCCCCAATAAAATCCCCCCAGTTAAAGTTAAGGAGGACAACACAAAAGACAAGACAAACAAGACATTTCCTCCTCCCCCTCCCACGAGACCGCCGGACTCCCCCGGACAAGCACCCCAACCCCGCTCAGCCGCACACGGCGGTTCTGAACTTTTCAGCTGCTGCGACCCACAGTTCAATCCCAGCCTGTCCCACCCCAATCACCCGCGCCGTGGATATCTCAAGATAAATCACATCCATCAGTGTCAGGACCAGTTAATCACTGTGAGCTTCTCAGGCTCCTTCCATCTCAATGCTATCAGCTTCTTCGCTGCTGTGACGCCTGCTAGGATAACCCTTTTTTGTTGTATGGACGCGGCTAGTGTTGTTATATCGCTCAGGAGTAGTGTAACAGCTGTGAACGGGATTGTTAAGCCACATAGATCTGAAAATTTGTCCGTTATTGACCTCCAGAAGCGGGCTACTGGTGGGCAATCCCAATACATCCACATTGCTTTCAGTTTAGCTGGTCGTCCACAGTAATACACATTGGCCGTATTACGGGGAGGGAAACTGAAGGGTGGGGATCGGGCGTTGTGGACAGCGACTCCTACAGGTTGGTTGGTGCGCCTGCGCAGTAGAATCAAGAAGCGACGGGGGCGGGGCCCCTCCAAAGCCCAGACCCCCGACGTGAAAGATTGAGCCGCGCAGGTGAAAAGATGCGACGGCTGTTACCTCGAGTATCGGAGGGGACTCGTGCTATGTATGACGTAGTCCACATTGCAGCCGGCTTGTGGGAGGCAAGAAACAACGTTCGAAGACAGGGGAGGGTTGAATTGGACGATATGAAAATTGGGATGGGAGAAAAATAGAAAATGGGAGAAAAAGTGGATAAAAAAAAAACAATGATGGGCCTCGGCTCCTTGTTCCCTCCAGGACTGGTCTTGCCCGCTCTGTAAGCCGACTCGCACATAGGTGGGTTGGGGAGGACATTCTCCCCCAGGATCTTTTGCAACAACTCCGGCATGGTCTCCGAGGGACGACCTCCCTCACTGCCCTCTGGGACACCAACGATCCTGATGTTGTAACGCCTCTCCCGGGACTGCATTTCAACAATTACCGTCTGGAGTTTGGAAACGTCAGCCTGCCTAGCCAGCAGGGAGCTCTCCAGACACGCCATCCTCTCGCCCTGTTGCGAGGCCTCTGCCGTTAGCGAAGCTAGTTTGTTAGCATTAGCCGTGGAGGTAGCGTGTAGTGACTCCATCTTCTCTCTCAACGGGTCGACCGCCAACCTAATTTCCTCCGTCACTGCCCGATGAAGAGTATCAAAAAATTCCGCCTGTGATTTTTTTTGCGCTTCAGCGAAGCGTACTTCAAAGTCTGCATGGAGTTTGGTCATGACCGAGAGAACAGCTTCACTTATTTCACTGATTCCGGGCGAAGGCGAGGATGGTTTCGGTGACAGTCTGCCGGCTGGCGTACTCATGGCCCGGGTCTCCATTAACACCGCAAAAAGTTGAAAAAAGTCAACGAAAGTAGTTGACACTCGACGAATCAACAAGAAAATCAATAACAAATAAAAATAAAATAAAGACTAATGGGGTGAAAAGTGTATTTTAGCACGTTAGTAGGGAGCTCTCGTGAAACACGTCCTACTCCATGAATGCCTGGCTCCGCCCCCCCTCGGGAACGATCTTTCTTGGAGACAAAAAATAACCCTGCGCCGACAGGAGAGGAGGAGGGAGTGATAATGCCTAAGGCCAAGGACTCATGGACGTACTTCTCCATCGACTCCCTTTCTGGGTGTGAGAGGTTGAACAGGCGACTAGCGGGGAGTGGCGCTCCTGGGAGTAAATCAATAGCACAGTCGTATTGGCGATGAGGAGGCAGGGAGAGAGCCTGTTGTTTGCTAAATACAGCCTTTAAGTCATGGTAGACAGGAGGAATAGCAGACAGGTCAATGGTTTCGTTGGGGAGGTGGGGACCAGCGGCCCCTAGTGGCGACTGAGCTGATTGTAGGCAGGCAACGTGACAGTGAGCGCTCCAGCTGGTCACTAAGCCGGTAGGCCAGTTGATGACGGGGTTGTGTAATTTGAGCCAAGGCATGCTAAGGACAATGGGATTGTGGGGAGAGCTGGTGACATGAAAACAAATACTCTCGCTATGATTTCCGAATAACAGGAGGCGGAGGGGTATGGTGTGGCGAGTTATTCGCGTGAGCAACTTTCCGTTTAACCCGCGGGCGTCACAGGGTATCGGCAGGGCGCCCGTAGCGATGTGGTAGCGGGAGACTACGCCAGCGTCGATGAGGTTCTCGTCGGCCCCTGAGTCGACCAGGGCGGACAGCGGGAGTGATTGACCATTGAGACACAGCGTGGCGCTGAATAGCATGTTTGGACCGGAGCTGGGAGCGATGTCAAGGCTCGAACAGACGCCCAGCGTCACTGTCGAGCTCCGGCGTTTGGGTGAAGCGAACAAGAGGCAATGGAGTGACCAAGTTGGCCGCAATATAGGCATGCCCCCGTAGCGAGCCTGTGACGACGTTCGCTGGGGGGGAGGCATGAGCGGTCTAGATCCATGGGCTCGGGGGAACTACTTTCAGCGTGGATGTCGCGGGGAGGGCGAGTTGGGCAGGGCACAGGTGGGCGAGCGGTGCTAGCCTTCTCTCGGCGGCGTTCACGGAGGCGCATGTCCAGTTCCCTGGCCAAATGGATTAGCTCGTTTAGGGAATTTGGTTTTTCTTTGGACGCAAGTTCATCTTTCAAAACGTCGCTCAGGCCTTGGCGGAAAGGACCTCGCAGTGGCGTGTCACCCCAGTCGGAGCCGGCTGCCAGGATATGAAATTCGATGGCGTATTTGCTCACACTGCGACTTCCTTGGCGGATCGTAAATAAGCCGGCTGCTCTATCTGAACCACCCAGAGGGTGGTCGAAGACTTTACGCATGTCGTCAATGTATGCGGCGTATGACTCGCAGAGGGGAGAATTATTGAAGTGGAGAGCGGTTGCCCATTCCAGCGCAGCGCCCGTGAGCAGGGCCGACAGGTAAGCTACTTTTGACCTCTCGCTTTGGAAAGTGTGTGATTGTTGCCCGAAAACTAGCAAACACTGAAAGATAAAAGCTTGGCATTTGGAGACGCTTCCATCATAATGCTCCGGCGCGGGGACGTGGGGCTCCCTGTGCGGGGGAATCGCAGCAGTGGGGGGAGAGTCTGGTGGGGCTTGCTGAGTCGTGACGTATGCCTCGAAACGGCCGTATTGTCTATCTCGTTCCGCAGAGCCGAGTGTGAGAGCGGTAAGCTGAGCAGTGACGGCATCTATGGAGAGGGCGAGTTGGTCAACTCGAGCGGACTGGCCGTTGATAATACTCACGGACTGCTTCTGAAATCTCCTCCATTCCTCGATCTCGTGTGTAGCTGGTTCTGTCATCTTGGTCGTGGTGTTCTGTGAGAAGTGGGTTTTAAGCACAGCCCAATCGCTGAACACAGGAGAGGAGAATGGAGCGTTTCAAGGGGTTTTAATGGTATTCCCAAGCAGACAAGTATTACATCCAGAAATGTACAACAGGTATGAATGGGGGGATAACAGGCAGGCGCACTACGGTGCCGCTGCAGACGGGAGACACAGGAAATGTACAACAGGTATGAATAGGGGGATAACGGGAGCAGGCGCACTCCGGTGCTGCTGCAGACGGGAGACACGGTTTCGTGTTTGAGAGAGGGAGCTGGAACTCCTCGGTAGCTCCAGGGGGGTCCAGACAGGAACATGCTGGCACGGAGGTCCTGGGCACAAGAGAGGGAAGTTAGTACACGGATGATCACACAGGGATGCCTAGCAGGTCTTCAGACTGAGGCGTTGTACCTAGGTAATGATACTAACACCACGACGACTTCTGGTCAGCGTCGTCCGGTAGAAGTAGGGTCTTCATCAACGGGGGATGGGATACAGCTGTGAGGAGTGAGGTGCCTGACAGCGTGTGAATCAGGGGGATGAAGTGCAGCTGGGCTGAGTGACGGGAGGTGAAGGGATGCTGGCCATATAAGGGCGTGAGGCTTCCGTGGTGGAAGGGAGGATGAAGAGTGCGTGGTGGATGGAAGGGAGGATGAAGAGGAGTGCGTGGTGGATGGAAGGGAGGATGAAGAGGAGTGCGTGGTGAATGTGAGGGGAAAAGGAGGGGGAGTGAAGTACGCTTGTGCTGTGATTATGACATGTAGAGGAGCGTATGCAGCCACGAGGTACATGATGTAGAGGAGCGTCTGCAGCCACAAGGTACACATGAGGTACACATGAGGTCCTGCATACGCTCCTCTACATTAGAAATGAATTGTTGGCAGCCGTGTCGCTAGACTGGCTGGAGTTGGTCTGAAACTAGCCTTCTGCTACATTGAACAGATGAGCAAAGCCTACTAGTGCATGACGCCACACCAGAAAAACACGTAGTGCGTAGTCCATTTGTTAAAGGGCCAGTTCACCCAAAATGAAAACATATTTGTTAATACGTGGAGTTCTATTTATTGCATGATAGTTTTGGTGTGATTTGCCTAGATTTGGAGATATCTGCTGAGACGTGCCGTCAATTGAATGGCACTCAGTTTGTAGCTCAAAGCAAAATAAATATTTGAAAACAAAACATTGAAAAACTTTACATTAATGTTTTTTTTGTGAAGTTTAATTTAGGAACTATTTTCTACCAAAGTACACCCACCAGATTATTATGGGCGGTGTACTTAAAAAGTATTTCTATTTTTTACTTAAAGGCCAACCTTCACGTTGTATTTTTGTTCAATAAACAATGTGGACTAGGCCAACGGTGACTTTCATGAAGAAGGAAAAAAAAAGTATTGAAATTGACCCAGTTTTAGCGTTTTTATCAAACATTTTGTCTGCCCAACACAATCACCACGCACGTGGATATTTTAATCAATGGTTCATAACGTGCGTGTGTAATCGAAATGATCTCGTCACAACAGGTGCAGGGCACCAGGGGGCTCACCAGGGGGCGCTGAGAGTCACACACAGCTAGTGGCAGGCACTGCAGGCAGAGAGCCTTGCTACCATAGATATATGCTTGCTACTACTAGCCGAATGAAAATGTATCTGTTTCACCTAACACTATTGCTCCGTGATTATAGCCATCCATCTCTAAAGCTAACCACTATTTGTAAAAGCCACAACCACGTTACCATATTTGTAATAATGTAAATCATTGTGTCGTTGTACTACATATTGTGTTTATAACGTTAGTAGCTAACATAGCTTAGCTTGGTAGCTATTGTGCTAACAACATATCCCGACATCCGGCTCGCTGGCCGGCATGAACGGCCGACCCAAAATGGTTCTCTCCTCTCTGTACACCCCGTCCCCACGGGTACCCTGCCGGGGGGCCCATGGACGCGACAATGGCGGCAGCCGTAGGGTGCTCGAACCCGTAAAGGCTAGTGGTACACGATAGCTATGAGCTAACTAACGCTACAGGCTCAAACACCCTACGGCCGCCGCTGTTGTCGCGTCCACAAGCTCCTCCGCAGGACACCCGCGAGGACGGGGGCACACAAAGAGGAGAGAACCACCCGCAGGGACGGCAGAGCTATAGGCTAACGTCAGTGTAGTGGTCCCGACTGTAGCAGGGACGGCGGAGCTATAGGCTAACTGTGATGCACCGAGTGGGCCACCATTGATCTACATGCCCCCGATCTCAAATGGTTCACGACAGTAGACATAATGCTAACGTTAGCCAGCGCCATATATCGAGTAGTACTATGACCCGGACGGGCAAGGCATACGTTTCCTGAAGTGACGTCACGGCCGTGCTAGCGTCTGATAAGCTTTTAGATTCGGCTCATTAATATGCACCTGTAGTGACGTCGGCGTTTGATAAGCTTTTTTGATTCGCGCGTGCATGTTATTCGTGCGTGGACCTTTTTAACTCTTTCGGAGTGGCATTTCCGGTGTCAAATGGAAAAAAATAAATAATGAAATTATATACCAGTGATGTAAACTACCCATAATTGATCAGTAGGGTTTAACCTGGATGTTGGGCTTTAAGTAAAATACTGTACTTCTTCCACCAGTGATTAATAAAATCAGCAATAAACCTTAGAAAATAAGTCACATCCACTAAAAATCGGAGGTTTCCACACGTAATCATTGGATTAAGACAAAACCAACCAAATAATGAACTGAGGGGGCAGCCCTAATGGCTACACAACATTTCAAATGATAACACTCATGATGAAAGAGTCAAGAAAAGCATATAATCAAAGATAATTGATTGATTATAACAAAAAAAGAAACTGAAAATCAGTCACAAGACAGAAATTATTCTCAATAATCAACTGTTCACTATTGGCAAGATGCTATTGCTGAGACATCGGGTAGATATAATTATGTAGATATTAATGAAGGATCCAGAATTATACAGTATGTGTCCAAGATGACACAGGGGTTTTCAATAATAATAATCTTTATTGATATAGCACCTTTCATACATAGAATGCAGCTCAAAGTGCTTAACAGAGCAAAAAACACAACATTTGACAATAAAGCAAAAAAAGAAAAGAAAAGCAGAAGTTTAAAACCACAAAACATGATTAAGAAAATATCTAAAAAGCATAAATGACAACAGGGATTTTAAAATCAGCTAAAAGCAACAGTATAGAAATAGCTTTTTTTTGCACTTACAAACATACATTCTGGAATAAAATAAGTAAAAGAAGAACAGTTCAAATGTGCAGGAAAGGTAAAAAAAAAAACCAAGGGCCTATAAGCGACCTCCCCTCTTAGACCTATATAGGATAACTACACACACAAACCCCCCCCCACATTATGCACAAACACACATGCGCATATCCCTCTCTCATACACACAGATACATACAATACAGCATTATACAACAATTATAATGGTAAAAAAAATAAAAGACTTCACGCAAATACACATGGATACTACAGACTACAGGATCTGTAGTTCTTAAGCTTACTTTTAAATATATTTAAAGTATAACATGTTTGTTAGATTTTGTATATCATTCCACATCACTGCACCTTGATAAACAAATGAGAATTTGGCAACAGAGGTCCTACAGAAAGGAATGCGTAAGTCTTTATTTCTTCTTGTGAGATGTGCATGATAATGAGAATTAAACTCAAAATAACTTTGAAAAAAGATTAGGCAAAGATAAAGGAAGACCAATCACTTTGTACATAAGAACCCCCCCTTGGCCAGAGCGGCCACAGCAGGAAATGGCGGGGGTAGTGTGAGCCTCCCACACGTTACACCTCGCCAATGAGAGTCCGCGCTGGCAGGTGAAAAGATGCAACAGGCTGCCTCCTCGTGTACCGGAGGGGACACGTGATGCAAGGCTTCTATCCTCCCTACAACCGGCCAGTAGGGGGCATATGCGAGCAACGTTCAAAACAGGGGAGGGGAGAATTGGCACAACGTCATTGGGATGGGAGAAAAATAGAAAAAGAGAAAAAGTGGATAAAAAAAAGAACCTGTATGGTACTTGTTGACCTCAGACGACTGCTCTACCTCCCGAGCCACTGTCGCCCCAGCAAGAGTTAAAAGGTCTACAGCAGGGTAGAGAGACCAGCTATGCTGTATGCCTAGAAACGGTGGCACTGACCAACAAGCAGGTGGCGGAGCTGGAGGTGGCAGAGATGAAGATGCTAAGGTTATCTCTGGGAGTAACAAGGTTGGACAAAATTAAACATTTCTACATCAGAGGAACGGCCAATGTTGAGCAGTTCGGGCAGAAAGTGAGAGAGGCTAGACTGAGATGGTTTGGACATGTGAGGAGAAGGGAGGTGGGGTACATCGGGAGGAGGATGCTGGAGATGGAGCTGCCAGGAGAGAGGAGGAGGGGAAGGCCCAAGAGGAGGTGTTTGGACACAGTGAAGGAGGACATGCGGGCAGCGGGCGTGACGGAGGACGACGCAGAGGACGGGGACAGATGGAAACGGATGATCCGCTGTGGCGACCCCTGACGGGAAAAGCCAAAAGAAGAAGAAGAAGAAGAAGAATACACAGCAACTTCCAGATTATCTTGTTTTGATGCTCCAGATACTAGGAAAAAGGCTCTGGCTCTGGTGATATCTACCTCGTAATCATTCTGTGCCCCACAGTCTCATGGAACGATATAAACCACAACACATGAGAGTTCCTATTGAGTATATAATCCTTAGTAGAACATATGGTTTTCATGTGTCTCCTCAGACTTCCTTTCTGACTGAACCCTTTCCCACAAACTGAATAACGAAATGGTTTCTCTCCAGTAGGAGTTCTCATGCGTTTCTTCATTTCTACATTCATACTGAACCCTTTCCCACAAACTGAACAATTAAATGGTTTGTCCACAGTATAAGTTATTGTGTGTCATTGTGTGTCTCTTCAGATGTCTTGTACAACTTAACCCTTTCCCACAAACTGAACAACTAAATGGTTTCTCTCCTGTATGAGTTCTCATGTGTCTCTTTAGATCTTCCTTCCTACTGAACCCATTCCCACAAAATGAACAACTAAATGGTTTCTCTCCAGTATGAGTTCTCATGTGTGCCTTCAGACTTCCCTTCTGACTAAACCCATTGCCACAAACTGAACAACTAAATGGTTTCTCTCCTGTATGAGTTCTCATGTGTCTCTTTAGATCTTCCTTCCTACTGAACCCTTTTCCACAAACTGAACAACTTAATGGTTTGTCCACAGTATGGGTTATTGTGTGTCTCTTCAGATTTGATTTACAAGAGAACCAATTCCCACAAACTGAACAACTAAATGGTTTCTCTCCAGTATGAGTCCTCATGTGTTTCTTAAAATGTTCCTTTGTAGAGAACCCATTCCCACAAACTGCACACATAAATGGTTTCTCTCCAGTATGAGTTCTCATGTGTATGTTCAGATCTCCCTTCATACTGAACCATTTCCCACAAACTGAACAAATGAATGGTTTCTCTCCTGTATGAGTTCTCATGTGTGTCTTCAGATCTCCCTTCATACTGAACCCTTTCCCACAAATTGAACAAATGAATGGTTTCTCTTCTGTATGAGTTCTCATGTGTATCTTCAGATCTCTCTTCCTATTGAACCCTTTCCCACAAACTGAACAACTTAATGGTTTGTCCACAGTATGGGTTATTGTGTGTCTCATCAGATTTGATTTACAAGTGAACCCTTTCCCACAAACTGCACAAGTAAATGGTTTCTCTCCGGTATGAGTTATCATGTGTTTGTTCAGATTTCCATTCTGACTAAACCCATTCCCACAAACTGAACAAATGAATGTTTTCTCTCGTGTATGATTTCTCATGTGTTTCTTCATGTCTACCTTCATACTGAACCCTTTCCCACAAACTGAACAACTAAATGGTTTCTCTCCAGTATGAGTTCTCATGTGTCTCTTCAAATCTTCCGTCCTACAGAACCCATTCCCACAAACTGAACAACTAAATGGTTTCTCTCCTGTATGAGTTCTCATGTGTCTCTTCAGACTTCCTTGACTACTGAACCCTTTCCCACAAACTGAACAACTAAATGGTTTCTCTCCTGTATGAGTTCTCATGTGTCTCTTCAGACTTCCTTGACTACTGAACCCTTTCCCACAAATTGAACAAATTAATGGTTTCTCTCCAGTATGATTATTTGTGCATCTCTTCAGATCTCTCTTCTTACTGAACCCAGGCCTGATGTTCGATAAACCTTTTATTTTCTGTATCTTCTTTGGTTTCAGAGTCAAAAAACCTGACTGAGGTCCTTCACTCTCCTTCCAATCATCACTGTCATCAGTCTCAGTTCCAGAACAGTCTGAAGAGAGAAGCTGATTATTTATAGTTTGTTCCAAATCACCAGCTGGATTTAAGTTATTAGCTGGTTCTGATACTCCACAGTCCTCTCTATCAGGTTCTGTTTTCATACGTTTAGTTGAGGTGCTGGGTAAAGAGTGAGCTTCTCTGTTTTTCTCCCTCTGGGTTTGAAGAAGCTGGAAGGGCTGAGTGTTATCTTGACCATCTTCACATTTAACTGGGTGTTCTGTGATCTCAGAGTGATCAGCTTCTTCCAGCCCTTGGTGTAGTTCACCTTTAATCTGTAGGAGCTCTGGGTCCTGGGTTTGGCTGAGCTGTGAGGACAGAGTATTCCCATCATCATTTTCATATTTCACAGGGTGTAAGGTCATCTTGGAACCATCAGCCCCCTCTAGATCTTGAAATAGTTCATCCTGTTCCTCTTTAATCTGTAGGGACTCTGGGTCCTGGGTTTGGTTAAACCATGAGGACTGAGGTTTATCTTCATCATGTTCATTCTTCACAGAGACAAGAGTCAACTTTATGATATCAGCCTCCTCCAGACCTTGAAGCTGCTCTCCCTCCTGACTGGTCCAGAGTTCCTCCTGTTCCTCGTTAATCTGTAGGAGCTCTGGCTCCTCCTGGCCGACACTGTGGCTCCTCTCCTGCTGCTCAGGGGGAACCCCCTCTTCACAGATAAACTGCTGTGAAGCAAGGGAGCCTAGAAAGAAGGGCATACAATAATGTAATTAAAATAAATAATTCAAAACCATGGCTTTTGAAAATAACAAAGGGACAGGATGGGCTGGGCGATAAAACGATAACGATAACTATTGCGATAAATTATTTCCACAAAATAAACATGAAACGTGGTCGCAAAGTTTCGATATATCGATTTTCCAAGCTTGGATATCAGCGCACACGCACTAACAACCAATCAGTGAAGGAGATGGCGACAGCGAAGGAGACCCGTGGTGCACCTCTGGGTAGTAAACAAGGCTGGCTAGGATCATTAGCTTGCACGCCGCTATTTTATAGTTTACGTGCGGAGTGGGTGTGTGGCGTGAATTCTGAGGGTAACGGTTAGAGTAGTGTGGGGTATGCTGCACCGCGGTGGACGTCGTTGCAATGTATTGGGGCGGAACGGAGTATTTTAGGGTGATAGTTAGTACATTGTCGTGGGATACACCGCTTGCTCTGGCTAACTGTTAGTTCCATTCTTATAATGCATATGATCCAGTGGCGGTAGGTTGCCCCCTGAATATAATAATCTATGCACTGGTGTTTAGTGGCGCCGGGCATAAGAAGTTAATTAAACTTGACAGAAATTATATCGACGATAATTATCGATATCGAGTGATATGAAAATAATTTTATAATTTTATCGCGATAACGTTTTTGGCCATATCGCCCAGCCGACAGGTCACTATTTCACACTACACTTTTACCAGGAATGTAACACGGTGAACCAATATATAGGGATGCACAGATGGGGATGCCCATTATCTCCATCACTATTTGATGGATCGGCATCGACTACAGGTGGTCTGATCCATTACCAAGTTGTCATAAAGCATCAGCCTCCAATAACATCAGAGCAGTGCATGGTTGAGAAGGGAAATGTTCCCAGCTTTCCCCCCAGAATGGATCTGATTACACTTGAGGAGATATTGGCCAAAGTTTTTGAATCTGTATTACATAAGGCTGTATATAGAAGACGCATCAGCACTGTTTCATCCTTTTAGAGGAAGTCCCCACTTTAGATTTTCTTACAATGTTCACCTAAGCCTTGAGCACACTTTGGATAGAATAGAGTAACTGCAATATTAGTATTGAAATAATAATATTTATATCAGCATGGCACGGTGGCTCAGTGGTTAGCACTGTTGCCTCACAGCAAAACGGTCCTGGGTTCAAACCCCAGCAGGGGCCTTTCTGTGTGGAGTTTGCATGTTCTCCCCGTGTTTGTGTGGGTTTCTTCCAGGTACTCCGGTTTCCTCCCACACCATACAGACATACATGCTAGGTAAACAGTATACTCCTGCCATTGCCCTTGACCAAGGTACTGGCTTTACAACCGGAGTTGGTCCCCGGGCGCCACACTGTATGGCTGCCTACTGCTCCTAAATAGTTAGGATGGGTCAAAATGCAGAGAATGGATTTCCCCAAGAGGATTATTAGAGGCTTAAATTGAGGTGGCAATGCATTATACTACTCTGTACTGGGAAAGGTAATATTATTGTAGTATGTTACTGCCCAACATTGACAATTAAGGACATATCCGGTCCGGTTGTTGTTTGTGTCCTTGTGCTTGGTTTACTATATTTTTACTTTGGTTTTGCGTATTTGGATATCGGATTGGTTGCTTGGTATTGTCGATTGTATTGGTTTGACCCCCGTCCAGCCTGCTCTTTGTACTAACCTAGCCTGTGTTAGCTTCGTGGCTAAATGGCTCGCGGCTAGGTTCGCCTAGTCGCAAGGCAAGAGGAGGTTCAATCTGGAGAATTAACAACGTCAACCAACGTGTGAACAACCACAGTGGGCTAATGCCCCCGGTATCCAACCAGCCCAACTGATCTGGCCGTCTACACCTGAGCCAGAGGATTGCAGAGCTGGAGGGAAGAATCTCAACTCTCTACCAGATCAAAGAGGATAAAGAGGGACAATCTGGTCAGCTCAATTCATCAGCCTGCACCATCCATCATCGCCACCTCCCATGACTCTACTGATGAAGATAAAGACAATCTACCATGGGCTGGCGGCACTAGACTCTGCAGATAGAGGGCTGGTCTGCTGTAAGAAGGTAGAGGGGTTCCTGCCGTGCCCCACCACCCTCGAAGAAGGTCCTACAGCTCTCCAACATGTTTAGCACCTTGGTGCTGGAGCCGGTTAGTGAACACCCCTCTTCCCAGATCTCTGTCTTGTCTGCTCCCCCTGCAGGTTCCCTGCCTACTGCTTCCTCAACTGCCCCACCTGCTGCTTCTACGGCTGCCCCGCCTGCTACTCCTGTGACTGCCCCACCTGATGCTTCTCAGGGAGAGGCCTCAACACCAGACCTTGATTGATTGATTGAACATTTTAATTAACAGATTGCAGAATGGGTACAGTACAGCTCAATACACACAATTGTTAAGGGGATGCAGACCAGAGAAAGACTTTCTTCTTTTTTACATCAGGGTCCCCCATTTTCAATTCATAATGACATTCACAACATACAGATATAAAAATCTAATCTAATCATCTAATCTAATCTAATGACATACAGTACTATTACATTTGTGACATACAAGATATGCAAATATACAGTACTGTTAAACAGAGATCCGAACAGTAAATATATACATACGAGGGGGAGGGAAATGTACATTAGGAGGGGGTGGGTGGGTGATAGGGTGTTCGGACATTTACGGGGGCCAGTTTCGAATTGCAGCCTCCCGTAGGTGCTCCTTGAGAGCGGTTTTGAAGGTGGGTAGGGATTAAATTCTTTTTTACGGCTGTGGGTAGGGCGTTCGACATTGATGTGGCATAATTGCGAAACGTGTTTAGTCCCTTGTTTGAGCCGAATCTGGGTTGCACATGATTTGTGGAACTCCCTCTGGTGTTGTGGTCGTATTCACTGACCTTTGGGAAGTACCTCAACATGTACATGGGTACCTTAGTGGTGTAGTGTATCTTGTAGACCAGGCCCATTGCAAGTTGTTGTACTCTGTCGTCTACTCTAAGCCATCCTAGGTTGTCAAAGTGGGCAGGGGTGAGTTGGGTTCTAGGAGTAAGGTCAAGCAGTAGTCTGACCAGTTTGTTTTGTGATGTTTGTAATCTTGTTTTTAGTGCCTTCGAGGTGCTTTGGTACCATGAGGTGCAAGCATAGTTGTAGTACCCTTGAATGAGTGCTCCTGCTAGAGTCTTCAGGGTATTCTTGTTTACCAAAGAGGAGATCCGGTACAAGAATCTTGTTCGTTGGTTGACTTTTTTTATTACATTGTTTGTCATTTTGTCACAGGAAAGATTTGCCTCTAGGATGGACCCCAGGTATGTAATTTCATCTTTCCCTGTGACAATATTGTCACCCACTGTAACAGAGAAGTCGTTTGTCTTGCCGAGTTTGTTATTTGATCTGAAGAGAATGTGTGCCAACCGCTGCTTGTGGTAGGGTCCTCTATGGTCAGGTATGTCACTGTCCCTAATGCAGAGACCTGCCGCTACCCTGGTACAAAGGTAATGGACATAAACAATGTTATCCCTCCACTGCTCTGTGAATTCAACATCATCCTCACCTCATCCTTTACTCTGTCATCTTTCTCTCCTATTACAGACGCCGGGGCCTTGACACTGGTAACGTTGAACCGTCCCCCTAAATGGTCCAGCTGGAACAGTTACCCTCTCCTCCAGACCATAGCACCAGACATCCTCCCATTCCTAACTGCAACCATCAACTCCTCCCTCAACTCGGGGGTGGTCCCCACCTCCCTAAAACCAGCCAGAGTCACACCACAAAAAACAACAACCTTGAACTTCACCGTCATAGACAACTATCGTCCTGTCTCTCTTCTCTCCTTCCTTTCTAAATCACTTGAACATGCTATATCAAACCAACTTACTGATTATCTCTTATAGAATTACCTCCTAGACCCTAATCAGTCAGGCTTCAGGACTGGTCACTCCACAGATGGCCCTCATAGCCGCCACAGAGGCTCTTCACTTAGACAAAGCAAAGGGCCTCTCCTCTATCTTGATTCTCCTGGACCTGTCAGAAGTCACAGCAGTGGGCGGCTACGTGGCGCAGTGGGCAAGGCGCTCACCACAAATACTGGAGACTCGGCTCGAACAGGAATGCCTCCCTGTTCGAGCCCAGCTCTCCACATTGCTTTCAGTTTAGCTGGTCGTCCACAGTAATACACATTGGCCGTATTAGGGGGAGGGAAACTGAAGGGTGGGTGTTGTGAAGGGCCAGATTAAACCGAATATATATATTTATTATATATATTTAATTGTATTTGTATATTCTCTAATATTCCTTGATATCCCTTGTATATTCCTTGTACAATATGCATTGAATATCCATTCTAGCCTACTGAACATCCCATAATAGTCTCCATTCTACTATTGGTCGAGACCTTGGTGCCAGGCTGCCATACCCCCCAGACCCAGTTCAAACGTACCGCTCAACATGTACGAACAAGTCCTAGTTCCGCGTAGGAATCTGGCTACCGCACCACTAACGGTACTATTTGTTCATAGTGCGTATATATACTGCGCTACTAAAGTAGGACTTTCTTTTTAGTCCAGTTTCTTACCCTCCAATAGAGTGACAGACGTAAAGCCTCCCCGCGACGCCACGTGTGGGAGTAAGGCCAAGTTCGGCCTACCATCGGTATTGAGACATCGTGTATATTAATATTTGAATAGTCATATTTGGCACTATATCGTCGAGTTGGACGTAGTCTATTAAGCTAATAATAGTCTATTCATATGTAGTGCTTCGTGCGGTGAGAATACTATCGTAGTCAGTACCCCATCGTTTCGGGCAGAGAACTGGCTGCTTATCCAGGGTGGCCGACCCCATGTGAGGCTGCACCCGAGGAGCCCCAGAGCCGACGAGCGAGTGGACCTGCATACCGGATTATTCTACCGACGACAGCCCGCCTTCCCAGGCACGGATTATGCTTTGTATACAGTGATTATTCTATGGATAAAGACCAACACTGCCGTGTGTTGGAAAACCACCCCCCGGAGAGGACGACAGGTGAGGAGACGCTCTACACGACGAGGTCGCTTCACGTCTCTCCATCGTGGACCGGAGGAAGCCGACCCACAGAGAGTCCAACTGCTTTCATCTGTGGATCGAGGATCGCTGAGGCACCGAGCCGCACAACCGTGGGTTCTCCCAGGATACCCTCGGCCAGACGGATACAGCCAGACTCTACCCCCCCCCCCCCTTCTCCAGTTGTCTTACAAGCGACCGGAATTCCCCCCTAGTGTATCCAGTTCTATAATCATTAAAGTATCATTGCTATTATTCCTTAAATATTCCAGGTTGTATATTTACCGCCTGCGCCACCAGAGATTGGACGTTCTCTATTGATATACCAACGAATACTCATTTGCCATAAAAGTGCATCCTATTTCAAATCATAAATGTAATTAAGTGATTGCTCTACATACCTTTTGCTATGTATTAATTATTATTAAACGCAGACTTTCGACTTGGTACATTTGTGTTGGATCGTTTCATCTACGTGGGAGTGTTTACCATAATTATTTATGCCTAGTACTGGGTGGCCAGAGTCTAAAGTACAAGAGGTAGTGGTAGTAAGTATCATATCTAACAATACAGTCAGGGAATTGTACCCCTCAGTTACAATTGGTCCTTCGAGCCGGAGGGTAATTAGTGTAATATTAATATAGTGTTATTAATATTGAAATGGCCTATGATGAACACTCCACGAAACGATCCTCCTAACCAACGCCCGCAGCGCGAACGACGGCTCCCTCAGTACTTAGAGGCTTACGCTGTCAGTCAACAACCTAGTCTTCTACTAACAGTAAACGCAGTAAAACTAGAAAGTAAAAGTATGTCTAACCCCAACGCCCAGACTACCCCGACCATAGAGGCCCCTACGGGTTCTAATGTAACTGACCAAGTTCACGGTGGGGACCAGTGGGAACCAGACATGACTTCACACCCCGCCAGTACTGAAGAAGTAGTCCCCGATGAGTCCCGGGAGGAATACAACGCTACCGAGAGAGAACTCGGCACGGAAGAAGACAAGGAGAGCACCGTGGAGATAGAGCTCCAAGGCTCCGCAAGGAGTACCCCGAGGGAAGGCTCCCCTATACAACCGCCTTCTCCCAGCGAGGCAGAGAGGACCCTACAGCAGGCCTTCCTCATCAGCCTGAACGCCGCTGCTGAACGCGACCGACTGCAGATCCAGCAGCGGAGCGAAGAAGAGCATATACGTCTAGAAATAAGACGCATTCAGAGGGAAGAGAATGTGGCCCGAGACCGAGCAGACAGCCAGCGAGCAGCTGCTGGTGCTCTACGGGACGCAGAGCGCGACAGACAGCAAGCGCAACTAATAGAACAGCTGATCAGACGGACAACACCCTCTCCCTCCGCCAGAGGCTCCAGGAACTCGTCTAGACACACCTCCAGGGCGGCATCCCCTAGCCAAGTAAACAACCCTGAACTTGACCAACAGACGAGGTCTATACCCCCCACAGACCACCTCCCCCCACCGGTCCAAGCGAGACCTAGCAACCGGGAAGGAGCAGCATATCCTGTGGAGAGGCTAAACCAGAGACTACAAGCACTGGATGACCTAACTGAAGACGAAGAGGAAGAGGAGGAGAACCACGCCCGACGACAGCACAGTACTCTACCGGACCAGGAGGTCCGGTACAGCCCAGGCTATACTCCCGCGGAGCTGCGCTACAGACCCCCGACTCTATACCCGGGTGAGCACGACGCACGACCCGCACCGAGGAACAGCACCTGGACAAGCGGGCCATGGTACACTGCCGGTACCAGCCCATACCAAGGAGCGGGAGGAGACTCGCCTAGGAGGCCTCTCCCCCAACGCTCGCCGATGTATCCACAGTCAGCGTCATACATTGGCACGCCTATGGTACCCGACTTCACCCAAGAGAACCGGGCCCAGTATACAGAACTCCGCATGTGTCTGGAGACCATGTTGGTGGATGTATTGGATGAACGCCATAAATACGCCATCCTACTGAAGCACTTAAAGGTACCCCGCGCACATAATATAGCGCTCGCCTACGCGACTTCCACCACCCCATACACAGCAGCGCTGGTAGCATTGGACCAGAGGTATGGGCGCATATGGGATTACGTGATCCAGGAGATCCGACACATCGACCGCTTACCCCCAGCAATAGACAATCGAGCACTGGACGACCTGTCCATCAGAGTGCAGTCCCTGGTAGGGATGTTGGGAGCGCAGAGAGAGAAGGGGAGGCATGAACTTTACGCCAACTCAAATGTGGAAAGGATCTTGGAGAAGCTGCCGCCCGCTCGACAGGAGCGTTTTAGGCGGCAGAGAGACCACCGAGACCCGAATGGCCCCGAACCGAACCTCCTCGATCTAGCAGACTTCCTGGCGAGAGAAGTCAGCAGCCTACAGCTAGATACATTCGGACGGAGCACCCCTGGCTCCAGAGAAGGAACCAGACGACTAAATGATGGAAGAAGATCGGTGACTGTGATGCACCAATCGGAGTCAGTACCGAGCAGCAGGAGCCACAGTACCCCCTCCAGAACGGAGAAGTGGAAGATAGTGTGCCCCTACTGTGAGAAAGAACACTGGCTAGCGCAATGTGACTCCTTCCCCAAGCTGAACGCGGAGGAAGCAAGTCAATGGATAAAATCCAACAAGCGCTGTTTTCGCTGTGCGCGCTCACACATGGCAGCCGAATGCCGCTTAAAGAAAAGGTGCACCAAGTGCGATGGAGCCCATCTGGACATACTTCACGACAGTAACAGACGGCGCCCTTCACCCGCACCATCCAGCAGCAAAGCGAGCGTCATGTACATCGATCCCGCCAGCAGCAGTGGAGCCCGAGTACTCCTAAAAGTAGTGCGTGTGACACTAAGCTACCAGAATAAAGTCCTGGACACTTACGCCGTCCTCGATGACGGGTCAGAGAAGAAATCTGCATATGGCTCGCCGATAACAAACTATCATTACACATGGGCAAAACAGAGTCCATTCTCTTTGGTTCAAATAACAAACTCAGCCAGACCGACGGCTTCTCAGTTACAGTGGGTGACAATATTGTCACAAGGAAAGAAGAAATTACCTACCTAGAGGCAAATCTTTCCTGTGACAAAATGGCATCCAATGTAATAAAAAAAGTCAACCAACGAACTAGATTCTTGTACCGGATCTCCTCTCTGGTAAACAAGAATACCCTGAAGACTCTGGCAGGAGCACTCATTCAAGGGTACTACGACTATGCGTGCACCTCATGGTACCAAAGCACCTCAAAGGCGCTTAAAACAAAATTACAAACATCACAAAACAAACTGGTCAGACTACTACTTGACCTTACCCCCAGAACCCACCTCACCCCTACCCACTTTGACAACCTAGGATGGCTTAGAGTAGACGACAGAGTACAGCAACTTGCAATGGGCCTGGTCTACAAGATACACTATACGACTAAGGTACCCATGTACATGTCAAAATACTTCCCAAAGGTCAGTGAATACCACGACCACAACACCAGAGGAAGCTCAACAAATCATGTTAAACCCAGATTCGGCTCAAACAAGGGACTAAATACGTTTCGCAATTATGCCACATCAATGTGGAACGCCCTACCCAAAGCTGTAAAGGAATGTGAATCCCTACCCACATTCAAAACCGCTCTTAAAGAGCACCTACGGGAGGCTGCAATTCGAAACTGGCCACCGTAAATGCCCAAAACCCCCACCACCTCCTAATAGACAGTCTCCTCCCCACCGCATCCTCCCCGCCGTATGTATATCTCTCTCCCACCCACCCACCCCCTCCTAATGTACAGTCCCCTCCCCATCATATGTATATACTCTGTCAGGATCTAGGGGTAACAGTACTGTATATTTGAATACCGTTTATGTCACAAATGTATCAGTACTAAATACCTATATGTCCCTATGCCATAAATGTCATGTATGTTGTGTATGTCATAAATGTCTATATGAATTGAAAATGGGGGACCCTGATGGAAACAAGACAAACGTCTTTCTCAGGTCTGCATCCCCTTAACAATTGTGTGTATTGAGCCGTACTGTATTGTACCCATTCTGCAATCTGTTAAATAAAGTTTTCATTCATTAATTGAGATTTTCACAGAGAAACCATCCAATCTGAAAGCACACGCCCAAATGTTTTCCAGCAAAAAGCACAGTCAGAGATCTATCATATAACACAGAACAGTGGTTCTCTTGACAATTTGTTGCCAGGGGACATTTTGTCTTAGCTGATGCAGGTTGACATACAGGAAAGTGACAGCATGTTGTGTGCAGAGTTTAAATTCCCAGCCTTTACAAAAGGTAACAGTCAGTTAGCTGCAAAATATGTAGAGATGGGTGTACCTGACGAGGTATGCGTTTTGTGATCTGTGATGTTTTCTTTTCTAAGCCTGCTAGAAACTATAACTACATGATGTGAAACACTAGAACTTGACATATAAAAAATCAACAGTAAAACCAGTTACCATGGAAACGGTAAAGATTTCAATATAAAACACATTCTCTCAAAGATTAGGTTAAAACATGTAGGCCTACCTTTATTGGTTGTAAGTACAATAATTAAATAATATATACCTCCATCAAAGAGTGTGAACCTTGGGCGGTTCGGTGGCGCAGCGGACTAAGCGCTCGTCACCACCGCAAGATATGCTGGTATCGATTCCGGCTGTCAGCGGTGCCTCCGGCTTAGCCGGCCGTCATACTGGCTCAATTGGCAGGGTCAGCGGGAGGGAAGTCGGTGGGTGGTTAATAATAAACAGCGACTCCTACAGGTCGGTCAGGGCGCCTGCACAGCGAGGGAGGGAAATGGTGAAGGTAGTGTGACCTCCCACGTGTTACACTTCACCAATGAGAGTCCGCGCTGTCAGGTGAAAAGAGGCTGCTGGCTGTCTCCTATGTATCGGAGGAAGCATCTGATAGACTTCAGGGCTCCCTAGACCGACCAGTGGGGGGCACATGCGCGCAACGACCAGGAAGGGGAGGGGGGAATTGGCATAATGACTAAATTGTGATGGGAGAAAATACAGAAAAACAGGAGAAAAAGTAAAAAAGAAAAAAATTATATTATGAACCTACACAATACGGTTTGGCTGTAATACTTGTTTTGCTCTGGTTTTGATCTTCAATGGGGCAAAATCGATGTCGGAACCTTCCTCCCCAAGTCTAATAAACCAAATGATTTTCATTATGATTTCATTTTAAATCATTAATTTAAGCTGCAACGTCCCTCATATGGGAATTTTTTTGGATTTTTTGCATCCGGCACTTTGGCGACCCGTAGTGGCTCGGGTGTGCATATTTTGTAATACAATATATATATCGAATCGAAGGCTTATTTGTTGCCTGTCGATAATGACAAAATCCGACAAAATCCACTCAGCGGTTCTCGAGTTACATGCCGGTATTTAAGGCTTGTGCAAAGTACACTGTATTGCGCAAAATACCACTCCCGACTCAGGCTGCAGTAGTTCCGTCAATCTAGACCCGATCTCGAAAATGATTGTGGATCGTTGTAGCCAATGAGTGTGGCTTTCCAATGATACCCCACATGGGGATCTAAATAAAAAAAACAAAAAACACGAAAGTAGGGATGCCCCGATCACGTTTTTTGCCACCGATACCGATCACCGATCGTCGTGAGCCATATCGGCCGATACCGATCCCGATCGTTTTTGATTAAAAAGAAATTAAAAATTATTTTATATAATTTTTTTTTTATATAAAATATATATATTATATAATTAGACTTGTACTTGTATTATCTGCGAGACATCGCCACCACGCAACAAGTCAAAATGCTCGCTATCTGCAAACCGCGCCACTGTCTGTGTACTCTAGTAGCCTCCAGCTCCAAAAAGGATTCTCCGGCGCTGCAGCTGGGCCCTATTGGTATGGTATAACGTTACTACTGTCACATTCAGCAAGCCCTCAGCTCGAATACGCATTCAATCAATGTTATAAGACATTGATATCAGGAGCTATCTGTAGCTACTGCTAGCCAGCTAGATGACGTTAAGACAACTATTTAGTTCAATCGGACATTTCGTTTTGAACTGTGAACTAACGTCAGCTAACGCAAGCTAACGGAGATATCAACATGGACTACTAGACTTCCTGGGGCATTTGTTGATATCCGGAGCTATCAGTAGCTAGCCGGCTAAATACCGTTAGACAATGCCTACTAAAAGTGAATAGTTGACTGGGTAATTTTGTTTAAACAGTAACGATAGCTAGGTAGCTAACGTTAGCTCAGGTCGAATGCACTATCTAGACTCAGCAGAGGAGGTCCGCCTCCTCTGTGTTTACAAACTCTACACGGGTACGGGCGGGGCTAGGGAGGAGGAGCAGTTTGCAGGTCCTGTGCGTCTGAGACAAGCGAGTGAGATATCCACTTGATCAGTTTCCGCGATCGGCGAATATGACTCATTATCGGAATTCCCCGATCGCATATTTATACTGATTATCGGCCGATCGATCGGGGCATCCCTACACGAAAGAACACGAAAACAGGAAGAGCAAAACAGCCGAATGAATTGAAGTCTATGAGAAAACTGAGTTTTTCTTTGTACACAGTTTACCAAAATCACTCATTTCTGAATGGATCTTTATGCAATTTGGATATGTAGGCTACTACATAAGGCTTCAGGCTATGGCTCCGTCTGGATTTGTAAGCCATACCACCTTCTGGGGAAATACTACCTATGGACTACTAACTACTACAGAAAAACTTGAGTAACAAGTTTCTTTACAACTCAAGTTCAGACCTATGTTACTCTATTACGTTAGCACTAAAAGTCATTTTTCAAAAGAGACCAGGCTCATGCATGTGCTATAAGTATAAAGTATGTTGTTTTGGTTTGCAAAAAAAGTATGCAGTCCTCAAAAACGAAAACGAAAATGGCCAGGAGACTCATTGCAGGTTAACAGGTTAAGGCCTTGGCTATATGGTACCATATGGAAGTGTTTCACAATTATGAGTCGGAAATAAATGGCTGTAAACTAAGTTAAACTAAGTTTTTAGGGATGGCAGAAATATGAAGATAAGCTATACTATGCAAGGCCCAAAAAGACAATTTTAACAGAGAGAAACAGATGGAATCATATGATTTATAATATATATATATTGTTGTTATATTATTTGGTTTGATATTCTGTTTCATTATTTGTTGCTTAGGGTTTTTATTTCCTTTCTGTTTGGCAACACAACATTTGTCCTGCCAATAAGTGTGTGTGTACTAAACCAAAGAGTTACTGAATTATATTATATACAGTATATGCTCTTCTGTGGGTGGAACAGGCTCTCTTAAAGTTTCTCATTAATAAATTAATACACACGGTCCTGCTGCTGTCACACCTCATGGCTCGTGTTGACCGACACCGGCCAAGTCTAGCAGTGCGGCTGCTTTAAATACATTTCCTTTGTAGAAGAGCGTCTGCAGCCACGAGGTACACGATGTAGAGGAGCGTCTGCAGCCACGAGGTACACGATGTAGAGGAGCGTCTGCAGCCACGAGGTACACGATGTAGAGGAGCGTCTGCAGCCACGAGGTACACGATGTAGAGGAGCGTCTGCAGCCACGAGGTACACATGAGGTCCTGCATACGCTCCTCTACATTAGAAATGAATTGAAGGCAGCCGCGTCGCTAGACTTGGCTGGAGTCGGTCTGAAACTAGCCTTCTGCTACATTGAACAGATGAGCAAAGCCTACTAGTGCACGACGCCACACCAGAAAAACACGTAGTGCGTAGTCCATTTGTTAAAGGGCCAGTTCACCCAAAATGAAACAAGGAAAACATATTTGTTAATACGTGGAGTTCTATTTATTAAACTATGCATGATAGTTTTGGTGTGATTTGCCTAGATTTGGAAATATCTGCTGAGAAATGCCGTCACCAATACAATGGAGTTGAATGGCACTCAGTTTGTGGCTCAAAGCAAAATAAATATTTGAAAAAGAAACATTGAAAAACTTTACATTAATGTTTTTTTTGTAAAGTTTAATTTAGGAACTATTTTCTACCAAAGTACACCCACCAGATTATTATGGGCGGTGTACTTATAGAGTATTTCTACTTTTTACTTAAGATCAATACTGTACTTCTTCCACCAGTGATTAATAAAATCAGCAATAAACCTTAGAAAATAAGTCACATCCACAAAGAATCTGAGGTTTCCACACGTAATCATTGGATTAAGACAAAACAAACCAAATAATGAACTGAGGGGGCAGCCCTAATGGCTACACAACATTTCAAATGATAACACTCAACATGAAAGAGTCAAGAAAAGCATATAATCAAAGATAATTGATTGATTATATCAAAAAAAGAAACTTAGTATTTGATATGAACGAATATAACAGGAAATCAGTCACAAGACTCAAAATAATTCTCAATAATATCAACTGTTCACTATTGGCAAGATGCTATTGCTGAGACATCGGGTAGATATAATTATGTAGATATTAATGAAGGATCCAGAATTATACAGTATGTGTCCAAGATGACACAGGGGTTTTCAATAATAATAATCTTTATTGATATAGCACCTTTCATACATAGAATGCAGCTCAAAGTGCGTAACAGAGCAAAAAACACAACATTTGACAATAAAGCAAAAAAAGAAAAGAAAAGCAGAAGTTTAAAACCACAAAAATAACAAAACATTATTAAGAAAATATCTAAAAAGCATAAATGACAACAGGGATTTTAAAATCAGCTAAAAGCAACAGTATATTTTTTTGCACTTACAAACATACATTCTGGAATAAAATAAGTAAAAGAAGAACAGTTCAAATGTGCAGGAAAGGTCAAAAAACCCAAGGGCTTATACGCGACCTCCCTTCTTAGACCTATATAGGATAACTACACACACAAACCCCCCCCCCCCCCCCCCACATTATGCACAAACACACATGCGCATATCCCTCTCTCATACACACAGATACATACAATACAGCATTATACAACAATTATAATGGTAAAAAAGCTTCCTTTTTTTCTTTTGGATCTTTTTCCCCCTCCTTTTTCCTCCGTTTTTCTCCCATCCCAATGTTAGTCGTTATGCCAATTCCCAATACCCTTCCTGGTCGCTGCGCACCTACCCCCCACAGTCGGTCTGGGAGAGTGGAGGCTATCACGTGCTTCCTCCGACACACGTCTAGCCAATCAACCGCTTCTTTTCACCTGGCAGCGCGTACTCTCACTGAGAGGGTGTAACGTGTGGAAGGATCACACTACCCCCCTTAGATCCTATCTTCGCTGAGCAGGCGCCCCGACCGAACTGTAGGAGTTGCTGTTTACAACGACCAGGACCCACCCATCAGCTTTCCCACCCCTAACACTGCCAATTGTGTTAGTATGAACAACCAGCCAAGCTGATAGCAATGTGGAGAGCTGGGCTCGAACCCAGCGTCTTCCGCATTGGTGGCGAGCGCCTTGCCCACTACACCACCTAGCCGCCCGCTTAAGCTTACTTTTAAATATATTTAAAGTATAACATGTTTGTTAGATTTTGTATATCATTCCACATCACTGCACCTTGATAAACAAATGAGAATTTGGCAACAGAGGTCCTACAGAAAGGAATGCGTAAGTATTTATTTCTTCTTGTGAGATAAAAAATAAATAAAAATTATAATATATATATATTTTCTTTTTTTTATGAAACTACTGTATATTTGTATGTCTCTAAATGTTTTGATGAATTGAAAATGGAGGACACTTATGTAAAAAAGCCGAAAGTCTTTTTCTGGTCTTCATCCTCCAGCCCACTGAGCTGTACTATATTGTACCCATTCTGCAATCTGCCAATAAAGTTCTCAATCAATCAATCAGACAAATGCATAGAAAAGCTCCCACCATAACCATATAACAAAAACATTTATTATTGTTTATGAAAATTTTTTAGCCCTATGCTTGACTATTATTTTAGCCATGGCAACAAATAAAATAATAATAATAAAATGAATAAATAAATAAAATATTAAATAAATAAATAGGCTACACGTCTCTCTTTTTGTGTTACAAATTGTGCTCACTGGGGGCGGTTAGGTGGCCGAGCGGAGATTGCGTTCGTCACCAACCCCGGAGCTGTGAGCTGGATTCGCCTGTTCGAATCCAGCTCACAGCTCCGGGGTTGTCACCAGCTTGGCTGGCCGTCTGCACTAATACAATTGGCTGTATTAGAGGGTGGGAGAAGCTGGCGGGGTGGGTCCGGGTCGTTGTAAACAGCGACTCCTACAGTTCGGTCGGGGCGCCTGCTAAGCGCGGATAGGACTTGAGGGGGATAGTGTGATCCTCCCACACGCTACGCCCTCTCGATGAGAATCCGCGCTGCCAGGTGAAAAGAATCGGTGATTGGCTGGACGTGTGTCGGAGGAAGCACGTGGTAGCCTCCACTCTCCCAGATGATCTGACTGTGGGGGGTAAGTGCGCAGCGACCAGGAAGGGACTGGGAATTGGCATACGACTAACATTGGGATGGGAGAAAAATCTGAGGAAAAATGGAGGGGGAAAAAGACCAATAAAAAAAAATTAAAAATTGTGCTCACCGATATGAACATAGGCCCCTTTACTTACTTAAAAAAAGGAAACATCAAGAAATATGTTTATGGTATTAATTCCACCATGCCATGGTGCACTATCTCTCTCTATGACTCTGCTCTCAACCAAAGCAATGCAACAGAACAATTTTGATTGACAGTCGATTCTGCCAATTACGTCACACCGCTTGCACCCGCCACCTGCTGTTCTTACCACCAATCGGCAAGCGCGTATTCGTTTTTTACTTCCGCGATGTCCGCCATTGATTTTGACGAGAGCTCACAACAAAGCTACTAGCTACTTAGCTCCCGGCGGCCGACGAGTAGATTACCAGGATGACTAAACGAGGCATAATGATTTTACTGCAACGAATGTTATAATAAAAGCCTTTCCATACATCTGTCTGATTGAAAACTTTATTAACAGACCGCAGAATGGGCACAACTCAGCACGGGCTGAGATATGAATGAGCAATGCTTGCTATCTATCTAGGTCGTCCTCGGACGTTGCTATGGTCCGGTAAATACGCTGATGCTATTGAACGTGTAACTATATAACGTTAATGCCACAAAACGAATGCCTTTGTTAGTCATAAGTAGTAACTTTGATGCAGTAGCGTGTGTGTGGGGGCGGTGTTGTGCAGGTCGCTTGACTGAAACTTTTTTCAAAGTTTGAACGTGTGGGACAGATTGACGCAACACAAATTGATGGATATTTATCGGCTACTGCCATCGGCACATTTGAGCTTATCGGCCGGTGGCACTGACCAACAAGCAGGTGGCGGAGCTGGAGTTGGCAGAGATGAAGGTTATCTCTGGGAGTAACAAGTTTGAACAAAATTAAACATTTCTACATCAGAGGAACGGCCCATGTTGAGCAGTTCGGGCAGAAAGTGAGAGAGGCAAGACTGAGATGGTTTAGACATGTGAGGAGAAGGGAGGTGGGGTACATCGGGAGGAGGATGCTGGAGATGGAGCTGCCAGGAAAGAGGAGGAGGGGAAGGCCCAAGAGGAGGTGTTTGGACACAGTGAAGGAGGACATGCGGGCAGCGGGCGTGACGGAGGACGACGCAGAGGACAGGGACAGATGGAAACGGATGATCCGCTGTGGCGACCCCTGACGGGAAAAGCCAAAACAAAAGAAGAAGAAGAATACACAAAAGCAACTTCCAGATGCTCTTGTTTTGATGCTCCAGATACTAGGAAAAAGGCTCTGGCTCTGGTGATAACTACCTCGTAATCATTCTGTGCCCCACAGTGGCATGGAGCGACATAAACCACAACACATGAGAGTTCCTATTGAGTATACTGCTTAGTAGAACATAGGGTTTTCCTGTGTCTCCTCAGACTTCCTTTCTGACTGAACCCTTTCCCACAAACTGAACAACTAAATGATTTCTCTCCAGTAGGAGTTCTCATGCGTTTCTTCATTTCTACATTCATACTGAACCCTTTCCCACAAACTGAACAACTAAATGGTTTGTCCACAGTATGAGTTATTGTGTGTCATTGTGGGTCTCTTCAGATGTCTTGTACAACTTAACCCTCTGCCACAAACTGAACAACGAAATAGTTTCTCTCCAGTATGAGTTCTCATGTGTTTCTTAAAATGTTCCTTCCTAGAGAACCCATTCCCACAAACTGCACAAATAAATGGTTTCTCTCCAGTATGAGTTCTCATGTGTGTCTTCAGATCTCCCTTCATACTGAACCATTTCCCACAAACTGAACAACTAATGGTTTCTCTCCAGTATGAGTTCTCATGTGTCTCTTCAGACTTCCTTGACTACTGAACCCTTTCCCACAAACTGCACAACTAAATGGTTTCTCTCCAGTATGAGTTCTCATGTGTGCCTTCAGACTTCCCTTCTGACTAAACCCATTCCCACAAACTGAACAACTAAATGGTTTCTCTCCAGTATGAGTTCTCATGTGTTTCTTAAAATTTTCCTTCAAAGAGAACCAATTCCCACAAACTGAACAACTAAATGGTTTCTCTCCAGTATGAGTTCTCATGTGTTTCTTAAAATGTTCCTTCCTAGAGAACCCATTCCCACAAACTGCACAACTAAATGGTTTCTCTCCAGTATGAGTTATCATGTGTGTGTTCAGATCTCCCTTCCTACTGAACCCTTTCCCACAAACTGAACAGATGAATGGTTTCTCTCCTGTATGAGTTCTCATGTGTGTCTTCAGATCTCCCTTCATACTGAACCCTTTCCCACAAATTGAACAAATTAATGGTTTCTCTCCAGTATGATTATTTGTGCATCTCTTCAGATCTCTCTTCCTATTGAACCCTTTCCCACAAATTGAACAACTAAATGGTTTCTCTCCAGTATGAGTTCTCATGTGTTTCTTAAAATGCTCCTTCCTACTGAACCCTTTCCCACAAATTGAACAAATTAATGGTTTCTCTCCAGTATGATTATTTGTGCATCTCTTCAGATCTCTCTTCTTACTGAACCCAGGCCTGAAGTCCTTCACTCTCCTTCCAATCATCACTGTCATCAGTCTCAGTTCCAGAACAGTGTGAAGAGAGAAGCTCATTATTTATAGTTTGTTCCAAATCACCAGCTGGATTTAAGTTACTGGCTGGTTCTGATACTCCACAGTCCTCTCTATCAGGTTCTGTTTTCATACGTTTAGTTGAGGTGCTGGGTAAAGCGTGAGCTTCTCTGTTTTTCTCCCTCTGGGTTTGAAGAGACTGTAAGGGCTGAGTGTTATCTTGACCATCTTCACATTTAACTGGGTGTTCTGTGATCTCAGAGTGATCAGCTTCTTCCAGCCCTTGGTGTAGTTCACCTTTAATCTGTAGGAGCTCTGGGTCCTGGGTTTGGCTGAGCTGTGAGGACAGAGTATTCCCATCATCATTTTCATATTTCACAGGGTGTAAGGTCATCTTGGAACCATCAGCCCCCTCTAGATCTTGAAATAGTTCATCCTGTTCCTCTTTAATCTGTAGGGACTCTGGGTCCTGGGTTTGGTTAAACCATGAGGACTGAGGTTTATCTTCATCATGTTCATTCTTCACAGAGACAAAAGTAGACTTTATGATATCAGCCTCCTCCAGACCTTGAAGCTGCTCTCCCTGCTGACTGGTCCAGAGTTCCTCCTGTTCCTCTTTAATCTGTAGGAGCTCTGGCTCCTCCTGGCCGACACTGTGACTCCTCTCCTGCTGCTCAGGGGGAACCCCCTCTTCACAGATAAACTGCTGTGAAGCAAGGGAGTCTAGAAAGAAGGGCATAAAATAATGTAATTAAAATAAATAATTCAAAACCATTGCTTTTGAAAATAACAAAGGGACAGGTCACTATTTCACACTACACTTTTTCCAGTTATGTAACACCAATATATAGGGATGCACAGATGGGGATGCCCATTATCGCCATCACTATTTGATGGATTGGTATCGACTACAGGTGGTCTGATCCATTACCAAGTTGTCATAAAGCATCATCCTCCAATAACATCAGAGCAGTGCATGGTTGAGAAGGGAAATGTTCCCAGCGTTCCCCCCAGAATGGATCTGATAGCGCTTGAGGAGATATTGGCCAACGTTTTTGAATCTGTATTACATAAGGCTGTATATAGAAGACGCATCAGCACTGTTTCATCCTTTTAGAGAAAGTCCCCACTCTAGATTTTCTTACAATGTGCCCTGAGCGCACTTTTGATAGAATAGAGTAACTGCAATATTATTATTGAAATAATAATATTTATATCAGCATGGCACGGTGGCGCAGTGGTTAGCACTGTTGCCTCACAGCAAAAAGGTCCTGGGTTCAAACCCCAGCAGGGGCCTTTCTGTGTGGAGTTTGCATGTTCTCCCCGTGTTTGTGTGGGTTTCCTCCAGGTACTCCGGTTTCCTCCCACACCATACAGACATACATGCTAGGTAAACAGTATACTCCTGCCATTGCCCTTGACCAAGGTACTGGCTTTACAACCGGAGTTGGTCCCCGGGCGCCACACTGTATGGCTGCCTACTGCTCCTAAATAGTTAGGATGGGTCAAAATGCAGGGAATGATTTCCCCAAGAGGATTATTAGAGGCTTAAAGGCCAACTTGCAGGTTAAACCCTACTCTTCAATTATGGGTAGTTTACATCATTCAATTTCATTATTTATTTTTTTCCATTTGACACCGGAAATGCCACTCAGAAAGGGTTAAAAAGGTCCACGCACGAATAACATGCACGGAGCAAATGAAAAAGCTTATCAGACGCTAGCAGGGCCGTGACGTCACTCGAGGCAACTTATGCCTTATGCCCGTCCGGGTCATAGTACTACTGGCTATATCGCTCTGGCTAATGTTACCCCGCTAACGTTAGCATTATGTCTACTGTCGTGAACCATTTTAGATCGGGGAGTTTGGGGAACGAGAAAAATTTGCAGGTCCTCTTCTCAGACCTGTGGGGCAAAGCACTGCACGCATCATGCCGGCTAACAAGCTACACGTCGCGGCATGTTGATAGCACAATAGTAGCCCACTCGGTGCATCACAGTCACAAAACGGGCTACCGCTACCACTACCACGATAGCTATTAGCTAACTAACGTTAACATTACAAGCTCAAACACCTTATAACTACTACTATTGTCGTGTCCATACGTTCCCTGGCAGAATACTTGTGAGGACAAAGGTATACAAAGAGGAGAGAACCATTTTAAATCGGGCATTCATGCCGGCTAGCAAGCTACACGTCACGGCATGTTGATACGATAGTAGCCCCTTTAGCCCCACTCGGTGCATCAGTCACGAAACGGGCTACCACGATAGCTATTAGCTAACTAACGTTAACGTTACAAGCTCAAACACCTTATAACTACTACTATTGTCATGTCCATAAGTTCCCTGGCAGAATACTTGTGAGGACAAAGGTATACAAAGAGGAGAGAACCATTTTAAATCTGGCATTGTTAGGAGTTTTGAGAATGCTGGCTACCAAGCTAAGCTACGTTAGCTAACTTAGTTACTAACGTTATATACACAATATGTACAACGACACAATGATTTACATTATTACAAATATGGTAACGTGGTTGTGGCTTTTACAAATAGTGGTTTGCTTTAGAGATGAATGGCTATGATCACGGAGCAATAGTGTTAGGTGAAACAGAGACTAGCTCCTCGGCTAGTAGTAGCAAGGCTCTCTGCTTCCTGCCACTACCTGCTGTGAGTCTCAGAGCCCCTGCTGCCCTGCGCCTTGTGTGACGTCATCATTAAGATGACACACTCACGCTATGAACCATGGATTAAAATATGGATGTGTGTGAGGTTGTGGTTTGGTCGACAAAATGTTTGATAAAAACGCTAAAACTGGGTCAATTTCGATAAAAAGAATGTCCCTCTTTATGAAAGTCAGCGTTGGCCTAGTCACATTGTTTATTGAACAAAAATACAACCTGCAAGTTGGCTTTTAAATTGAGGTGGTAATGCATTATACTACTCTGTACTGGGGAAAGTAATATTATTGTAGCATGTTACTGCCCAACATTGACAATTAAGGACATATCCGGTCTGGTTGTTGTTTGTGTCCTTGTGCTTGGTGTCTGGTATTTTATAGTATTTTACTATATTTTTACTTTGGTTTTGAGTATTTGGATATCGGATTGGTTGCTTGGTATTGTCGATTGTATTGGTTTGAGCCCCGCCCAGACTGCTCTTTCTACTGTGGCTAGGCTAGCTAACTAACCTAGCCTGTGTTAGCTTCATGGCTAAATGGCTCGCGGCTAGGTTTGCCTAGTCGCAAGGCCAGAGGAGGGTCAATCTGGAGAATTAACAATGTCAACCAACGTGTGGACAACCACAGTGCAGGGCCGTCTCAAGGGGCATACAAGCAGTGCGGTCGCACAGGGTCTCGCGGGGGGCCTCACAAAAAAAAAAAAAAAAATTTAAGTACATTTTCTTTTAAATTTTTTTTAAATTTGTTTATAATTTTTTTTATAAATAGAATGTTAACAATCACTTTCCATCACAGACCTAAAATCTAGTTTTGCTTACATGCTTATATATTTCACATTAGACACGTTTGTAGAATAGTGTTCCGGGCTCTGCAGCTCTGCAGATATACTATTGGTTTCATTTTCCCTATTGTTAGGTTTTAGTGAGTTTTTCCTTACCTTCGCGTGGGGTATGTCTGGGAGTGCTTGCATTCTTTCATTTATTTGCATTTATTTTAAATTTGTTGGACCTTATGGTGTTCTTGTTCTGATCTTGACTTATTGTTATGTTTCTTCTTGACTTGTTTAAAGAAGACGTGTACGGCCCATGGGGACATTAACGTGTGTTGTCGGGCCTTACAAATAAATTTGATTTGATTTGATTCAATGACCCGTTTACCTTTTTGCAAAGCATCGTGGAAGGACTAACACTAGGGGGAGCTGGTTGGCATCGGTCTGGTAGTCGGTAGAGAGATGTGAAGAAGACCGGTATTATCCACGAGGGGAGGGGGTACAAGTACGGGGTCTATTCGGCGCTATCCACGGGAGCGAGTGGATGTCTTGGCCAAGAGCATCCTACTTTTGAAAACCAAATGTGCAGCATCGGAGCAGAAGAAATAACGCTGCGTGCCGTAAGCTTATCAATACCAAGTATAGTGATTAGGTTATGCCAAGACAAAGAGGACGTTCGGCAGATGGACTGAAGATGAAAGTTGTTGCGTGTTAGAATGTTCAGTCAGGCTAGCCATGTCGGCTTAGCTAAAGGCAGGGACAGCTAACTAGCGTTAACTACGTTATCGAGTGCTAACATGTGGCAGATAAACTAGGAACAGACTCCCAAGTTCATCCCAACGGGGGGGACAATATGGACTGGTGAACTTTGTCATCTCCACGGTTGTCTCCTTCCTCTTGGACGTTTGGTGAGTTTTTTATTCTCTCTCGCTCTCTCTCTCGCGCACTCTCTCGCGCTCTCTCTCTCTCTCGCGCGCTCTCTCTCTCTCTCTCTCTCTCTCTCTTGCGCTCGCTCGGTCTCTCTCGGTCTCTCTCTCTCATCATGCAACAGGGTCTGCTCACACTGTACTCGTGCAGTTTGTGACGTGTGTACTAAGCTTATAGAGTTTGATTCAAATAAGGCAAAACTGCAAATCTGCATGTCGTGCTTGAAAAATGTACCTGGCTTTAAGCTTGTTTATCAGTTTCCAGGGGTGTTTTATGCATTTTCCCTGTTACTGCCAGGTGTACGACTGTACAGGTGCATTGCCACTAAGCCTCGGGCAGCGCTATTATTTAAGAATACGTTGACTGTATCATATGCCCAGCCTCGGGCAGCGCTATTATTTAAGAATATGTTGACTGTATGCCCAGCCTCAGGCAGTGCTATTATTTAAGAATACGTTGACTGTATGCGGGAAAAAAAGAAAAGAAAAAATGTATTAATAAGGGGGGGGGGGGGGGGCTCGCGTTTAAATCTCACACAGGGCCTCGCATTTCTCCCAGACGGCACTGCCACAGTGGGCTAATGCCCCCGGTATCCAACCAGCCCAACTGCTCTGGCAGTCTACACCTGAGCCAGAGGATTGTAGAGCTGGAGGGAAGAATCTCAACTCTCTACCACAGGGGTAGGCAACCCTAGGCACACGTGCCTGCATTTGCATAGGCACAGGGGGCAGCAGTAAAAAAAAAAATAAAATAAAAATGCTTTGAAATATTATAGTGAAATATTTTGCACTGTTGTCGCATTTATCTCGTTGAAATCCTCCCACAGGTTCTTTTTACTACCACACATTTAATTGAGACCCTTTATTTGTTTATTATTTCAATTTAGCTGGAAATACATTGCTACATCATTCAGTAACATTTGCAGAGCCTTATAACAAAAACATTATTACGGTCACCATTGTGACCAGTGGGATTAATCAACAAATTTTATTATTTATTTTTCTATTTCATTGAACATTGCACATGTTAAAAGCAATTTTCTCAAAATGTGAGTATTACCAAGTCAACTTGTGTCAATAAACATAGTTTTATTAGGTGGTTTATTAATGTGGTTGTGTACTTATTTTTCTGTTAACTTATTATGGATTGAAAACTGAACTCAATATTTTTAAGTTCTGGTAACTTATTATTATTATTTTTTTTACAGTGTAGTCTTGCGATCAATCAAAACTTATTTACACGATATACCTCACATTCACCCTCCATTCACATCCTGGTGTTCTCCTGGTGTTCTCCATTAGGCCTGTAGGTGGAGCTATGACAGCACACGTACAGTACACAAACCGATGGTGTGTGATGTGTCTAAAAATGAATGGGCAAATGTGAGTGAAATGGTCGCACTGTATGCAGCTGTTTGTCTGCATTGCATCCCCCCCCCCCCCCCCAACTCAGATTTAGGGTTGATACAACAATCATAATAATATTGTTAATAATAACAATAACAATAATGACGTAATAATGTAAAAATTATCATTAAAAATACCTGATTATGAGAAAAAAAAATTACGATGCATGGAATATTGTTGAGGCACACTAGTTACAACTATATTTCAAACAGGCACTCCATGTCAAAAAGGTTGCTGACCCCTGCTCTACCAGATCAAAGAGGTTGAAGAGCTCTTGGACAATCTGGTCAGCTCAATTCATCAGCCTGCACCATCCATCATCGCCACCTCCCATGACTCTACTGATGAGGATACAGACAATCTACCATGGGCTGGCGGCACTTGAATCTGCAGATAGAGGGCTGGTCTGCTGTAAGAAGGTAGAGGGGTTCCTGCCGTGCCCCACCACCCTCGAAGAAGGTCCTACAGCTATCCAACATGTTTAGCACCTTGGGGCAGGAGCCGGTTAGTGAACACCCCTCTTCCCAGATCTGTCTTGTCTGCTCCCACTGCAGGTTCCTTGCCAGGGGAGGAAATTAGGCCACTTTACTCGCCAAATGCGAGTATTTTTTACGTTTGGCGAGTGATTCATGAAGACCACTCGCCAGTCTGGCGAGTATACAAAAAAATAAAACATTCTGCAATCACTGCACTGGCAAACGGTGCGCGTCTTCTGAGTGTTCGCTTTAGTTGACAGTGCCACGAGAGCACTGCACAAGACCACCCGCGGACATATAATGTTTAATAAACGTTTGCGCAGTACTGGCCAACCCGCGGACATATAATAATAAAAGTCCCGCGGTACTACTAGGCTAGCCATCAGGAGCACTCGCAAACAGATAACGTTAAACACAGCAGAATATGGAAAACAGACAGACTGACCAACGGGGAACTGCATCCAACCCTAGTACAACCATCGAGTAGAAGTTACTAAGGACACATTTAAATCACAGAGGTGTAATGTTGTCTACTGGAACTGTATACAGTGGTTAGCTTCTAGTTAGCGTTATATAGCTGCTTGCTAGCTAACGTTAGCCTTGTGTGCTCAAAGCAGCCAGCTAGGTGTATCTGTTATGACTATAATGTTTCCGAAAAAGCACCGGACTACGACGTAAGGTTAGACATTTTATTTCATGCTCAAAAGCCCCTGGCTTGCACATCGCAGTCACGAAAGGGGCTAGCTCAACCAGTGCACTGTGCACAACCACGTCAACAGCATAGATATCTATGGTCAACAGCACACCAACCCAACTGACGTTACCACAACACTTGACGGTACTTCACAGCACTGTCGTAAGACCACCGTGCTGTCTTAAAGGCACAGTGTGCCTACCCAGATGCATACACAACATTGACGCGGCTTGACATACAAAGAAGTAATTATCACAATTAGCGATTTTTTTTGTCTGGTAAAAAATCTGTTTGGCTGGTAAAAAAAATCAGATACTCGCCAGTTGGCTGGTAAGCCAAAAAGTTAGTTTCCTCCCCTGTTCCCTGCCTACTGCTTCCTCAACTGCCCCACCTGCTGCTTCTACGGCTGCCCCGCCTGCTACTCCTGTGACTGCCCCACCTTATGCTTCTCAGGGAGAGGCCTCAACACCAGACCTTGTGTGCCAACCCCCCCCTCTGTGCTTGTGGTAGGGTCCTCTATGGTCAGGTATGTCACTGTCCCTAATGCCGAGACCTGCTGCTACCCTGGTACAAAGGTAATGGACATAAACAATGTTATCCCTCGACTGCTCTGTGAATTCAACCTCATCCTCACCTCATCCTTTACTCTGTCATCTTTCTCTCCCATTACAGACGCAGAGGCCTTGACACTGGTAACGTCGAACGGTCCAACTACATGGGCCAGCTGGACCTGTTACCCTCTCCTCAGGCTCCAGACCATAGCACCAGACATCCTCCCATTCCTAACTGCAACCATCAACTCCTCCCTCAACTCGGGGGTGGTCCCCACCTCCCTAAAACCAATCAGAGTCACACCACAAAAAACAACAACCTTGAACCTCACCGTCATAGACAACTATCGTCCTGTCTCTCTTCTCTCCTTCCTTTCTAAATCACTTGAACATTCTATATCAAACCAACTTACTGATTATCTCATACAGAATGACCTCCTAGACCCTAATCAGTCAGGCTTCAGGACTGGTCACTTATAGCCGTCACAGAAGCTCTTCACTTAGCAAAAGCGAAGGGCCTCTCCTCTGTCCTGATTCGACCAACCACCTCAAACTGAACCTAAGCAAAACAGAATTGATTCACCTGCCGGCCAAATCCTCACAGCTGATCGACCATTCCATCGCAGCAGATAATGTAGTTGTGGCCGCATCACCGACCGCCAAGAACCTTGGTGTTGTCCTTGACGACCGGCTGAACTTCTCCGCTCACATCACCGCAACAACCAGAACCTGCAGATCCCTCCTGAGCAACGTCAGAAGGATACGCCTGTTCCTGACAAAAGAAGCCACCCATCTCCTGGTTCAATCAACAGTCATCTCTCGCCTTGACTACTGCAATGCACTGCTTGCTGATCTACCGACCACCGCCACCAAGCCACTTCAACTCATTCAGAACGCAGCCGCCTGCCTGATCTCCAACCTACCAAAGTCAGTCCATCTCACCGCACTTCTTAGGGACCTGCACTGGCTCCCCATCGCTGCACAAATACGCTTCAAGGTCCTCAACCTGGCATATCGCACAGAAAAGGGAAGCCGCCTATTCTCGGTCCTTGGGCCTAAAAAAATTTATGGTTTGGTTCCGGTTGCCGACCAACGCTGCCGATTTAGGTGCAACCTAAAAGAATGTTCTGTTTTTTTTCCAATACAGTTTCATAAAAATCTTAGTCAAACCTTTAGTATTATGGATATTAAACATGCATCCATGTTATCGTGAACATTTTAATTAAATAAAGAAATTCCCTATACATAGTTGACGTGAAAAAAAAATTAAAATGCCCTACCCTACCTACCCATGGGCATGGGTGGCCTTAACTGACAACCAACAGGAACCAAACAATGTTTTTTAGGCCTTGCTCCACAATGGTGGAACAAACTGCCGACCAATTAGGACAGCCAAAACCCGACCAATCTTTCGCCGTTGACTAAAGACACTTCTTCAATCAATATCTGAAATGAAGAAAAATAATTATAATGAACAAAATAATTATAATAACCTTCTTACTGTCCTCTACTGTCATGCACTCTTCCTATTATACTAACATGTCTCTACTACTATACACTCAACACTGCAGCACTCAAGTTTGAACACTTTGAACATTGTTAATCAGCTGAGTTGTACCCTTCCTGCTGACTTATTGTACAAAACTTGTAAGTCGCTTTGGATAAAAGCGTCAGCTAAATGACTAAATGTAAATGTAAGTGAATTCCCCTTAACTCATTGACTGCAACCCTCTTTCCCCATCTGCACTGCCTGGCGCCAGCTTTTTTTCCACAATATTTCACGATCTTTGCGGAGCTATTGTATATTCTATATTATAGCTATGGAGACAATAGTATGGCTCATTTGACAGACACTATTTGTAGTCCAACATGTTTCTACATACCTTCATTCGTTCCATTCCATTTCACTCAAATCCAGTTTTCCTAGAACGCAAGTTATCAAGCTTTTTCTGCGGTATGCGTAAATCATGTTTCTTGCTCGCCCGAGACATTATTTCCAGGTCAAAGGTAACATAACTACAAAGGTATTGTTCTATTATCAAAACTAACATGGGGGGAGCAGTGCATGGTGCAGTCGATCACCATTTACTCTTAAAAGGATGAGCTACTATTGGTTTGGATAGAAATGCATGTGATTGGTTCCAAGAGTATCTATCAGGGAGACACTTTCAGTATGTAAAGTCGAGTTATGCCCAATCAAAATTGTTATCAATAACTAAAGGTGTGCCACAAGGTTCAATTCTAGGTCCTGTCCTCTTCACTATTTATATGAATGATATTGTGTCTTCACTGTATGGTTGTCAAGCCCATCTGTATGCATACGATACTGTTGTGTATTGTATTGCTGACTCTGTATAAAATGGCCATTGAGAACTTACAACTTTCCTTTATTACCCTCGGGGTAGGGGTGGACGGTATAAACGGTATAGAAAGTACGCCGGTATGAATTTGCGCTACGGTATGGATTTTGACAATACCTTGTGACCGGTAGAGCAGCTCTAAAGTAGCAATGACGTAACCACACCAGGGCTCTACAGTGCAAGCATTTGCCCCTAAAAATAGATCATCAATAGATCAAAAATCATTTAGGAGCAGACTGTGCGAGTAATGGCTTTGCGTAGTGGGCGTGTCAATGCGCAATTGTCATTTCATAAGAGACACAGAGCAGAGCTTCAATTCTAGAAGCAAACTAGCTCTTCAGTCCTGCGTTTGACAGCTGTGACAACTTCTCTCGCGAGTCACGCAGTTTCTATGTGTAATGTAAACTCTGACGGGTCCAATGGTCTAACTGACATGCTTTGCATCGTCGCCATTCTGGAATGCCCACGTCGTGCTAAAACCTTAAATAATGTTAGCTGCTAACGCTAACTAAACCTATCCCTGGGAACGCTCAGAGGCATCCAATAGTGAGGGAAGGGGGGGCTGAGTCAGTCCGTCCATCCGTCCCCGTCTCCCTCCCTCTCTCCCTCTCTCCCTCTGCTAACAATCCTGATTCGATTCTTGAACCTATTTCATTCAAAAGGAAGATATTGATGGACATTAGCTATAGTATATCTCAGCAGCTGTAACAGAATCATTTTATTATTAAGTTTCAACAGCGCCAACATATTAATTACCTTATCTGCCTGCAGACACTTGAGAAAAGGTAACTTGAGAAAAGGTTTTGCATTTTTCTATTGCAGTTTTGCACAATAAATGTTCTTAAAATACCTCTGTACTATGTGAAATATGTCCTAGTAATACAAGAGTACAGTAATAGCTGCCATACCAGTGTTTTACCCCTTCAGAAGCATTTATATAGACATGTTAAGATAAATGAATATACCGTGCTATATACCGTTACCGCCTATGCTTCAAATTATACCGTGATATAGATTTTAGACCATACCGCCCAGCCCTACCTCCGGGAAGCTCTTATTAAACTTAAATGATTTCTAAGGTTCTAAAGCTTGTTGTTGATCTAATGTGCCTATTGTTAAAATTAATTATTATTTCAAATAAAATACAATTGTTTATTTCCTAATAATTTGAATGTGTTTTTTATGGCAATAACAACTATACCGTAATAACAACTATAGGCGTAGACCAGGGTTTAACCCCTGGTCATCAAGAGAGAGGGGAGATGAGGAAGATGAGCTGGTGCTGATGGAGAGCGGGCCTTTATTTTCACAAGTAGGCTACTATTTTGGACAAGTAAGTTTAGCTTTCGGACAAGTAAAATATCTGAGCCACTTGTGCGAAGTCATTGTCAAAGAAATTGTCAAAGTTAATGTCAAGCCCTGCCAGCACACCGAACCATGGATTAAGGTCTAGGAGAATAGGCAGAGTAAGCGAAACAGACACTCTTCCAGCATGGTCAGTAGGGATGGGAATTGATCAGATTTTATTGATACGATTCCATTATTGATTCTGCTTATCGATCCGATTCTTTATCGATTCCCTTATCGATTCCTGCTACATTTATAATATAAATAAATTGTAAATGCAACAGAACTAAGCTGGTTAGAATAACAACATGCAACTTCACATTTCTGATTGTCATTTTTATCATTTATTGTTGAGCCCCCATGTCAGAAAAATACAAAAACTGTAAAAAATGTATTAACTATACATACTTAAATAAAATAATGTATTTGAGATAGGGCTGGGCGATATGGAAAAAATCATATCGCGATATGTTTATTTTGCAGCAATTCTTTGTCATTGCCGCCATCTTTAGTGTTACATCCCCTCACACTCCAGTTCTCAGGCTGCAGCTGGTTTAAAAGCTAAAGTAAACCGGCTTCTCTGCTGGCTGTGGCTCCAGAGGAGTTGAACAGTTCTGGCTCTGCTAGTTTATTTTCGATCTTTTGGCGCTTTTTTGGTGGACAAACCACCGCACATGTGCACTGTGACTCGTGACTGGAGTCTAGTTCTGCTAGCACACATAGCCTACTGTGTACAGACGGTTTCAAAATGTATTTTAAATTAGAAAGCAAACAAAATAAATGGACAAGAGAAAAATAAATCTGAATTTGGTCAGTATTGTCATTTGGACAAGCAAAGCCATTACTTTAAGTTGCAGGCAAGAAAGACAAGTCTGTCCACTGTCTCTGGTTTTAAAACTGCCCTGTTGCAGAAAAAAAAAAAAAAAAAAAAAAACGATTTTTTTGTAATTTCGATATTCGATATCGATTATTAAAATATATCGCGATATTTATCGTTATCGTTATATCGCCCAGCCCTACCTTGTAATCCAAAACTCAGCCACAAGCAATAACTGTAATCCAATTGCACGATAGCAATGATGATAGCCAGCTAGCCTCGGTCCACGAAGCCAGCCCGAAGTAGATCCTCACGGTGGTTAAATCCAAACGACAGTGGGTATTAACGATGCTCTTCTCCAAGGGTAGTACGTTACACAATCACTATAATCCAACCAATACTGGTTCTGCAATCGCCGCCGTCGGTTCCAATATGCACATGTCCAGTAGGTTCTCCGACTAGGCCCTCCTCGTGTACTGGCACCAATGTATTTAGTCCACGCACACTGGCTAAGGTTCCACTAGCTAAACGAACGAACTCCTGGGTAATGCTGCACACGAACGAACTGCTGTTGGCACGATACACAATAATTAACGACTCTTTACTTCACATTAAGCTAAGTCGAACTTGACGTTACTGCATTAAATCTGACACTTTTACTATTCACTTCGCACGTGGTTCTCAACGCTCTGTTAGACGAACTGCTTCTCACTACATTAGAATCACACTGAACTTGATGAACTTGTTTAGACGAACTGCTGCTGTTCGCACCTGCCACGATATATATACTTAAGTGGCTTTCTAGTGCCAAACCTAACCACTTGCCCGAAATCGATGCGCTGCCAAGGGCATGTCCCGACTTGCCCAGACTCGCCCTTGAACCTGTCTGAGTGCGAGACTGCCTGGCGCCGCCGTCAGGGGGCATTATCCAAAGGAAAGTGAATATTACTAGGATGGAACGCAGGCTTAAAGGGATATAACGTGTATATATAAACAATAAATGTAGATTCTCAGCTTTTAATCTGGCCCTTCACAACAATTAGTGTGTCAGTAGACTACTCTTAGTACATTTTCATTAAATTATTTTTTAAAGAAGAGGTTCCGGTTCCGGGTCGGAAGGATGTGAACGTCTCTGAGCCACGCTGCCGCTCCCGAACTTTTATTTTACTTTAAAAAGCCTTTTTTTTATTTTCAAGATGATTGAACCACTAATATACAACATCCGTATCTAAGACTGTACTATTTGACCCAAAAAGGAAAAGAATAACGAGCGTGATGACTGCACGAGTCTTGAGAAGTGAGGCCGCCCCTGTGGATGGGGCTACCATGGCTAAACTAATGGAGGAGCTCAAACAGGCCTTCACCACGGAGTTCAGAACGTTTGCTGCCTCGCTCGAATCTAGACTCGACGGCTTCCAGCAGGAGATCGCAGACCATACCCAACGCTTGACCTCCGTGGAGGGCGGCATGGATAGGTGGTCGGATAGGATGGCGGAGCTGGAAGTAAGATGCACAGCTCAGGATATAGTCATCGACAAGCTAAGAAACAAGCTAATTGATGTTGAGTCACGTAGTCGGCGTTCTAACATACGCATCCTGGGCCTGGACGAATCCCTGCACAGCAACCGTCCCAGTGTCTTTTTCGCGGAGGTCCTGGTGGAAATCATGGGGAAAGATGTCCTCGCTACACCACCGGAGCTTGACCGATGCCACAGGACGCTAACACCCAGACCAGCACCAGGCTCCAGGCCTAGGGCCGTAATTGCCCGCTTACATCACTACAAGATCAAAGAGACTATTATCCTGGAAGCTCGCAAGAGGAGAGGGAATCTGACATACAGAGGGAAACCAGTCTCTATCTTCGAAGATTATCCCCCCGAGGTGGTCGAGCAACGATCACAATACCGAGATGTCATGGGGCCCCTGTACAAGCGCGGATTTAAACCATCGCTCCAGTTCCCTGCGAGGCTAATCATCCGAACCAAGGAGGGCAGGCTGCATCTACCATCGCCCAAGGACGCCGTGGACTTCCTGAGGACCCGGCCCAGAAGGACCTCGACACCGGTTTCGCCAGGGCGGGACGCAGACCCGACACCGGCTTCACCAGGGCGAGACGCGGGCATGACGCTGGCTCCACCGGGGTGAGACGCGGACCCGACATCGGCTTCACCAGGGCGAGACGTGGGCCTGACGCTGGCTCCACCGGGGCGAGACGCGGACCCGACACCAGCTTCACCGGGGCGAGACGCGGACCCGACGCTGGCTCCACCGGAGCTGAACGCGGACCCGACACCGGCCTCATCAGATCCTGACGTGGTAGTAGCGATGGACCGTTAGCATACTGCTACGGCTATCACACAGAAAGGGGTCGCTTTTGATATCTTATTATAGGGCTGGGCGATATGGAAAAAAATCATATCGCGATAACGATATGATAATTTTATTTTATTTCTCGATATCGATAATTATTGAATTGTTATAAGTATAAAAAAAATGAAAAAAAAAAAAAACTTTTTTTTTAAACAACAGATGTATGTTTATTTTGCAGCAATTCTTTGTCATTGCCGCCATCTTTAGTGTTACATCCCCTCACACTCCAGTTCTCAGGCTGCAGCTGGTTTAAAAGCTAAAGTAAACCGGCTTCTCTGCTGGCTGTGGCTCCAGAGGAGTTGAACAGTTCTGGCTCTGCTAGTTTATTTTCGATCTTTTGGCGCTTTTTTGGTGGACAAACCACCGCACATGTGCACTGTGACTCGTGACTGGAGTCTAGTTCTGCTAGCACACATAGCCTACTGTGTACAGACGGTTTCAAAATGTATTTTAAATTAGAAAGCAAACAAAAGAGAAAAAGAAATCTGAATTTGGTCAGTATTGTCATTTGGACAAGCAAAGCCATTACTTTAAGTTGCAGGCAAGAAAGACAAGTCTGTCCACTGTCTCTGGTTTTAAAACTGCCCTGTTGCAGGTAAAAAATAATAATAATAAAAAAAAATTAAAAAAAAAAAACGATTTTTCGATTTTTTTTTATTTCGATATTCGATATCGATTATTAAAATATATCGCGATATTTATCGTTATCGTTATATCGCCCAGCCCTATCTTATTACATATGCGAGTATGGATGAATACTTGACATTAGGCCTCGCCTGGAAAGTTATCTTTTTATTTTTCTCTCGCTATCTGACATAAGGGGAGGAGGGGGACAAGTATGTTGTATATGACTGTTGTACTGTTGCACGACTATAGCCACGGGCTAGGTTGCTAACTGTTAACGTTTCGGAAGGAGCGGGACCTATTCTATTCTGTTTTGGATATTTCTGCCACGCTTATAACTTCTGCGCGATATACCAGCTCCCGGCCATGTTTTTGATCATTGCCACCGGGATGCATTTACTGTTGATTACACGTCGAGCGAGATGGGGTCTCGTGGCTGCGCCACCTGTTTGACTCTCAACCGGTTCATGCAACCCGCATGGCTCCCATTAATGTTTGCTGCTGACAATGTGCTCGCGGGAGCGGCGGGCGGCCCCCGGCACAGCGCCCTCCTCTGGTGGGGAGGCATAACTGTGTAGGGTCGAACCAGCGTCAGGGGAGATAACAGTCTCGCGGACAGGGTATCGCCCCCTCCCGGCCTGGTGGAGGTACTGCGCGCCTGTTTTGTCGCAGCATGCCTGGCAGATACACCCCCCCCCCCCCTTTTTTACCGACAGTTCTGGGTTCCAGCCGTTGACCTTACTATTGGCTTATGGTTCAATTTGATTTTTTCTTGTTTGCTTTACACTCTGAGGCACTTTTGTATACAGGGAAATGTGGCAGTTGGCCACGGAGATGGTTCTACGAGTGGTAGGTTTGAAGTCTCTGGAAATGTTGGTGAGTCCCTGTGATGTTGGGGAAAGACCCACCGGTCCCACACATTTATATGTTTTTTATGTCATTATTATATGTTTTATGTATGGCTCGAAATACGTGTGCATAGTGTTTAAGTTAAGTGAATTCTACATGCCCACAGGCTTGCCCAGGTCTGCCCCACCTACACGCCCTTCAATGTTCTATGGCTACGGCTAACTCTGAGAGCTTCAAGCTCTGCTCCTGGAATGTTCGAGGCCTGCAGAGGTTGGCTAAGAGGAAGGCGATTCTGACCTTTTTAAGGAGGGAGAATGTGTCGATTGCTTTTTTACAAGAAACTCATATGGGGCCCAACGACACTGCTAAACTCCAAAAGAGCTGGGTAGGACAGGTCTTTGCTACAAACTATTCTACGTTTAGTAGGGGCGTGGCCATATTGATCAATAAAAATCTCCCCTTTAGACTTATAACTTCCTCTGTGGATAGCCAAGGTCGCTATGTGATTATCAAAGGGGTTCTTAAGGGTAAAGAAATGACATTTATGAATGTATACTGTCCCCCAGGCTATTCCCCTGACTTTCTATCCAAGATATTTGCTGAATTTAATGGCCTGGCCTCTGAGAACACCTTTATGGGCGGAGACTTTAATTGTCACCTCATACCGTCTCTTGACAAACTCCCACCCAGTCTGGCTCCCCCCTCTAGGCAAGCAAAGATGCTCACCTCCCTATGCGAAGACACTGGATCCATACTCAGATGTCTGGAGAACCCTTTGCCCATCCGAACTGAAGTTCACCTTTTTTAGCGGCCCACACAAGAGCAACAGTAGAATAGACTATTTCTTCATCCCTTCCTCTAAGCTCTTTCTAGTATCGTCCTGCACAATCGGAAGCATCGTTCTATCGGATCACGCCCCTATATACCTGGTCTACTCCCTGTCAGAAGAGAGAGCGCTGTCGAGGCATTGGCGCCTCAACCCATACCTCCTCAAAGATGATATATTTGTCTCCTATTTCGAATCGGAATTTAAAATGTTCTACTCAATTAACTTTCGCTCTACGGATAACCCGTCTCTACTCTGGGAAACATCTAAGGTCTTTTCTCATTGTTACATCCCAATGTATATATTCCCCAGTGTGTGTCTCCATGTGTGTGTGTTCTCCATTTTGTTTTCCTCCCTCCAGCCATTGTTCCCTTCCCCATTGGTCCCTGCCAGGCCAATCCTTCCATTATTGCAACACAGCAGTGATTGGTGGTTGGCTTTCCAGACTCTAACACTCAATCCACACCCCCCAATCATGGATTACCCCACACCTGTTAAAACATGGCTTTCTCCCTTCAGTCTTTCTCTCTCTCTGGCATGAGGCTAGGCCTAGTGTTATTTTGTGGCATTGTACTTTGATAATATCCCTTTTTGTTTATAGGCCTTTGTAATAGTGAAAGTGCCTTTGTGATTGTATGGCCGCAGAGAGAGCATTGTTACCTATAGATTGTTTTGTTATGTTTCCATTTTGTTGTATGTATCATTAATGTGTTTTTCTCCTCCTTTCTCAGGAAGCACAGATGGGGTGAGCTGCCATTTCCTTTGGACATTGTTTTCTCCTGTTTTGGTTAGGTAAGAGTAGTTTAGGTAATGTAATCTCTTTTACCATAGATTAGATTGTGTTTATTTGGAGTATAGTGGTGTTTGTTTGTTGTTTTGGCCTGGGCTCACCCCTGAGCTACATGTGCTTCCTTTGCATTTACCAATAAAAATCATTGTTGTTTACAAACGTGGTCCATCTTTTCTGTCAACCAACTGTTATGTTACAGCCCTTTACCCTTAGACACACAGGGGTCGTAACATAAATGGGGGCTCTGCCTGGATTTTGTAACCCGTGTTCAATTGTTGGTTGATGGATTTGGTGAACTGTGTTTGTTTACACTTGTATAGTTATTAATTACTTTGTGTAAAAATGGCATTTGTGTAAGAAAAAATAATGGCAGTTAGTACTTTTGATCTGGGGAAATTCTTGAGCAATCCTACTTGGGAAGCGCTAGATAGCTGCCGCAAAGCAGACTTAGTGGAGATTGCCACACATTTTCAACTCTCGGTTCAACAAAAGCATCTTAAGCAGGATATCAGGTGTCTTGTGGTAGATAAGCTGTTGGAGCAGGGGACGCTTGTTTTACCTGCGGTCTCTGATGAACATGCAAGTCCTCCTGGTGAACCTACAGAAGCACCGCCCTCTGAGGAGCAAGCCCAGGGTGCTGAAAAGGCAGGTGTGAACGTCACATTGCCACATTTTCACTTGACCTCTCCTGTGTCAACTGGGTCTCGAGAAGGGGCCCAGGTCAAGGTTAGAATAGCACGTCTCCAGATGGAGGCTCAGGAGAAGGCACAAGCACGTGAGGCGGAGTATCGGCTTCGTAGAATGGAGCTTGAGGCAGAAACTGAAAGGGCTGTTAACATTCGTAGGTTGGAGCTTGAGCATGAAGTGGAAAAAGAGCTCAGACTGCGGAGGTTGGAGCTGGAAGTCCTAAGGAGTGGATCCAACTCTGCTACACCGACTCCTCCACAAGGCCCGGGTATGTCCTCCTCCACAGCTTATTCATCACACACTTTTGATATAAGTAAACACATTGCTTTGGTGCCTCCGTTCCGAGAGACAGAAGTTGATACTTATTTTAATGTGTTTGAGCGTATTGCTGCTTCATTGCGCTGGCCAAGAGAGGTCTGGCCTTTGTTGCTTCAATGCAAATTGACTGGTAAAGCCCAAGAGGTTTGTTCAACACTTTCCCTAGAAGATAGTCTATTGTATGATACTGTGAAGGCTGCCATCCTTCGTGCATATGAGCTTGTGCCCGAAGCTTATAGGCAGAGGTTTCGCAGTCACAAGAGAGCTGTCAACCAGACCTTTGTAGAGTTTGCTAGAGAGAAGGGAACTCTCTTTGATAAATGGTGTGCAGCAAGCAAGGCCTCAGATCTTAACTCTCTCAGAGAACTCATTCTATTAGAAGAGTTTAAGAATCGTTTGCCAGAGCGTATTGTAATTTACCTGAGTGAGCAGAAAGTGTCCACTCTGCAGCAAGCTGCTGTATTAGCTGATGAGTTTGCGCTAACCCATAAAACTGTGTTTGTTGATAGGCGTGACTCGTTTCCCCCCCATGATTTCTCTCAGAGACCTTCTGTCCCCAACCATTCAGAATTCACACACCCCCGACCAAAAATGTCACCTCCACGCTCAAAAGAGGAGCGGACATGTTACTACTGTCATAAATCTGGTCATGTTATTTCTGACTGTTTAACATTGAAACGTAAGCAGCAACCGTCCTCTCAGAACTTTAGACAACCCAAAGGGGTTGGTCTGATTAAAATGGCACCTGATTCCGATCAACAGATGCACAATGATCAGGATGTTCTCGATCCTTGTTTCAGGCCATTTACTTCCAAGGGTTTAGTTTCCTTGACAGGGGATCCAAAAGATCAGTGTACAGTTCAGATCTTACGAGATACTGGAGCCTCACAATCCTTTATCCTCTCTGATGTACTACCTCTGTCTGAGAAATCTTCCTGTGGTTCTAGTGTCCTAGTTCAAGGTATTGAGATGGGTTTCGTGCCAGCCCCGTTACACTGTATTCATGTACAATCTGATTTGGTCACTGGTTTCTTTAAAATAGGGGTGAGACCTTCCTTGCCAGTTAAAGGCATTTCCTTTATCATGGGAAATGATTTAGCTGGAGGACAGGTGAACGCTGTGCTGGAAGTGTTGGATCACCCAGACACAGATTCTCTGCCTGATGACTTGTCACAGAACTTCCCTGAAGTTTTTTCTGCAAGTGTTGTCACTCGGGCTCAATTGAAAAAGAGGTGATGAAATTAATTTGTCTGACTCTGTTTTTGCTTCAGCCTTTGTCAGGGAGGAGTTGCTGGCTCCAACTTCTGATACCGCTGACAAACCACCGACTCATAGTAAGGTACCCCCACAGACAACTGTAACTAGTTCCGACGCTTTGAAGTTACCCGTTACTCGTGAAATGCTAATTACTGCCCAGAAGGCTGACCCTTCTCTTGCAAAATGTTTCTCTTCTCTTGAAACAGAACAGAGGAGAGAGTTGCATTCTTATTTTGTGGATGAAGGAGTTTTGATGCGTACATGGAGGTCCCATGGTACTAGACTGGCAGAGCATGCACAATCGGAGATAGGGCTACCAGATCAGGTACCAGACTGGAGCACTGTTTATCAGATTGTTGTCCCTGCAGTTTATCGTCAGCATGTACTGTTCTTGGCCCATGACCACCCTTGGTCTGGACACTTGGGAGTCACTAAAACGTACAACAGAATACTTCAACATTTCTTTTGGCCCGGTTTGAAGTCCGATGTAGCACAGTACTGTCGTACCTGTAGTACTTGTCAGATCACCGGAAAGCCAAACCAGGTAATTCCACATGCTCCCCTCTGTCCTATACCAGCGGTCGGTGAACCATTTGAACATGTCATAGTTGACTGTGTTGGTCCGTTGCCAAGGACCAAAGCCGGCAATCAGTTTTTGTTGACAATAATGTGTACCGCCACCCGTTTCCCTGAGGCTATCCCTCTTCGCAGAATTACAGCGCCTGTAATAATTAAGGCTTTGACGAAGTTCTTCTCCACGTGTGGACTGCCTAAGGTAGTACAAACGGACCAAGGCACCAACTTCCTGTCTAGGTTATTTGAGCAAGTGTTACAGTCCCTGGGTATCCGACATATAGTGTCCAGTGCCTACCACCCTGAAACTCAGGGGGCTCTAGAACGTTGGCATCAGACCTTAAAGTCCATGCTGCGTAAATATTGCTTAGACACAGAGAAAGATTGGGATGAGGGTGTCCCCCTTGTTCTATTTGCTGCGCGAGAGACCATACAGGAGTCTCTTGGTTTCAGTCCTGCTGAGCTCGTTTTTGGGCACACTGTTAGAGGGCCTCTGAAAGTTCTTAAAGAACGGTTCATGTCAAAGGGTGCCAGCACACCCACTAATGTGCTAGATTTTGTTAGCCAGTTTCGAGAGCGACTGCATCAGGCGTGCTCTCTCGCAAAAGAAGCGCTCTCTTCTTCCCAGAGAACTATGAAACGGCACTATGACGAGAAAGCTGTTTCTCGATCTTTCCAGCCAGGTGATAAGGTTCTAGTCCTGTTACCTATCCTTGGTTCTGCTCTTTCCGCTCGTTTTTCCGGACCGTATGCAATAGACAAGAAGATAAGTGATACAGACTATGTGGTTCGCACCCCTGATCGTAAACGTCACTCTCGTGTTTGCCACATCAATATGCTTAAACCATATTTTTTCCAGAGATAGTGTGCAGGTGAAGACCTCAGACCAGACAGCCGGACTGGCCGTCTCTGCTGTTGCCTCAACTCCAATGGTTCCGGACTCTCCTGACGTTAGTGGTGAGGATGTAGATGGCTTGGAGTTGCGCAATGCAGCCCATCAGGGTGCTAGATTGTCCAACACTGAGATGTTATTGAACCTGCCCACTCACTTAGCACACTTACCTGAGGAGCAGCGAGAGGACATCACAAATTTGATTCAGGCCTACATGGCTCTGTTTGGTGATGTTCCCTCCTGTACTTCTGTATTGGCCCATGATATTAAAGTTAACAATGCTGTGCCTATCAAGCAACATGCATACCGTGTTAACATCACCAAGAGGGCCATGATGCAACAGGAGGTTGACTATTTGTTAAAACATGGTTTAGCCAAGCCAAGTTGCAGTCCCTGGAGTTCACCTTGCTTGTTAGCTCCCAAATCGGATGGAACTCCTAGATTTTGTACTGATTTCCGAAAGGTAAATGCTGTCACCGTGCCTGATTCCTTCCCACTGCCCCGCATGGAAGATTGTATTGACAACCTTGGATCTGCCACCTATGTTAGCAAACTAGATTTGTTAAAGGGTTACTGGCAGGTCCCTTTGACCCCCCGTGCCTCGGAAATCTCTGCGTTTGTTACTCCTGACAATTTTTTGCAATATACTGTAATGCCTTTTGGAATGCGTAATGCCCCGGCCACGTTCCAGCGACTGGTGACCCTAGTCCTGGCTGGTGTTCCAAATTGTAATGCCTATCTCGATGACCTGGTTGTCTATTCGACCAACTGGCGTGACCACATGACAACCTTGCAAACTGTCTTTGACCGCTTAGCTGGAGCCTCCCTGACCCTTAACCTTGCCAAGTGTGAGTTCGGCAAGGCTACGGTTACCTATCTTGGTAAACAGGTAGGACAAGGCCAAGTGCGTCCGGTGGACTGCAAAAATATCTGCAATCACAACTTTTCCAGTGCCTACTACTAGGCGGGAATTGCGTAGATTCCTTGGGATGGCTGGGTATTACCGTGGTTTTTGCCGGAACTTTTCTTCTGTCGTCACTTCTCTCACTAGCCTGTGTAGCCCGTCCAAACCATTCATTTGGACAGCTGATTGTCAAAATGCATTTGATAGTGTTAAAGCTCTCTTATGCAGTTCCCCTGTTCTCTCTGCTCCAGATTTCTCCCTGCCGTTCCAGCTGGAGGTGGATGCCAGCGGGGTGGGAGCTGGAGGGGTGTTATTACAGGAAGATCACGATGGTGTCAGTCACCCGGTTTGTTATTTCTCCCGGAAATTTAACAAACATCAACTAAACTATTCCACTATTGAAAAGGAGACTTTGGCTATGTTGTATGCGTTGCAACATTTTGAGGTGTATGTCGGTTCGAGCGTATTACCAGTGGTAGTATACACCGACCACAACCCATTGGTTTTTCTGTCGCGGATGTACAACCACAATCAGCGCCTCATGCGTTGGGCGCTCATAGTGCAAAATTATAACCTCAGCATAAAGCATAAGAAGGGGTCTGATAATGTGTTGGCGGATGCTCTGTCTCGTAGTTGAAATCTCTGTTGCTGTCGACTCGTTCTACTGTATATTGCTGTCGACTTGATCTATTTTTTCTGTCTACTCGGTCTATGTTGCTGTGGACTCGTTTTATGTTGCTGCTAGTTTTTTCATAGCTCTTTGTTTTGGAGTGCATGTTATCTCGGGGATGTTATCTCGTTGTTAAAGAAGAAAAAAAAAAAAACATGTTTAGTTGGTAGTTTATGTAGGCATGTTTTTTGTCTTATGTATGGGGGTGTTACATCCCAATGTATATATTCCCCAGTGTGTGTCTCCATGTGTGTGTGTTCTCCATTTTGTTTCCTCCCTCCAGCCATTGTTCCCTTCCCCATTGGTCCCTGCCAGGCCAATCCTTCCATTATTGCAACACAGCAGTGATTGGTGGTTGGCTTTCCAGACTCTAACACTCAATCCACACCCCCCAATCATGGATCACCCCACACCTGTTAAAACATGGCTTTCTCCCTTCAGTCTTTCTCTCTCTCTGGCATGAGGCTAGGCCTAGTGTTATTTTGTGGCATTGTACTTTGATAATATCCCTTTTTGTTTATAGGCCTTTGTAATAGTGAAAGTGCCTTTGTGATTGTATGGCCGCAGAGAGAGCATTGTTACCTATAGATTGTTTTGTTATGTTTCCATTTTGTTGTATGTATCATTAATGTGTTTTTCTCCTCCTTTCTCAGGAAGCACAGATGGGGTGAGCTGCCATTTCCTTTGGACATTGTTTTCTCCTGTTTTGGTTAGGTAAGAGTAGTTTAGGTAATGTAATCTCTTTTACCATAGATTAGATTGTGTTTATTTGGAGTATAGTGGTGTTTGTTTGTTGTTTTGGCCTGGGCTCACCCCTGAGCTACATGTGCTTCCTTTGCATTTACCAATAAAAACCATTGTTGTTTACAAACGTGGTCCATCTTTTCTGTCAACCAACTGTTATGTTACAGCCCTTTACTAGGGATGTCCCGATCACGTTTTTTTGCTCCCGATCCGATCCCGATCATGTGATTTTGAGTATCTACCGATACCGATATTTCCCGATCCGATCAAATTTTTTTATTTTTATTTTTTTTATTCAACAAACATGACCATGTTCACGTCTTAAACTCATACTGAGGCCTTAGTTTTGGTTTTAAATTGCATATCATCATTCATTTATTTATTGTCACACAGAGCAGAAGAATTTTGCCAAAACAAACCAATAGTATCCAGCTGCAGAACAGCAGACCAGCCACACTCTCAGACCCAAACGCATTTCCTTTGATTTAATTATACATCAAATGATTTATGAAGTTAACTTTTCACCTGGATAACGTCAACATTCAGGGTGAATGTAATGTGAGAAATTGGGATAAAAAAAATTATTTGGGTCTGAGATTGTGGCTGGTCTGCCGTTCTGCAGCTGGATACTATTGGTTTGTTTTGGCAAAATTCTTCTGTTCTGTGACAATAAATAAATGAATGATGATATGCAATTTAAAACCAAAACTAAGGCCTCAGTATGAGTTTAAGACGTGAACATGGTCATGTTTGTTGAATAAAAAAAAAAAAAAGTAAAAAAAAAAAAAAAAAAAAAAAAAATCATTTTTTTTTTTTTTTTTTTTTGCCGATCCCGATCTTCGGAAAATCACGTGATCGGCCCCGATCCCGATCACGTGATCGGATCGGGACATCCCTACCCTTTACCCTTAGACACACAGGGGTCGTAACACTCATGGACTGATTATATCTTATGTATCATCCAAGAAGCGCAAGAAAAATGAACAATGTAAACTTCTTGAATCCAAACTAGCCGACCTTGAAAATCAGCATGTTTCAAACCCAGCCCCGGCTGTGCTTATGGAGCTTACGGCCACCAGAGCGGTGCTAAACACTCTTCTGATCCAGGACGCTGAATATTCTCTTAAATTTGCCAAACAGAGAATGTACGAACATGGTGACAAGCAGGGTAGGTGCCTGGCTAACTTGGCAAAAAAAAGGGCTGACACCCAAGTAATAGCCTCAATCTCTGACTCCAACGGGGTCAGGTCCTTTGACACCAAAACTATTAACAAAGAGTTTGCCTCTTTCTATGCCCAACTCTATAGGACCGAGCGACCCGATGGTGCTCTCTCTGACATGCAGGCCTTCTTCGCTGAATTACACCTCCCTAAGGTATCGAAAGATCAGAACTTGCTCCTTAACGCCCCAATTACGAAGGAAGAAGCTCTGGGCGCCCTTAAGGCTATGCCATCTGGTAAGGCTCCGGGCCCGGACGGTTTCGGATGCGAGTTTTATAAAGAGTTCGGTCATATTCTATTAGATCCCCTGCTGGCAATGCTTAATCACTCCGCTGAGGTGGGGATACTGCCCCAGTCTCTACGGGAAGCTAATATCTGCCTTCTCCTTAAGAAGGGTAAATGCCCTGAGGAGTGCGCCTCTTATAGGCCTATAGCCCTACTCAATTCGGACCAAAAGTTGCTTTCCAAGATCCTGTCCATGCGCCTGGAAAAAGTACTCCCTTTTATTATTATCAGACCGGTTTTATTAAGGGTAGGAACTCTACCGACAACATGAGACGGCTCCTCAATATCATCCAAATGACTCGTGAGACAGACAACCCTGCGGTGGTTCTGTCTCTCGACGCGGAGAAGGCATTTGACCGTGTAGAATGTCCGTATCTATTTTTAACCCTCGCTGAATTTGGCTTAGGTGACACCTTTATTGACTGGGTCAAGGTTCTTTACAACTCGCGGATGTCGGCGGTCCTGACTAATGGACTTAGGTCTAGCAACTTTCCTCTGCAGCGGGGGAACCCCCAGGGGGATCCTCTTAGCCCTTTACTATTCGACATGGCCATAGAACCACTCGCACAGGCCGTAAGGCAGTCAGCCGAGATCTCAGGTATTAGAGTGGGCGGGAGGGAGCACAAAATCACTCTTTACGCGGACGACGTGCTGATCTTTGTGTCTAAGCCTGACTCTTCAATTCCATGTCTAACCCGCATGATTTCCACATTTGGAACCTTCTCGGGGTACAAAATAAACTTTTCCAAATCCGAAGCAATGCCACTTGGGACACTCAAATCTATCCCGATACTGTCCGAGCCCTTCCCATTTCCCTTGTCGCCCTCCGGCTTCGTTTACTTAGGAGTATTTGTGACACCCACCTATGATACGTTGGCTAAGGCCAATTTTCCCCCTCTTTTAGACACCATAAGGGCAGACTTAGTTAGATGGGCCCCTTTACCGATCTCCTGGCTGGGTAGGATTGCCCTGGTCAAGATGAACGTACTCCCCAGACTGTTGTACCCTCTCCAAATGATCCCAGTGCTGCTGACAAACAAGGTTATCAAGGTGCTGGAAGGCTGGCTAAGCTCATTCATGTGGAATGGGAAGAAACCGCGTCTGAAAATGGCCAAATTACAGATGGATAGTGAAGATGGGGGTCTAGACCTACCTAATATTAGACACTACCAGCTGGTGGCACACCTTAGGGTGTTGGTCGGCTGGTTCAGATCAGACCCACTGTCAATATGGCTGGACGTTGAATCCTCGCAATCTAAGTCCCCCCTGTGGAACCTACTATTTATCAAAGACTTTAGGTCTGTGAGGAAGATGTGCTCCAACCCCATCACATTATGTTCCGTCAAGGCCTGGAAGACTGTCCGTAAGGTGGAGGGCCGAGCCAAGCTGACCTCTCCTCTTACCCCGATTGTAGGCAATCCTGACTTTAAGCCAGACCAAATCGGCGGCGGCTTCAAGACCTGGTATAGGCAGGGCATAACCGATCTTGGCCACCTGTTTGATGGCCGGACCCTAATGTCCTTTACACAGCTGCAGCAGCGATATGGCCTATTGAAAGCGGAATTTTTTAGGTACCTACAAATTAGGCAGTTTATCACCAAGGACACCTCACTTTTAACTGACATCTCCACCTCGCAGGTGGAGAAAGCCCTCTCCTTGCAGATCCCCAAAAAACAAATATCTATCTTCTATAGTACTCTGAACCTTAATTCATCTTTATCTTCCTATGTTACTAAACAGTCCTGGGAAGAGGATTTGGACATAGAAATCACAGATGCAGACTGGCAGGATACGTGGACCTACGCAAAAAAAATCTCGGTTTGTAACCGCACCAAGGCCATCCAAATTAGAATATTGCATCGCATTCATATTACCCCCGCCCGTAAAAGTAAAATGGATCCCAATACGTCCCCACTTTGCTTTAAATGCAAGATAGAGATTGGTAATCACGTCCACTGTTTTTGGACCTGTGTAAAACTACAGAGCTACTGGTATGACGTTGTAGAAGAACTGTCTGACATATTTCACACCCCCATCGAGCTGGATCCCCTCTGCCTTTTGCTGGGCCTCCCAGATATTCATGTTACCAATTCCAAGCATAAGAGACTGTTCAATTAGTTGACATTTGCTGCTAGAAAGAACATCCTATTGTTTTGGATCAAGGACGAGGTCCCGTCAATAAGGTCATGGCACAATATCATAATGGAATGTATCCCCTGTGAATATATTACGTGTATGTTGCATTCCAAGTTGGACACTTTTTATGAGATCTGGGACCCCTATCTGTCACATATTGGGCCTGCACTATCCACCACTGTACTCGCCGGATTTCCCCATTACCAGTAACCTCCCACTGCTGCCTTGTTTTGTCTGACGGTACTGGCATTGTAAATACTGTACATGTCCTATTGACTACAGTGGTACTATACATGTTCTCTTGACTGCGGTAATACTGTACATGTTCTCGTGACTACAGTAGTGCTGTACATGTACCCTTGACTACAGTAATACTGTACATATCCACTTGACTACAGTAGTACTGTACATGCCCACTTGACTACAATGATACTGTACATGTCCTCTTGGCTACAGTAGTGCGGTACATGTTCTCTTGACTACAGTAATGCTGTACATATACCTTTGACTACAGTAATGCGGTACATGCCCACTTGACTACAGTGATACTGTACATGCCCTCTTGACTACAATAATACTGTACATGCCCACTTGACTACATTGATACTGTACGTGTCCTCTTGGCTGCAGTAGTACTGTACATGCACTCTGGGCTACTAGGGAATACACGGTCATATGCACACGTTCACAACACACATATATGCATGTACACATAAAACATATACATAGGTAAAGCACACGCACATATGGGTAGGTAGAACACACATATATATAGCACACGAGATAATGCGCACACGTGAAAGCCACACTTATTTTATTTTATTTATTTTATTTTCTATTGTCATTTCCTTATTTAATTTTTATTGTCTTTTTTCTTTTTTGTATGCCTGTCTTGTGATGTTATTACTGTTGTTAGTGTCATTATTTTTATTATTGTTAACGGTATTGTATTGTGATGTCTTGTTCTATGTTGAAAATTGAAAATAAAAACATTTATAAAAAAAAAAAAAAAAAAAATTTAAAGCATATTCATGGTTTAATAATGCAAACATATGTTGCAGGGACTTATTATAATCATCATATTGGCGTGACTGTATGCATCAAAGGGTTAAATCAAGCATTTTAAGTGCTTTAGAGGAAATGTCAAAATATCGCGATATATATCGTGTATCGTGATATGGCCAAAAATATTGCGATATCATTTAGAGCAGTGGTCTCAAACTTTTTACACCAAGTACCACCTGAGAACGTAGCTGGCTCTCCAAGTACCACCATATGACCGACGTTAAAATACAGTCTATTCAGCTATGCACAGTTCACGCAGGAGGCAAATGTATTCCTAATTAGGCTTGGGCGGTATGACGGTATTACGGTATACCAGGGTATTTAGAAATCCCGACGGTATTGAAAATCAATACAGTCAAAATCACAGATGCGTTTCAGTTTCTATTACACTGAAACAGAGTTTTGACAGGGTTGTAGTGCACACAAAGCACGCGCCAGCAGAGGGCGAGACCAGTCCTCACTAGTGGAGCGAGCACACGCAGAGCTGGTTGTCTACACACAGGAGTGGTGGAAATTAAATGAGACACGCTTACCGTTGCTGGTGCTGGGCTAACTAACGTGGCTATCGTACTGAGAGCTAACGTCGGGACCTGGCTGGTGCTGGGCTAACTAACGTGGCTATCGTACTGAGAGCTAACGTCGGGACCTGGCTGGTGCTGGGCTAACTAACGTGGCTATCGTACTGAGAGCTAACGTCAGGACCTGGCTGGTGCTGGGCTAACTAACGTGGCTATCGTACTGAGAGCTAACGTCAGGACCTGGCTGGTGCTGGGCTAACTAACGTGGCTACCATTCTGAGAGCTAACGATAGTAGCACTAGGATGCTGCAGGCTTCTGGCTACCATTCTGAGAGCTAACGATAGTAGCACTAGGATGCTGCAGGCTTCTGGCTACCATTCTGAGAGCTAACGTTAGTAGTACTAGGATGCTGCGGGCTTCTGGCTACCATTCTGAGAGCTAACGATAGTAGTACTAGGATGCTGCAGGCTTCTGGCTACCATTCTGAGAGCTAACGATAGTAGTACTAGGATGCTGCGGGTTTCTGGCTACCATTCTGAGAGCTAACGATAGTAGTAATATGATGCTGCAGGCTTCTGGCTACCATTCTGAGAGCTAACGATAGTACTACTAGGATGCTGCAGGCTTCTGGCTACCATTCTGAGAGCTAACGTTAGTAGTACTAGGATGCTGCAGGCTTCTGGCTACCATTCTGAGAGCTAACGATAGTAGTACTAGGATGCTGCAGGCTTCTGGCTACCATTCTGAGAGCTAACGTTACTAGTACTAGGATGCTGCGGGCTAACTGGCCATCATTCCGTGATTTGTTTACTTGGTAACACGGGTTTCCCCCCCCCCCCCCCCCCCCCGCGCTGATGAAAATGAAAGTCATACCGTCATATACCGTATACCGGGGTATTATGTCAGCAAGGTATGACTGTATGAAAAAAATTATACCGCCCAAGCCTATTCCTAATACCATTATTTATTAGGGATGCCCCGATCACGTTTTTTGCCACCGATACCGATCACCGATCGTCGTGAGCCATATCGGCCGATACCGATCCGATACCGATTGAGATGAGATCGGGTTTGACGATCGGCGAAAATAAAGCATTATCACCGATCACCGATCGCATATTTATACTGATTATCGGCCGATAACGATCGGTGGCCGATCGATCGGGGCATCCCTATTATTTATTGTTAACTTTTGTCAGACACAGCCACAATGTACAAAGGAGTAGCACTAGAACTAGCAAACTCTTCCACACAACTCATACAATGCAAGGGGCATTGAGAACATAATAACTAACATTGTCACATAGCAAGTGAGAAAATTAAGAACAACTGTATTTCAGCAAATGTACTTAATTCACTCTCTCTCTCTCTCTCTCTCTCACACAGAAAGCAATTGTCCTTCATTCTCTCTCTCTAAGTGGGGGTCCCCCACCAGGAATTATTTTGTTACACCAGGGCATTCTGGTGCAGGAATTCTTGAATTTTTACCCTTTAAATTCCAGTGTTTGTGATGGGCATCATAAATTATTGTAAAAAAGAAAAAGAAAACACATATTCAATACATTTTCTAATTGTAACCCTTTAAATGCCAGTTTGTGTGATGGCATCACAAATTATTGTTAAAATATTTTAATGTCAGATTTAACAACAACTGAAAAGTGGGAGTATTTCATTTTTTATCTGGCATTACAAAACATTTAAAAAAAAAATGTATGATCAGGGCTGGAGTTGAATAAAATATTTATGACTGTTTAGACTGCATTACTCTCTGTCACAGTGATCTCCTGGTTGTTCCCAACTTAGGTTATCTAACTATCGCACCGCCGCAACTAGAAACACTGGCCTGGCCGCGTCTATACTTTCGACAACAAATTTATGTTTCCGCGTTCGAGTTTTGTGCTCTGATTGGCCACTGACCCTACGCTAGTTTCGCCCCTACGCCGGTATGAGCGTGCGCATGTGCATGAGCCGCGATAATGCCCATAATCATAATAATGCGAGAGCCCTCGCACACACACAGGTTTTGCCGGTAGATAATAATAATAATAATGCGAGAGCCCTCGCACACACGCAGGTTTTTCCGGTAGATAATAATGATAATAATTAGGGATGCTCGATATTGTTTTTTTTACCGATACCGATATACCGATATTGTCCAACTCTTAATTTCCGATACCGATATCAACCGATACCGATATATGCAGGGTTTCCCCCCCCCAAAAAATGGAATAATTTCAGGTAATTAACATTACATATCTCTTGTTGTGGAATTAACACAACATTATGTAGAGCTAGAGCTGCCGCGGTACTGATGTTTTCCTTACCGCACGGATTTGCAAAATATTTACTACCGCCGCGGTATTACCGCACGCACACACAAAAAAAAAAAAAAAAGTTTGAATGCATTTTTTTTTTAGTAGTAGTCTACTTTTTATAGCATATAGCCTGCCTCTAGTCTAAATGTCGATCTTTAGAGGATGACTTTGCAGCATGAATATTGTTTGGGATTCGGCAAGCACGCATTAGTTATTGAAAGTGAAACACGGATTCGAAGTTTCCCCTCTGGTCGTGCGCCGTTCACTCGGTGTCGCGGGCAGGGGTGGTTACCCCCCCCGACCCTTTCTTATTATTATTACTATAAAGTTACTACTTTATAATAAAGGCATTCGTTTTGTGGCATTACCATTATATAGTTATACGTGCAATAACATCAGCGTATTTACCGGACCATCTCAGTTCCTTTCTTTGCTCAGAGCGTGCTGAGTTGTCCCATTCTGCGGTCTGTTAATAAAGTTTTCAATCAGACAAGTGTATAGAACGAAGGGCTTTTATTATAACATTCGTTGCAGACAGTAAAATCATTATGTCTCGTTTAGTACTCCTGATGAGCGATGGTAGTCCACTCCGGCGGGGAGCTAAAGCTAACGTTATTAGCCGTATTGTGATGAGCTCTGATCAATGGCTGGCATTCAGGATGTAAAAAACTGCAGGACGCTCCCAACGTGTGACGCGTCTCTCTTCTGACCAATCAGTGGTCTGCAATGTTTCACGTGACTTTTCTGGTACCCAATAGGGTCGCTTGGAACCTCGATAGAGAAGTAGGGTATATCTGCAGAGCCGAAAGCCCAACGAGAGGAGGGTACTTCATTATTATTATTATAAAAAACAGCGGTGATGCGGTATTCAGCCTACTCTGCGGTGGCCGTGATGTAACAGCGATACTGCGGTAATGCGGTAATCGCGGCAGCTCTATGTAGAGCCATATGGAATCCGCGATCACGGAATCGCGGACGGAATCGCGGAATTGAGCAATAAAAATGGAATCCACTATAAAACAAAAATCTTTTTTTTATACTTTTTTTTTTTATGTTGTGGGACTTGTACAGCACTTTGTTCAACTTTGTCAGTGCTGTAAAGTTTAAACCTTTTAAAATCTTAGACAAACAAAACACTTTGCTTTCATGAAATATTGTAAGCCATCATTTGAGGCTTTATAAAAGCAGCACAATGAACACAAATCTGTCAGTGCCGAGTCCGACCTCATCTTAAATAACAAACAGCATTGCTTGTTGTAGTTAACAAAGAGAGGCAGAGTTGATTTAGCAAAAATATATATAATTTTTTATTTTTTTTAAATAATCAAATTTTATTTTCATATTCGAATCCCATGCCCATCGAACGAAGCTTCGAAGCTTCAAAGTATTTAAGACGGCCCTATTAAATGGACTGTTATATCTTATTAAATTGTGGACATTTATTCATTCCCACTTATTAGACACTATTTCTGATGGTAAAATGAGCGTACAAAGCAAAATACAGAATTCTGAAATATTAAAACGGAAAAAACGGAATTTGGAAAAAAATAAAATGGAATTTGGAAAAAAATAAAACGGATTTCATATGGCTCTACATTATGCATACTTTTGACAATAAATAAAATCAGAATTTGTTCTTACTTGCTTGCCTGGGTAAATAAAGGTTATAGAAATGTAAAAAAAAAAAAAAAAAATGTAAACCGATACCGATATTTTTCGATATCACATTTTAATGCCGATATCGGCCGATAATATCGGTAGGCCGATAATATCGGACATCCCTAATAATAATGCGAGAGCCCTCGCACACACGCAGTGTAAATTATGCATTCGACACTCAGTTTTAACATCGACACACTCAACTCGTTCGTCAGCTTGCTGTGGAGCCTATGGTCACAAGTTCAAATCACTCTTAGTTCAATAATTTTATTTTGTTTACGTTTAATAAATTTATCATCTCTCTATATTAACGTAACTAGCTATTCATATCAATCGAAATAATGTTCATCTCTCTATATTAACGTAACTAGTAGGGATGTCCGATATTATCAGCCTACCGATATTATCGGCCGATATCGGCATTAAAATGTGATATCGGTTGATATCGGTATCGGAAATTAAGAGTTGGACAATATCGGTATATCGGTATCGGTAAAAAAGCCAATATCGAGCATCCCTAGTAACTAGCTATTCATATCAATTGAAATAACGTATTGTATTGTTTTCATCTCTCTATATTAACGTGATTCTAGGGCTGGGCGATATGGCCAAAAACGTTATCGCGATAAAATTATAAAATTATTTTCATATAACTCGATATCGATAATTATCGTTGATATAATGTCGGTCAAGTTTAATTAACTTCTTATGCCTGGCGCCGATGGACGGGCTATTAATAGACTTGTTTTGCTGCTGCGAATGTCTCGAGTTGATGTCGTCATCAGTCCGTGCATGTTAGCAGTTAGCTAGAGCAAGCGGTGTATCCCATGACAATGTACTAAATATGACCCTAAAATACTCTGTTCCGCCCCAATACATTGCAACAACGTCCACCGTATACCCCACACTACTATAACTGTTGTGAAGGATCAGATTAAACCGAATATGTATATTTATTTATATATATATATTTAATTGTATTTGTATATCGTTTGATATCCCCTGTATATTCCTTGTACAATATGCATTGAATATCCCCGTTTCTACTAAACAGCCCATAATAGTTTAATTCTACCATTGGACTAGAACCTGGCGCCAGGTTGCCATACCCCTAGGTTCAAGTTCAATCGTGCCGCCTAACACGTCGAGGCAGCCCCCGGTTCCGCGCAGTAATATGCCGGGCGAAATACGTGTGGTACTATTTGTTCATAGCGCATATATATATGGCGCTCGTAAAGTAGAACTTTCTTTTAGTCCAGTTCTTTACCCTCCAACAGAGTGACAGACGCAAAAGCCTCCCCACGAAGCACGTGCGGTGTAGTAGGGCCTACTTGGCCCAGAATAGGCATTGAGATATCGTGTAGATTAATAGTTGAATGGTCATAGTTTGGCACCATACCGTCGAGTTGGACGTATTCTATTAAGCTAATAATAGTCTATTTATGTATGGTGCATCGTTCGGTTCGAGTTCTACAGTTATCAGTACCCCCATCGTTCCTGACGTTATCTGGACGCTTAGCCAGGCTGGTCAGACCCCTAGTGGTGATTGCATCCGAGGAGCTCCGGGTCAAGAGCGACTGGACCTGTATATTGGATTACTCTACCGACGACGGCGAGCCTTCCACGGCTCTTGGATTATGCTTTATGTGCTTTGATTATTCCCTGGATAAAGGCCAACACTGTCGAGTGTTGGAATTACCCCCGGAGAGGACTACAGGTGAGGCGGCGCTCTACACGTGAGGTCGCACCACGTCTCTCCGTTGTGGACCGGCAGATACCGTTCCACAGAGGGTCCAGCTGTGTTCGTCTACGGCCCGAGGTTCTGTGGGCACTGGGTCTAAGACTTTGGATTCTCCCAAGACACCGTCGGCCAGATGGGATACCGCCAGCGACTTCTCTAACCCCCCCCTCCTACTGTCTTACAACCAGCGGGACCCCCCCCCCCCCCCTTAGTGTATCCAGCTACAATTATTTAAGTACTATCGCTATCGTTTCCTAAATATTCCAGGTTGTATACTTACTCCCTGCGCAACCAGAGATTGGACATTCAATGTTGATTTACCTACGAATACTCATTTGCCATAAAAGTGCATACTTAACATTTCAAATCATAAATGTAATTAAGTGAATATTGTGTACACCCTTTGCTGTATTAAATATTCGATTTGGTCCATTTGTGTTGGTTCGTTTCATCAGGTGGGAAAGTGTTCATCATACTTATATCTTGTACTGGGTGGCCAGAAGTTAAAGTACATGAGGTAGTGGTATTAAATATCATATCTAACAATACAGTCAGGGAATTGTACCCCTCAGCTACAATTGGTCCTTCGAGCCGGAGGGTAACTAGTGTAATATTAATATAGTGTTATTAATATCGAAATGGCCTATGATGAACACTCCACGAAACGATCCTCCTAACCTAGAACGCCCGCGGCGCAGACGACAGACACCTCAGTACTTAGAGGCTTACGCTGTCAGTCAACTACCTAGCCTTCGACAAACGGTAAACGTAGTAAAAGTAGAAAGTAAAATTATGTCTGACCTTAACGACCAGGTTTCCCCGACCACAGAGGCCTTAGTAGGTCCTAATGTAACTGACCAAGCCCACGGTGGAGACCAGGAGGGAATTGACATGCCTTTACCCCCCGCCACTACTAAAGAAGTAGTCCCCGACACGCCCCGGGAGGAAGACAACCCTACAGAGAGAGAACTCTGCACGGAAGAAGAAGAGGAGAGCGCCGAGGAACTAGAGCTCCAGGACTCCCCAACGAGTACCCCCAGGAGCGGTTCACGCAGGAGCGGCTCACCTCCACTACCGCCTTCCCCCAGCGAAGCGGAGAGGATACTACAACAGGCGTTCCTCGTCAGCCTGACAGCCTCTACCGAACGCGATTGGCTCCAAGCACAGACGCTTAGCGAGCGCGAACGTCTCCAAGCCCAGGCGACCAGCGAGCGCGAACACCTCCAAGCACAGCAACGGAGCGAAGAACAGCGCACAAGTCTGGAGATGAGACGCTTCCAGATGGAAGAGAATATGGCAAGAGACCGCGCCGACGCCCAGCGCACCGCTGCCGGTGCCCAAAGAGACGCAGAGCGCGACAGACTACAAGCGCAACTAATAGAGCAGCTGATCAAAAGGACAACTCCCTCTCCCTCCGCCAGGGGCTCAAGGAACTCGTCGAGACAGCAGTCAAGAGCAGCGTCACCGCAACGAGCAAGCGACCCTGAACTTGACCAACAGACCGAGTCTAGACCCCCCGCAGACCCCCTTCCCATACCGGTCCAAGCGAGACCCAGCTACAAGGAAGGAGCGGCCTACACTGCGGAGAAGCTAAATAAACGATTACAAGATCTGGAAGATTTGATAGAAGAAGAAGAGGGAGAAGAGGAGAACCAAGCCCGACGACAGCACAGTACTCCACCGGACCAGGAGGTCCCATACAGTCCAGGCTATACCCCCGCGGCGCTGCGCTACAGACCCCCAACTCTATTTACGGATGAGCACGACGCACGACCAGCCCCGAGGAACAGTACCTGGACCAGCGGGCCATGGTACCCTGCCAGTACCGGCCCACAGCGAGGCGCAAGAGGGGACTCGCCCAGGAGGTCTCTCCCCCAACGCTCGCCGATGTATTCGCCATCCACGGCGTCATACAACGCCACGCCATCAATCCCAGACTTCGCCTATGAGAGTCGAGCACAGTACACGGAGCTCCGGATGTGCTTAGAGACAATGCTGGCGGATGTCATTGATGAACGCCACAAGTATGCAATATTATTGAAGCACCTGAAAGTACAGCGAGCACACAATATAGCGCTAGCCTATGCTACCTCCTCGACCCCATACACAGCGGCCCTTGCAGCGCTGGATCAAAGATATGGACGTATATGGGATTACGTAATCCAGGAGATAAGGCATATTGACCGCCTACCCCCAGCCACAGACAATCGCTCACTAGATGACCTGTCAATCAAAGTGCAGTCCCTGGTGGGGATGCTGGGAGCTCAACGGGAGAAGGGCAGGCATGAGCTGTACGCCAACTCTAACGTTGAGAGGATTTTGGAGAAGCTGCCACCCGCAAGACAGGAGCGCTTTCGGCGGCAGAGGGACTACCGAGATCCCGACGGCCCTGAGCCATCCCTCCTTGATCTGGCCGACTTCCTGGCGAGAGAGGTCAGCAGCTTACGACTGGACACCTTCGGGCGGAGCACGCCAAGCTCCAGAGAGGGACCCAGGAGAATAAATGATGGAAGAAGATCGGTGACTGTCATGCACCAATCAGAGTCAGTACCGAGCAGTAAGAGTCACAGCACCCCCTCGAGGAAGGAGAAGTGGAAGATAGCGTGTCCCTACTGTGAGAAAGAACACTGGCTGTCACAATGTGACACATTCACAAAGATGAATGCAGAAGAAGTGAGCCAATGGATAAAGTCCAACCGGCGCTGTTATCGATGTGCGCGGCCCCACATGGCAGCCGAATGCCGCCTAAAGAAAAGGTGCAGCCGGTGCGATGGAGCCCATCTAGATATACTACACGATAGTAACGGAAGACGGCCTACACCTGCACCACGGAGCGGCACCAAGGCAAGTGTCATGTACATTGACCCCGCCAGCAGCAACGGAGCTCAAGTGCTCTTAAAGGTAGTCCGTGTGACATTGAGCTACCAGGATAAAGTCATGGACACTTACGCCGTCCTTGATGACGGGTCAGAGAAGACCCTTCTGCTCGCCTCCGCTGCGACTCAACTGGGACTGCGGGGGAGCAAGAACGAAATGACGATTCGGACAATAAGAAGAGATTTGAAGACGATAAAGGGCGAGAATGTCTCCTTCACTATCGCAGCCAACGGGCAGTCAGAGCGACAGTACAAGATCACAAATGCTTTCACCAGCCAAGAAATAGGACTCTCGCAGTACACCTACCCTGTCACCAAGTTGATGGATAAATATGTGCACCTGCGCCAATTACCTATCCCGCTCATAAACGGCGCTACCCCGACCCTGTTGATAGGCTCCGACCATGCAGAACTCATAGTCCCGATTGACCGGGTCCATACCGGTCCCCGAGGCTGTCCTGCAGCCGTCGAGACCCGCTTAGGATGGACATTACAATGCCCCCTCGCTAAATCTCTCAACCGAACCGCAGCCACTAGCTGCTTCCACTCCCGAACGACAGAAGAAGACACCACTCTCCTGCAGCATGTCGAGAGGCTATGGACCCTAGAGACAATGCCCTTTAAGAACGAAAAGAAAGACATTCGCTCTAAAGAAGACATTTACGCCATCCACCTACTCGAGCAGGGGACAAAGAGAGTCACAGTCGGCGGAGTGATGAGATACGCAACTCCACTCCTGAGGCGAGAGGGAATGCCCCCCTTTCACGCAAAGAAAGACGCCACGGAGCGCTATCTACTGAACACAGAGCGGCGCCTAGCCAAAGACCCCGCTCAACAGAGTGTGTACCGAGCTGAGATTGAGAAGCTAATCACAGCGGGACACGTAACAAAGATTGACATTAAAGAGGCCGATCAGACGACCGAATCATGGTACGTGCCGCATCACAAGGTCCATCACAATGGCAAGGATCGCATTGTGTTTAACTGCAGCTACCAGATCGGATCCCAAAATCTGAATAAAGAGCTCTTGCCCGGCCCCACACTCGGCCCCTCCCTACTAGGCGTGCTACTGCGCTTCCGCCAGGACAAGGTGGCTATAAGCGGGGATATCAAAGGGATGTTCTTGCAAGTGAGACTAGTAGAGGAGGACAAGCCTCTGCTACGGTTCCTATGGAGAGAGAAGATCGGAGATGAGAACCCATCCATCTACCAGTGGGAAGTACTCCCCTTCGGAACCACATGCAGCCCGTGCTGTGCTACATTTGCACTACAGAAACACGTCACAGAGGACCCAGCAGCAGATGAAGAGGTCCAACACAGTGTGAAGAACAGTTTCTACGTAGACAACTGTCTACAAAGCGTCTCGACTCAAGAAGAAGCCGAGGCTCTCCTAATCAAGTTACGCGCCTCCCTAATCAAAGGAGGCTTTGATCTCAGGCAGTGGGCCAGCAGTGACCCGCACGTATTGCGCAGCCTCTCCTCCGCACACAAGGCTGCCAGCAGCGAGACCTGGATGGCGACAATCCCAGGAGAAGCCCAAGAAATGACACTAGGATTAGTCTGGCGCTTCAAAACAGACTCGCTCCACTATAGACACAAACCCTTGGCTCCAGAGCAAGGAAGGTCGGCGGCGATACCGACCACCAGACGGAGTGTGTACAGAACACTCGCCAGACAATATGACCCGCTGGGATGTATTCTACCTTACACCACCAGGGCAAAGATGATTGTACGAGCACTATGGGACAAGGACCAGGGCTGGGACGACCCAATACCCGCACACCTTGCCTCAACATGGAGAGAGTGGGAGACGGAACTCCGCTCACTCCCAGGTGTCAACATACGCCGCAGCTACTTCCCATCCACAGTGAGGCCAGAGACATGCGAGATTGAGCTACACGTCTTCAGCGATGCCTCCGAAGTAGCCTACGGATCGGTTGCTTATTTGCGTGCCCAAGAGATGGGAGGAGAGATACACACTGCTTTCATACTGGCCCGCTCAAGGATAGCCCCACGTAAGCAACAATCTATCCCACGTCTAGAGCTCTGCGCAGCCCTCGCAGGAGCGCATCTAGCCACGTTAATCCAACGTGAACTCACCATTCCGGTGCATAGAACAATCTTGTGGTCAGATTCCACGACAGTACTCACATGGATTAAGTCTGATTCATGCAGATACAAAGTCTTCGTGGGAGTCAGAGTCACCGAGATTCAGGAACTAACAGAAGAAGCAAGCTGGAGATATGTGGATACCAAACACAACCCAGCTGACGTCATCACCCGGGGAATGTCCCTGGATGACCTAACCCGTCACAACATCTACAGTGACGGACCAGCATTCCTCCAGCTCCCGGAAGGAGATTGGCCTACGCCCACCCCGAGGGAAGCAAGTAGCGAGGAGGCTGAGAACAAGAAGCCTATGTTCTGTGGACTGAGCACTGTCGCCTCCACAGACCCGAACATAGATGACTGCATTACCCTAGAGAGTGCACAACAAAGGACATTACTGCGGCACCACCCAGAGATTCAGTCCACCACTGACATGTCAGCAGCTGACTACAAAGAAGCAGAACTTCTTCTACTACAACGAGCCCAGAGAGACTCGTTCCCCGATGAGCTAGACTGTCTACAGGGAGGAAACCCCGTCCCATCAGACAGCAGACTGATTCACCTGGCACCAGAGAGTGACGCACATAATCTCATCAGAGTGGGTGGTCGCCTGCGGAGAGCCCCCGATCTACCAGATGACATTAAGCACCCGATCGTCTTGAACAGCCGACACAAGGTCACAGAGCTGATCATAAAGAAATACGACGAGGATGTGCACCACGCCGGAGCAGAGAGAGTCTTCGCGGAGATCAGACGTCGTTATTGGATATTACAAGGGAGAGAAGCAGTACGGCGCTTCCAGCGAACCTGTCTAGACTGCCGTAAATGGCGCGCGCAGCCCAGCATACCACGGATGGCTGACCTACCCCCCTGTCGCCTCCGAATCGGCGACAAGCCATTCCACTCCACAGGCATGGACTGTTTTGGCCCGTTGTATATAAAAAGAGGAAGAGGCACCGAGAAGCGGTGGGGTATTGTATTCAAATGCATGACCACCAGAGCGATACATATCGAGCTCCTTCCGACCATGAGCACAGACTCATTCCTTATGGCCTTCCGGAGATTCATATCACGGAAAGGACAACCGTCTACATTGTTGTCTGATCACGGGACCAACTTCAAAGGCGGAGAAAGAGAGCTGAGAGAGAGCTTCCAAGCTATGGGCCCAGAACTTAAGACCCACCTCGCTCCAGCCCAGGTTGACTTCCAGTTTAATCCCCCGAACGCACCCCACTTCGGTGGAACCTGGGAACGAGAAGTACGTTCTATAAAGACAGCCCTGTATGCCATACTCGGAGCCCAGACTGTGGCAGAGGAAGTCCTAATGACAGTCCTCACGGAGATCGAGGGAGTATTGAACTCCAAACCCCTCGGTTACGTCTCCAGTGATGTAGCAGATGTCGACCCAGTCACCCCCAACACACTCCTAATGGGGCGGCTGGACCCCGCGCTACCCCAGACAATGTACAGGCCCGAAGAAGCGAACAGCCGCAGAATGTGGAGGTACAGCCAAGTACTAGCTGACAAGTTTTGGAGCAGCTTCCTACTTCACTACCTACCGTCTCTACAGACCCGCCAGAAGTGGGTAAAAGAGAGAGACAATTTGACAGAAGGAACAGTCGTCATGATAGTTGACCAGTCACTCCCCAGAGCTATGTGGCCGGCTGGCCGCGTAAGCAAAGTGATCACCGGTGCCGATGGCAAGGTCCGAGCAGCTGAAGTACTCGTCCAAGGGCGCACCTACACACGGCCCGTGGCGAGGCTCATAGAACTGCCCCGACTCCCAGATACTATCGATGATGACCATGACCCTATGACTTTGTGAGTTGACTGACCTTACAGCGGACCTTGAGTGGAAGACAGTGCGGTTAATCTGTCTCTGCTTAGCTAATTAGGTGGGACTAATTAGGGGGCGGCTGTTGTGAAGGATCAGATTAAACCGAATATGTATATTTATTTATATATATATATATTTAATTGTATTTGTATATCGTTTGATATCCCCTGTATATTCCTTGTACAATATGCATTGAATATCCCCGTTTCTACTAAACAGCCCATAATAGTTTCATTCTACCATTGGACTAGAACCTGGCGCCAGGTTGCCATACCCCTAGGTTCAAGTTCAATCGTGCCGCCTAACATGTCGAGGCAGCCCCCGGTTCCGCGCAGTAATATGCCGGGCGAAATACGTGTGGTACTATTTGTTCATAGCGCATATATATATGGCGCTCGTAAAGTAGAACTTTCTTTTAGTCCAGTTCTTTACCCTCCAACAGAGTGACAGACGCAAAAGCCTCCCCACGAAGCACGTGCGGTGTAGTAGGGCCTACTTGGCCCAGAATAGGCATTGAGATATCGTGTAGATTAATAGTTGAATGGTCATAGTTTGGCACCATACCGTCGAGTTGGACGTATTCTATTAAGCTAATAATAGTCTATTTATGTATGGTGCATCGTTCGGTTCGAGTTCTACAGTTATCAGTACCCCCATCGTTCCTGACGTTATCTGGACGCTTAGCCAGGCTGGTCAGACCCCTAGTGGTGATTGCATCCGAGGAGCTCCGGGTCAAGAGCGACTGGACCTGTATATTGGATTACTCTACCGACGACGGCGAGCCTTCCACGGCTCTTGGATTATGCTTTATGTGCTTTGATTATTCCCTGGATAAAGGCCAACACTGTCGAGTGTTGGAATTACCCCCGGAGAGGACTACAGGTGAGGCGGCGCTCTACACGTGAGGTCGCACCACGTCTCTCCGTTGTGGACCGGCAGATACCGTTCCACAGAGGGTCCAGCTGTGTTCGTCTACGGCCCGAGGTTCTGTGGGCACTGGGTCTAAGACTTTGGATTCTCCCAAGACACCGTCGGCCAGATGGGATACCGCCAGCGACTTCTCTAACCCCCCCCTCCTACTGTCTTACAACCAGCGGGACCCCCCCCCCCCCCCTTAGTGTATCCAGCTACAATTATTTAAGTACTATCGCTATCGTTTCCTAAATATTCCAGGTTGTATACTTACTCCCTGCGCAACCAGAGATTGGACATTCAATGTTGATTTACCTACGAATACTCATTTGCCATAAAAGTGCATACTTAACATTTCAAATCATAAATGTAATTAAGTGAATATTGTGTACACCCTTTGCTGTATTAAATATTCGATTTGGTCCATTTGTGTTGGTTCGTTTCATCAGGTGGAAAAGTGTTCATCATACTTATATCTTGTACTGGGTGGCCAGAAGTTAAAGTACATGAGGTAGTGGTATTAAATATCATATCTAACAATACAGTCAGGGAATTGTACCCCTCAGCTACAATAACCGTGGCCTCAGAATTCATGCCACACACCCACTCGGCACGTAAACTATAAAATAGCGCCGTGCAAGCTAATTATCCTAGCCAGCCTTGTTTACAAAGTACTAAATATCACCCTAAAATACTCTGTTCCGCCCCAATACATTGCAACGACGTCCACCGTATACCCCACACTACTATAACCGTGGCCTCAGAATTCACGCCACACACCCACTCGGCACGTAAACTATAAAATAGCGCCATGCAAGCTAATTATCCTAGCCAGCCTTGTTTACAAAGTACTAAATATCACCCTAAAATACTCTGTTCCGCCCCAATACATTGCAACAACGTCCACCGTATACCCCACACTACTATAACCGTGGCCTCAGAATTCACGCCACACACCCACTCGGCACGTAAACTATAAAATAGCGCCGTGCAAGCTAATTATCCTAGCCAGCTTTGTTTACTACTTGAGTCCTACCTCTCTACCCAGAGGTGCAGCGCGGGTCTCCTTCCGCTGTCGGCCATCTCCTTCACTGATTGGTTGTTAGTGCGTGTGCTCATATCCAAGCTTGGAAAATCGATATATCGAAACTTTGCAACCACGTTTCATGTTTATTTCGAGGAAATAATTTATCGCGATAGTTATCGTTATCGTTTTATCGCCCAGCCCTACGTGATTCCATCAACACTGTGGCTGAATAATGAAGCCCAAAGTCGCGTCACGCGCAAGAGCATATTACCTATGTGTTGATGGAATCACGTTAATATAGAGAGATGAACAATACAATACGTTATTTCAATTGATATGAATAGCTAGTTACGTTAATATAGAGAGATGAACGTTATTTCGATTGATATGAATAGCTAGTTACGTTAAAGGGGAACTATCTTATAAATGGCGCATTCTTCCAATTCTCCTCTCACAATATTCACCCTCACTGAACTGAGTCATTTGAAAATGTGCGTGATATATATATATGTCAGATAGACACCGCTGCATGTTAATGTTGAGATAGAAGATGAGCTCCACACAGTGGCTGGACCCTGACTAGGAGCCCACACAGCCTCTAGCTCAAAACGGCTCGAGATCTTGAGGTAGAAAAATGCTGTTTTTGAGGACTTGATTAGAAATACAAAACAATGAATAAAAAAAATATATATATTACAGAGGTGTTCCATAGACTCACAGGAATTGTGTAAAAGTGCCCAAATGGTGAAAGAAATAGTAAAATAGTTCCCCTTTAACACTTTCTGCACCAAAAACGTCGTACAACGGGTTTCAAGTTCATGCGAATTCTGCCAGATCACGGCGTACAACGTTATTGTGATCATATTTCATATTTTCGCCATGGTATTCATATTTCACTCACGGAGCCTTGTCTGATGCTGTGGGACTCAGCACAACTCTGCAACACTTCAATACTGCCACCTGGTGGATGATCGGCGAGTTGCCAAACCGGATATGCCGGTTGGATTTCGGTGCGTCTCCTAAATCCGTCCGGCCACTCGCATATCATCCCAGGACTCTAGCCACACACCGTGGATATGGATCGCTGCCATAACTCAATAATCAACATGATTTGGGCGTGTATTAGTATTATACAAACCGGAAATGGATCGCCTCGATCCCCATCAAATAACTGGGATCTGTTTGCTCCAGTATCATCGCCCAGCGGTAAGAGGAGGCTGCCGTGACATTCAGCGTTTTTGTTTATTATTATCGATGCAAACTGCTCTGATCTATATATCACCCATACTACATAAATCATTTAACGACGATCACGGAATTATAAACGACCCCCCCCCCCCCCCCCCCCGTTCACCCGCGCATGATCAGTCATAACGTTTAGGACCATGTACAGTTGAAATGTGTAATATAGCGTGGATCGGTATCAAACGGCATTTGATAATCTAATATATACATTGATGCCTATATCTCACGTTCTAGGAATTACTGCAGAAAACGATAAAAACATATTTATACTCTAGACGGTATTTTCGTATGAATGTGTGAATGAAAAAGTAAAACGTTCCTACATCCTGAACGATAGATAATCGATGTTGAATGGGCCATAGTAATAGTCTAAGACTTAGACTAGTGGCAGTGATCAAACATTGATGGATATAAGCGTGGCAGTTAATGTGTTAATAGAGAGATGATAAATTAATTAAACGTAAAAAATATATATATAATTGAACTAAGAGTGATTTGAACTCCACAGCGAGCTGACGAACGAGTTGAGCTAAGTGCGTCGATGTTAAAACTGAGTGACGAATGCATAATTTACACTGCGTGTGTGCGAGGGCTCTCGCATTATTATTATTATTATTATTATTATTATCTACCGGCAAAACCTGCGTGTGTGCGAGGGCTCTCGCATTATTCCCTGCGTGTGTGCGAGGGCTCTCGCATTATTATTATTACGGGCATTATCGCGGCTCATGCGCATGCACGCGCTCATACCGGCGTAGGGGCGAAACTAGCGTAGGGTCAGTGGCCAATCAGAGCGCGAAACTCGAACGCGGAAACATACATTTGTTGTCGAAAGCATAGACTCTGCCTGGCCTGCTTCTAAGTGCAGTGGCCTGACTGCAACAATTTTTTTTTTCAAGTACCACCAGCAGTACCACAGTTTGAGAACCACTGATTTAGAGGCCGTATCGTCCAGCCCTACTAGGACAGTTACTGTTCCTAATTTATGCAAATGACATGTCATCAGCTTGTGACTGCAACTTGTTCCTGTTCGATGGACGACTCAGCCCTGCTGGTCTCCGACAGGAACAAGTTGCAGGTTGAAAAAACTCTCAGGTCTAAACTCGGCAGAATCTGCACCTGGCTTGCTGATAACAAACTATCATTACACCTGGGTAAAACAGAGTCCATTCTCTTTCAATCAAATAACAAACTCAGCAAGGCCAATGGCTTCTCTGTTACAGTGGGTGACAATATTGGCACAAGGAAAGATGAAATTACATACCTAGGATCCATCCTAGAGGCAAATCTTTCCTGTGACAAAACGGCAACCAATGTAATAAAAAAAGTCAACCAACGAACAAGATTCTTGTACCGGATCAACTCTCTGGTAAACAAGAATACCCTGAAGACTCTAACAGGAGCACTCATTCAAGGGTACTACGACTATGCTTGCACCTCATGGTAGGGCTGGGCGATATGACGATATTATATAAATATCGGGTACAGTTCATTAACGATACACTTTTTTAACGTATCGTGGATATCGTGATGTTTTGCCCAAGAGGATTGTGTCGCGTCAATCTGGTCCACCCCGTTCAAACTTTTGAACAACGCCGCTCCCACACACACACTACTGCATCAAAGTTAGTACTTATGATTAGTGATGCACCGATGTGAAAATTGTGGCCGATACCGATAACCGATATTAATATTGCTGTTCTGGCCGATACCGATATTTACCGATGTCGATATCTCTGTATAGAAAACACTTTTTTATGATAATCAAATAAAGAGCTATTTTCCAAAACGCATAATTTTTTTACTTTTGTAACTTATTTTCAGAAATGACTGATATTTTGAAACTATTTAAGACCAAAACGTGTAAAAAAAAAAAAACACTAAAAAAACAATAAAAAAAAAAAAAAAAAAAAATTTTATCGGCCCTATCTTGATATCGGTCCGATACCGATGTGTAAAAAAACGGCCATATCGGCCGATATTATATCAGCGGCCGATATATCGTGCATCACTACTTATGATTAACAAAGGCATTCGTTTTGTGGCATTAACGTTATATAGTTACACGTTATATAGTTACACATCAGCGTATTTACCCAAACATAGCAACGTCCGATGACGACATAGATAGCAAGCGTTACTGTTCATATCTCAGCCCGTGCCGAGTTGTGCGTGCCCATTCTGCGGTCTGTTAATAAAGTTTTCAATCAGACAGATGTATGGAAAGGCTTTTATTATAACATTTGTTGCAGTAAAATCATTATGCCTCGTTGTCATGCTGCGGTGCGCTAGTAATCACTCGTCGGCCGCGGTGAGTTGTTGTCGTTGAGCTGAGCTCTCGTCAAAATCAATGGAGGGCATTCAGGAATGTAAAAAAAGAATAGCGCTTGCCGATTGGTGCTAAGAACAGCAGGGCGGGTACAAGCGGTGTGACGTAATTGGCAGACTCGACTGTCAATCAAAATTATTCTTTTGCCGGCTGAATGATTGAATGAATGAAAACGTTATTAACGATTGCAGAATGGGTACAATACATTACAGCTCAATACAACAACAGTGGACTGGAGGATGAAGACCAGAAAAAGACTTTAGGCTTTTTTACATAAGGGTCCTCCATTTTCAATTCATCAAAACATTTAGAGACATACAAATATACAGTAGTTTCATAAAAATGCTAAAAATCCTATTTATTGATTGATTGCTTGATTGATTTAAAACTTTATTAACATATTGCAGAATGGGTACAGTACAGCTCAATACATACAATTGTTAAGGGGATGCAGACCAGAGAAAGACTTTCGTCTTGTTTACATCAGGGTCCCCCATTTTCAATTAATCATATTTCATATCTAAATCATATAATATCTCATTGCTAAATATATGCAATATTATATAATCTAATAATCCAATAATCTAAATCTAATATATAATATAAAAATGCTAAATGCATGGGTATTTTATTTTGTCTTTAATGTTAGCTTGCAAACTCAAATACTGTCTTGGTAAGCCTCATAATAAATTGTTTGGGGAAAAAAAGGAAAACATCGTGATGTGTATCGTGTATCGCCGAAAGGTCAGAAAATATCGTGATATCATATTTAGGCCATATCGCCCAGCCCTACCTCATGGTACCAAAGCACCTCAAAGGCACTAAAAACAAGATTACAAACATCACAAAACAAACTGGTCAGACTACTGCTTGACCTACTGTGTGGGTATCAAACAAGAGACTGTCAGGCTTTAAAACTGTGTAGGACCCAGGCCTAGAACTGCACCCTGAGAGAGGGAACTGCACCCTGAGAGGGAGGTTTGCCCTGGGTGGGAGGTTCAAAGGGTCAAAGTGGGTATACAACAGGAGGGAAGACTGTCAAGTTTTAAACTGTGGAGACCAAACAGAGAAGGTAAAGATGACTTTGAACTGTTGAACAGTAATCCAGAACTATTTTATTGCACTGTAAAATATATATATATATTTTTTATCTATTCTATTCTACAATTTTATTGCACTGCACTATTGCACTATTTTACTCTGTCTATTTTATCTTACTCTTTTTATTATTGTCTATTTAAAACTGAATCAAACCATAAACAAGGTGGCCTGTTGGGATGTCACCATTGTTACACTCTATCGCCCTCCAGGTCCCCTCGATCACTTCACAGATGAGCTGGACATGCTTCTAAGCTCCTTACCGGAAGATGGTACCCCTCTCCTTCTATGCACGATATTGATTTTTTGACACCGATACCGATACCGATATCTTTATGCTCCTCAAGCCGATAACCGATATCGATAACCGATATTTATTGTATTATAATTTTTTTTAAATGTATATATATATATATATATATATATATATATATATAATTTTTTTAATCATTTTTTTTTTTTTTTTTTTTAGTATTTATAAGCTCCGACGTCATCGGTACTGCTATCGGTACTCGAGAAATTATGGAGTTTTTTTTTTTGAGGAATTTAAACGTTGCAAACTAATCTTGTTGGCCGTTTTCTATCTCTCCTCCCTGGGTCTCTCTCTGCCTACGCGAGCCAGCCGGCTGTGCTCTTACACACACTCACTCACTCACACACACACACAGCTCTGCTCTCGACAGCACCCGTGTGTGTGTGTGTGTGTGTGTGTGTGTGTGTGTGTGTGTGTGTGTGTGTGTGTGTGTGTGTGTGTGTGTGTGTGTATGTGTGTGTGTGTGTGTGTGTGTGTGTGTGTATGTGTGTGTGTGTGTGTGCGTGAGTGTGTGTAAGAGCACGGCTCGCGCAGGCAGAGAGAGACCCAGGAAGGAGAGATAGAAAACGGCCAACAAGATTAGTTTGCGACGTTTAAATTCCTCAAAAAAAGTCTGGGTCTATTTTTACTAAAGTCGATGCTGACAACGCTCGTTGCCACAAGTGCAACAAGACATTTGCCAGTAATGTATAAGCGCTGGTACTTGTCAATGTGGCTGGCGGGGAGCAGCTAACGTTATAGCTCCGAGTAGAATAATGGGCGACAATCCGGAGGTAAATAAACGAACGAGAGCTTCTGATTGGTGGTAAGAAGAAGAGGTGGGTGCAAGCGGAGGGACATAATTGGCAGATCGACTGTCTGTCTCCGAATGTAACGTGACTACGTCACAGCCAAGAAGGGGAGCGCTGGATTTGTGAAAAACTCCCTGTTCCTAAACCACACGCTATCAGTTTTACCACAGTACTGGCAAAACGGGAGGAGGCTATAATAAAAACAAGCGCCCTTCATCCAAATCCACCCACACCGGATTTCTTTTAACCAAAACATTTATTATGTTATCGGAGCTATCAATAACGTTATCGAGTTTATCGGGATGACGTCATAATTGCTGATATCGGCCCGATAATTATCGGCCCGATAATTATCGTGCATCCCTAGACTTCAACATGCCTGACTCATCTCAGTCGGTCCCAGTGGTCTCCCTCCTACAACAATTTAACCTGACTCCCACTGCCATGCCTCCCACCCACAAAGCAGGCAACTCCTTGGATCTCATATTTTCCCGTAACACCAGCATCATTAACACCACGGTAACTCCCCTACATGTATCTGACCATTCCTTCATATTAGGGATGCCCCAATCAAGTTTTTTGCCACCGATACCGATCACCGATCGTCTTGAGCCATATAGGCCGATACCGATATCGATCGTTTTTGATAAAAAAATTTAAATTAAAAATATTTTATATATATATATTTTTTTTATAAAATATATATATTATATAATTATACTTGTAGTTGTATTATCTGCGAGACATCGCCACCACGCAACAAGTCAAAATGCTCGCTATCTCGTATCTCCACTGTCTGTGTACTCTGCTTTGATCAAATCACATTCAGCATGCCCTCAGCAGGGTATATCTGCGGCTCTGCAGACAGGGAGCGAAATTAACTTTTTGACTCACCGGCCAGAGGCGGGTAGATGGGAAGAGTCTACCCGCCAAGCATATTTCTTACCTGCCAACATTTTTTGATTAAAAAAAAATATATATATATATTGTATATAAAAAAACTTTTTTTTAAATAAAATATATATTATATAATCATACTTGTAGTTGTATTATCTGCGAGACATCGCCACCACGCAATAAGTCAAAATGCTTGCTATCTGCAAACAGCTCCACTGTCTGTGTGTATACTTGAGTAGCCTCCAGCTCCAGCAAGGATTCTCCGGCCCTGCAGCTAGACCCTATATTCAGCTAGACCCTACATTCAGCATGCAAGGATTCTCCGGCGATGCAGCTGGACCCTATTTATAACGTTACGGTTCTTTTGTCAAATCACATTCAACATGCCCTCAGCTAGAATACGCATTCAATCAATGTTATAAGACATTGATATCAGGAGCTATCTGTAGCTACTGCTAGCCCGGTAGATAACGTTAAGACAATTTAGTTTACTGGGACAGATAGATCTAACGTGAGCTAGCTAAGCTAGCTAACGAGGGAACGGAGGTATTATGCACTCGAGTCGACTATTGCTGGAGCATTTGTTGATATCAGCAGCTATCAGTAGCTAGCCAGCTAGATACCGTTAGACAATGCCTCGTCATGTATTAAACTAAAAGTGAATAGTGGACTGGGTCATTGTTTAAACAGTAACGGTAGCTCATGGAGGTCCGCTCTTCTAGAGCAGACTGCCTGTGTTGACATGAGCACTGCGAGCAGAAGCCCTTAGCCAATAGTATCCCGCTGCAGGGCTGGGCGGATATGACTCGTTGCCACGTTTTTTTTCAAAATAAGAGTATCATACGAACCTAATTGTTGCTAACTGCCGGAGCCATCGATATTATGACTGGAGATGCGCTTGGGGCGGAAATGAGACCCGCACAGATTTTCAAAATAAGAGTATCGTTATGAACTTGATTGATTACACGCCACACGGCGGGCAGCCCTCTAAGTGTCAAGCACCAAATGTAAAAACTGAGCGCCCCTGGCGGGGAGGCGGGCTTTAGTTTCGGTCCCTGTCTGCAGATATACCCTACTCCCTCAGCTAGCCCCGTTTGTGACTGCGATGCAAGCCGGGGCTCGAATACGCATCGAATCAATGTTATAAGACATTGATATCAGGAGCTATCTGTAGCTACTGCTAGCCGGCTAGATAACGTTAAGACAACGCCTCAGTGAACTATTTAGTTTAATGGGACGTTTCGTTTTGAACAGTGAGCTAACGTGAGCTATCATGCACGTCTACTAGACTATTGCTGGATCATTTGTTGATATCAGGAGCTATCAGTAGCTAGCCGGCTAGATACCATTAACAATGCCTCATGTATTAAACTAAAAGTGAATAGTTGACTGGGTCATTCTGTTTAAACAGTAACGGTAGCTAATAGGGATGCACCGATATGAAAATTGGCCACCGATACCGATACCGATTGTTCAACTAACACTATCGGCCGATACCGATATTTGTATATAAGTATTTGTAATTTTTTTTTATTTTTTTTTTTGTTTTTTTTTTTTTTTTTTTTTTTTTTTTATGAAACTACTGTATATTTGTATGTGTATGTTTGTATTTGTAGGCCTATTTACTTACTTAAAAAAAGGAAACATCAATAAATATGTTTATGGTATCACTATCTCTCTCCCAGTATCGTCTGGCGGCCTGCAGAGGGATACTATTTTCTCAACCAGAACTTTCAACCAATGCAATGGAACCATTCTGGCGGCCTGCAGCGGGATACTATTCTCTCAACCAGAGCTTTCAACCAATGCAATGGAACCATTTTGATTGACAGTCGATTCGGCCAATTACGCCACACCGCTAGCACCCACCTCCTGCTGTTCTTACCACCAATCGGCAAGCGTTTTCTACTTTCGGGCATGCCGCCATTGATCTGCTTGCGACTCACTCGAGACAGAGCACATCACAACAAACTTAACGTAGCTAATACCTTAGCTGCCCGGCCCGCCGACCAGCGATCTACAGCATGACCAAATGAGACATAATGATTTTACTGCAACAAATGTTATAATAAAACAAAGCCTTTCTATACATTTGTCTGGTTGAAAACTTTATTAACAGATTGCAGAATGGGTAGTTTGGTACGGAATGAGCAACGGAGCTATGAACGGAATAATGCCTTGCTTACTTGCTGTGTTCGGGTAAATAATATGCTGATGTTATATTGAACGTGTAACACTAACTATATAACGTTATTAACTGACTAGCTACCGTACCGGGAGCTCACGTTGATGCCTGGACGGTGCTAGCTAACTAGCTAGCTACCGTACCGGGAGATCACGTTGATTCCTGGATGGTGCTAACTAACTAGCTACCATACCGGGAGATCACGTTGATGCCTGGATGGTGCTAACTAACTAGCTACCGTACCGGGAGATCACGTTGATGCCTGGATGGTGCTAACTAACTAGCTACCGTACCGGGAGATCACGTTGATGCCTGGATGGTGCTAACTAACTAGCTACCGTACCGGGAGATCACGTTGATGCCTGGATGGTGCTAACTAACTAGTAGTGGGTAGTTGGGTACGGAATGAGCAACGGAATGGAACTGAGCTATGAACGGACTCCGAGTAATGCCTTGCTGCTATGGCTAATAATAATATGCTGATGTTATTGTCCGTGTAACACTAACTATATAACTAACGTTAATGCCACAAAACGAATGCCTTGTTAATCATAAGTAGTAACTGTGTGATGCAGTAGCTTGTGTGTGTGTGTGGGGGACGGCGGGCATTGTGCAGGTAGGTCGCGAGTGAACTTTTTTTTTTTTGCCTTTTGACGCTACACAAATTGATGCTTATTTATCGGCGACTGCTATCGGCACATTTGAGCTTATCGGCCGATAGGCCGATAGCAGTCAACAAGGCACTTATCGGCCGATACCGATACCCAGGGAGCGAAATTAACTTTTTGACTCACCGGCCAGTGGCGGGTAGATGGGAAGAGTCTACCCGCCAAGCATATTTCTTACCTGCCAAATTTTTTTTGATTAAAACAAATATATATATATTTTATATAAAAAAAAATTTAAATAAAATATATATTATATAATCATACTTGTAGTTGTATTATCTGCGAGACATCGCCACCACGCAATAAGTCAAAATGCTTGCTATCTGCAAACAGCTCCACTGTCTGTGTGTATACTTGAGTAGCCTCCAGCTCCAGCAAGGATTCTCCGGCCCTGCAGCTAGACCCTATATTCAGCTAGACCCTACATTCAGCATGCAAGGATTCTCCGGCGATGCAGCTGGACCTATTTATAACGTTACCGTTCTTTTGTCAAATCACATTCAACATGCCCTCAGCTAGAATACGCATTCAATCAATGTTATAAGACATTGATATCAGGAGCTATCTGTAGCTACTGCTAGCCCGGTAGATAACGTTAAGACAATTTAGTTTACTGGGACATATGGATCAACGTGAGCTAGCTAAGCTAGCTAACGAGGGACCGGAGGTATTATGCACTCGAGTAGACTATTGCTGGAGCATTTGTTGATATCAGCAGCTATCAGTAGCTAGCCAGCTAGATACCGTTAGACAATGCCTCGTCATGTATTAAACTAAAAGTGAATAGTTGACTGGGTCATTGTTTAAACAGTAACGTTAGCTCTTGGAGGTCCGATATAGACTAGAGCAGATGAAGTAAACAAGCCAAATGATAGCTTCCGATTGGTCATTTGCTTTTTTCTCATGAAACCAGTCACGTCACTCTACTGTGATTGGACCTAGTGCGATGTGGGACTTGTAGTTTTTTAACGATCTCGCGGCGGAGAAAAAAAAGACGAGCGGCTATAATCTGTACTCGCACAAGAGTATCGTTATGAAGTTATGAACTACACGTCTACACGCCACACGGCGGGCAGCCCTCCAAGTGTCATGCGCCAAAGGTAAAAACAGCCCGCCCCTGGCGGGCGGCGGGCTTTAGTTTCGGTCCCTGTCGATACCCGACCGATATATCGGTGCACCCCTAGTAGCTAACGTTAGCTCACGGAGCTCACATGCACTAGGTTAGAGCAGACTATTGCCCGAGCTTGTTTACATGGGGAAGGGAGGGGCAGGAGGAGGAGTAGATGGAGCGTCTGAGACAGAACTCAGCGAGTGAGATCTCCGCTAAGAATTGGATCATGTTTTTCGATCGGTTTTGACGATCGGCGAAAATAAAGCATCATCACCGATCGCATATTTATACTGATTATCGGCCGATAACGATCGGTGGCCGATCGATCAGGGCATCCCTACTTCATATCCTTCTCACTAACTCTCATGCTTAACCGAAAGGTCTTCACCCCAACTCAAACCGTCTCACTCAGACGCAACCTGCCCTCCCTATCCCCCTCCACCCTCTCCTCTGACATAATATCCGCTCTACCTTTGAGTGACACCTTCTCTGCTCTCCCCACAGAGATGGCAACCTCCACCCTCCTCTCAGCCCTTGCAACCTCCTTCGACAAGCTCTGTCCCCTCGTTGAGAAACCTGCCCGCCGTTCCCCACCCAGTCCATGGCTGACAGATGCAGTGAGAGAACAAAGACAGGTCCTGAGAGCGGCTGAGAGGAAGTATAGAAAGTCACGCCTCACTGCTGACATCGACACATATCACAACCTCTTGTTAACATTCTCCAAAACCATTACTAATGCGAACCGTCCGACTACATGCCAGCTGGACCAGCTACCCTCCCCACTCCTCCAGACCATAGCACCGGACATCCTCCCATTCCTAACTGCAACCATCAACTCCTCACTCAACTCGGGGGTGGTCCCCACCTCCCTAAATCAAGCCAGAGTCACACCCCTCATAAAAAAACAAACCCTGAACCCCACCATCATAGGCAACTATCGTCCTGTCTCTATTCTCTCCTTCCTTTCTAAAACACTTGAACGTGCTGTATCCAACCAACTTACTGCTTATCTCTTACAAAATGACCTCCTAGACCCTAATCAGTCTGGCTTCCGGACTGGCCACTCCACAGAAACGGCCCTCATTGCGGTCACAGAGGCACTTCACTTAGCAAAAGCGAAAGGCCACTCCTCTGTCCTGATTCTCCTAGATCTATCTGCAGCCTTCGACACAGTCAACCACCAGATCCTCCTCGCGGCCCTCGCAGGAATGGGAGTGGCTGGATCTGCGCTGACATGGCTGACATCATACCTCAATGACCGCTCCTACCAAGTGTCATGGAGAGGGACTCTGTCGGCCACCCACCCCCTGCGGACGGGTGTCCCCCAGGGCTCGGTCCTAGGACCCCTTCTCTTCTCCCTCTACACTAAATCACTGGGTAACATTATCACGTCTCATGGCTTCTCATATCATTGTTATGCCGATGATACTCAACTCTTCCTCTCCTTCCCTCAGATATCCACGTCTCTGAGCGGATCTCGGCCTGTCTGTCCGACATCTCCGCCTGGATGACGACCAACCACCTCAAACTGAACCTAAGCAAAACAGAATTGCTCCACCTGCCGGCCAAATCCTCCCCCCTGACCGACCTCTCCATCACAGTCGAGAATGCAGCTGTGACCGCGTCCCCGACCGTCAAGAACCTTGGTGTTGTCCTCGACGACCAGTTGAACTTCTCTGCTCACATCGCAGCGAAAACCAGAACCTGCGGATTCCTCCTGAGCAACGTCAGAAGGATCCGCCCCTTCCTGACAAAAGAAGCCACCCAACTCCTCGTCCAATCAACAGTCATCTCCCGCCTCAACTACTGCAACGCACTGCTAGCTGGCCTCCCGGCCACTGCCACCAAGCCTCTTCAACTCATGAAATGCAGCGGCCCGCCTGATCTCAAACCTACCGAAGTCGGCCCATGTCACCCCACTTCTTAGGGACCTGCACTGGCTCCCCATTGCTGCACGTATCCGCTTCGACCTAGCATAACGTGCGGTAAAGGGAACCGCTCCCGCCTACCTCCGGTCAATGGTCTCTAACTACACACCCTCAAGACCCCTACGCTCTGCATCTTCTGGCCGCCTCAGACCTACTCCTATCAAAGCTCCGGGAGGGTCATCAAAGAAGCCGCCTATTCTGAGTCCTTGCCCCACAATGGTGGAATGAACTACCCACCCCAGTTAGGACAGCCGAATCCTGTCCAATATTTCGCCGTCGACTAAAGACACACTTCTTCAGCCATTATCTGAAATAATAATAAAAAAATAAAAAATGTAAAAATTTAAAGAAATCTAACCCTAACCCTAACTGTCATGCACTTGTCCTAATAAACTAACCTACACTGTAACATGCAACACTTTGATGAATATTGTTACTCAGCTGATAGAGAGTTGTACCCTTCCTGATGACTTGTCGTACAGAACTTGTAAGTCGCTTTGGATAAAAGCGTCAGCTAAATGACTAAATGTAAATGTAATGTTAGATCCTAATGTAAGAAACTGTGATTTTATATGTCTGCACTTTGTGCTCATTGTATGCCTGTCTTTTTCTGTTGTGAAGCACTTTGAGCTGCAGTTGAGCTGCAGTTTCTGTATGAAAGGTGCTATACAAATAAAGTTTATTATTATTATTATTATTATTATTATTATTATTATTATTAGTATGCTTCAACACCACAGCTCACTGGGAGGGGGGGGGGGTAAAGTTCCGTTTACCTCTACCATCTGTTCTCTCCCCTCCAGGTAGGATTGCATCCAGCTCACTGATAAACTATCAAAACCAATTGCTTTTAGCTTTGTCAATCAGAATGGAGTGACGAAAGCCTTTTGGAGGTCCAGCATGACCATGCCGCAGTATTTGCCCGCGTCCACCTCTTGTTTGATGTGGTCGTTCAAATAGAGAAGGCATGTGTCAGTGGAGTGGGATGTTCTGAAGCCAGGGCTCGAAATTGCGACCGAATTGGTCGTATATGCGACCGAAATTGTATCTGTGCGACATCAAAATATAATTGGGAGCATTCGTGCGAGTGCAAAGACAGAGAGAACAGCAGTGGGGACTGGGGAAGGGGGGGGGGGGGCAGGCATTCCCTGTGTGTGTGTGTGCGTGTGTGTGTGCGACGTGTGTTCGTAATTTTTAACATCTAAGCTCACATACACCCGTTGTAACTGCCACCGTTATTGCAGTTGGGACATAATAGGCACTGGACGCTTTTGATGAACATGTGCCTCGTTACCACACTAAGATTGGCCTTTAAACAAGCCCTGAACAGCGGGCGAGTCTACAAACAACATCTGAACGTCTGCGACCCAAGCCCAACACCGGCTGGAGATGTTTGTGTAGACTTCGAGCAATACGTGCGACCAATGTCAGATTGCGAGTGGATTACTTTCCAGAGACATGAACATACAGGGGGACACTGGACACAAAACTGCTCCAGGTAAGATCGAACTTTGCTGTTACTCCCGGAGGCGCAGAGAAGTGGGGCAGACTGGTGTCACTTCTGATCAGGGTTTTTTTTTATAATGAAATATTCTCTGTGACGCAAGGAAACGCGCGTCCGTACGGATTCAAGCTTCTAAAATATGTTGCTAGAATCCTGAAGAAATTCCCTCTCTCTGCCAATTTCCCAGTAGACCTAACACCTGACTCTTTAACACATTGGATAGAAACGCAGCTCTGCTTCATCCGTGAGATAATACGTTGCGCGCCTCTGGGACAGAGACACATCGCCAGAAAATAACAGTTTCGAGGACCAAGCTGGCATACCTCTGGCAACACCGCAAATCAAAAGCAATCAATATCATTTTGAATAATAGCAGTTTTCCCGAAACCCCCCCACTGTTAGTGATACAGCCAATGTGTATAAAGTAGAGCTGGGCCGTTACGCTATACTAGTATCGCGCGATAATATAATTAACGCATTAATCAATTTTTTTTTTTTTTTTTTTTCCCTTTATTTACCCAGGGTAGGTTCGCTGAGCACAGATGTTCTTTTCCATTCACACCTGGGAGCTGCCCAGTACAACCACAGTTGACACCATTGGCCACTGAGCAACTCCACTGGAGCAGTTGATTCAAGCCATGTCACATAGTTCAAGTTTGAAATGATTCTTTCTGTTTTGCTCCTGAGAGTGTGCTAGATACTGTACTGTACTGGTAATATTATGTATTTGTGTTAACTTCTGAATAAAACAACTTATTAAACACAAGTACATCTTATTGAACATTATTTTGATATTTCATTACCAATTATCATAGCAAAACAGCTTTTTCAAACAGTCTGTAATGCATTTTGGAAACGGGAGATGGGCTCATGGTGTAATGGGCCACCTGGCCTGAGAAACATAAGGAGGAAAGAAAAAGTAAGGACTTACTTCTGGTCATTATTTGGGTAGAACACACATATTTTGAATGCCTTCGGCAGGTTTTTTTTTTTTTTTTTTTGCCATTTTAATCTAGATTAATCTAGATTAAATCCAGGATTGCAGATAGATTAATCTAGATTAAAAAAATTAATCTATGCCCACCTCTAGTATAAAGCCAAATGTCAAACTGCACCAAGCACTGCCACTCCCTTGGCCACGCCCCTTGGTACAATTTCATTGACAAAATAGAGCCACACTTTAGGGCGGCTAAGTGGCGCAGTGGGCAAGGCGCTCGCCACTAACGCAGGAGATGCTGGGTTCGAGCCCAGCTCTCGGCGTTGCTTCCAGCTTGGCTGGTCGTTCATATCGTTCTAATACAATTGGCAGTGTTAGGGGTGGGAAAGCCGGTGGGTGGGGATCGGACAGGTCGGTTGGTGAGCCTGTACAGCAGAATCAGGAAGCAACGGGGGCAGCGTGAGCCTCCCACGCATTACTCCTCGCCACTGAGAGATTGCGCTGTACAGGTGAAAAGATGCGACGGCTGCCTCCTCGTGTACTGGAGGGGACACGTGATGCAAGGCTTGGTCCTCACTGCAGCCGACCAGTGGGAGGCATGGTCTAACAACGTTCGAGACAGGGGAGGGTAGAATTGGATAATATGAAATTGGGATGGGAGAAAAATAGAAAATGGGGAGAAAAAGTAGATAAAAAAAAACGTAATAGAGCGCCAGGCTATTTCCCAGATACCCATGATTTTACAACAGAGGAGGTGGATGCAGTTCTGACTTCTCTTCCCAATAACAAGGCTAGCGGATCTGATGGGGTCATCTATGAGACGTTGAGAGCTACCCAGGCCCACATCAACACAGACACTCACACATATCTTCAATGCCTGCCTGATCAATGAGAAGGTGCCTGATTCGTGGAAAGGGGCCCTCATCCATAGAATACCAAAAAAGGAAAATGTCCCAGAAGATCCTTCCACTTGGCGTGACATTTCACTATTGCCCACTATATATAACGTTTTTATGAAGTGCCTACTCAACCGCATCTTACCCTGGCTGATGGACACAGGGATTCTCTTCTCCCATCAGAAAGCTTATATCAATAGACAGGGAATGAACGAACATGTGTTTTGCTTAAAAACCGGAATCGACGATTTCAAACATGAATCATCCAAATTCTACACAGTGTTTTTGGACTTTAGAGACGCATTTGGTACACTCTCCCATGAGGTGATGTTAAAAACATTAGAGGAAATACACCTGCCTCAGCCTTTTGTGAATATTGTATCCAAGGTTCATTTATCCAAGTTATCTGTGGGCAGCAGCTCACAGAGCCGATTGCACTGAAGGTGGGAATAAAAACTGGCTGTCCCTGGAGTGCCGTGAACTTCATCCTAGCACTCAACCAGTGGATGAAGTGGATTTACCAGTGCGCTCCTCTGCATGTCCGATCCCCAAATCCTGTTCAGGGATACGCAGACGACGTGCAGGTGTCATCACGACAGGAAGATGTCATCATTAACATGCTGGCACGCACTGATGAGTTCCTCCAGTGGTCAGGGCTGGAGGTGAAGCAAGCCAAGTGCGCCGTACTCCATGAGCGCCGCACTGGAGGCAACCGCTGGTATAAGGCCAAGAACGACAAGCCCCCCTCCTTTCTTGTAATGGGCCAACCCATCAAGGTGTATTCCCGTAATGAGACCTACCCATACCTTGGCCTAGGGCTGGGCGATATGGAAAAAAATCATATCGCGATAACGATATGATAATTTTATTTTATTTCTCGATATCGATAATTATCGAATTGTTATAAGTATAAAAAAAATTAAAAAAAAATTTTCTTTTTTTTTTAACAACAGATGTATGTTTATTTTGCAGCAATTCTTTGTCATTGCCGCCATCTTTAGTGTTACATCCCCTCACACTCCAGTTCTCAGGCTGCAGCTGGTTTAAAAGCTAAAGTAAACCGGCTTCTCTGCTGGCTGTGGCTCCAGAGGAGTTGAACAGTTCTGGCTCTGCTAGTTTATTTTCTATCTTTTGGCGCTTTTTTGGTGGACAAACCACCGCACATGTGCACTGTGACTCTTGACTGGAGTCTAGTTCTGCTAGCACACATAGCCTACTGTGTACAGACGGTTTCAAAATGTATTTTAAATTAGAAAGCAAACAAAATAAATGGACAAGAGAAAAAGAAATCTGAATTTGGTCAGTATTGTCATTTGGACAAGCAAAGCCATTACTTTAAGTTGCAGGCAAGAAAGACAAGTCTGTCCACTGTCTCTGGTTTTAAAACTGCCCTGTTGCAGGTAAAAATAAATTTAAATTTAAATTAATAAAAAAAAAAAACGATTTTTCGATTTTTTTTTTATTTCGATATTCGATATCGATTATTAAAATATATCGCGATATTTATCGTTATCGTTATATCGCCCAGCCCTACTTTGGCCACAGGTTTAACATCGCTGGAGAGTGGGGGGAGCAGGTAGAAGATCTCACTACAGAGTTTCTCCATCGTCTATACCTGATTGATCTGTCCCCCCTCCCCATCATCATGAAGTTCCAGGCTGTGAGAGAGGTGGCTCTGGCTAAAATTCAACACCTTTTTGCCAATGTACACATCCCTCTCAAGGCACTGAGAGAAATGACAAACGTTAGCTAGCCGAATTGTTTAGAGACTTAAGGGATTGAAACATTGTTAACTTGGCTATGTCACATATAAACACAATGTAATGTATCACGTTGGCTGCTGGCTGCTAATGCAGCCTGCAGATAATATTTGCATGTGCACTGTGTTAGTGGTGCTGCCTAAATGAATGAATGTTTGCCGCTAGTTTGTGGATAGGCTAGCGTACGTTGCCGATGCACGGCTGATCTAGTGCCTCTGTGGAGGAGGAAGTAAACATTGCCAGGCATTCTGGTCATTGTAGTTCTCCCTCTTTTCACCCACAGTTAAAGGAGACATGACATGCTGGTTTGATGAAATGTATAGTGTAAATGAAATAAATAGTGTATATGTATATTCAATAGTAGTATTGATAGTATATTAGCCACTGTATACTGTACATGGTCTGCTTGGTTTGATCGGGCCGCCGAGCCATGGTCTGCTTGGTATGATCGGGCCGCCGAGCCATGGTCTGCTTGGTTTGATCGGGTCGCCGAGCCATGGTCTGCTTTTTTGATCGGGCCGCCGAGCCATGGTCTGCTTGGTTTGATTTAGGAGAGTGGTCTGCCCTGCGGGGGGGCCCCGACATATTGCGCAACACCACTGCATACCATCGACTCAGAAAGGTCTGTTTTATTGAAATCGTCACAGCAGTATAGTTTGTTTATACTTCAGAAGGATGATATTTAAACATGGTCCCCAAAATGAATGGAAGCGAATGAGGAGCCTGACACCTGGGAGAAATGGGGGTGTTGCAGCATTGGGGATGTTTAAAAAATATAATTTAATATATAATATAATAATTTGTGCTTCACCAAAAAATTTGGTCAGCAGCCTCCACTGGTCCATTCTGTTTAAACCATCAGGATTCACAACACCTAGAATCCATTGCACACATAACAAACGGATGAAATGCATAAAAACACCTGTACATCGCTCGCCATGACCGTATTGTGGACATTGTGTCTGATGCGGTACGGAACATATCACCATCTAGTGCAGCAATGTACAGACATGCAAGTCTACAAACAACATCTGAACGTCTGCGACCCGAGCCCAACACCCGCTAGAGATGTTTGTGTAGACTTCGAGCAATACGTGCGACCAATGTCAGATTGCGAGTGGATTACTTTCCAGAGACATGAAAGAACGTACAGGGGGACACTGGACACAAAACTGCTCTGGTTTCACTTGTCCCGGAAGGCCTGGTCCATGTACAGATCAAAGGTACAGCATACTTCTATGACCAGCACCTCCCTGTGTCTGGTGTCAACAAAAACAACATCCGGTGTATTTGGTATGTTAGCAAAGACATCGTTGGTAAGGCCAAACCACTCTGGTTTCCACCGTATATATTCTCTCCCCACTGTATGATTTCACTCCCACCCACCCACCCCCTCCTAATGTACAGTCTCATCCCCACCATATACATATTTCTCTCCCACCCACCCACCCCCTCCTAATGTACAGTCTCCCCATACTCTTGTCGGGATCTATGGGTAACAGTAGTACTGTATATTTGCATATCGTATATGTCACAAATGTAACAGTACTATATACCTGTGGCTGTATGTCATGTATGTCCCTATGCCATACATGTCATGATGTCATATATGTTGTGTATGTCATAAATGTCACAATGAATTGAAAATGGGGGACCCTGATGTAAACAAACAAACGTCTTTCTCTGGTCTGCATCCCCTTAACAATTGTGTGTATTGAGCTGTACTGTATTGTACCCATTCTGCAATCTGTTAAATAAAGTTCTCATTCATTCACGCTATCACCCCTTTGTTGGAGATCATGGACTTGTCAGAGGTCAGAATGAGATCAATGGTAGTTTGTGTTGATTCACATACTATTGTGGGGTGATTATTAGCTGAAACCGTGCAGATCACAAAACCTACTGAAGGCCTTGAAGACGGTGCTTCCTTATGTAGCAGATCCGTGTTCCAGTCCCCAATAAGGAGAGTTTCTACACCTTCCACCCAGATAAACACCCATCAAGTGTATTGTGCATCAACACCGACACGGCCTGCTCAACTATACCAGATGTCCATTTCACCCCAAAACCCACCAGACCTCTCCAGAAAATAGATATGCTAACAGTGCTAAAATAAGCACATAGGCTAGTCATAGCTTATTAGCACACAGAGAAGCTAACGTTGCTAGTGTTAGCTCAGAGGCTAACCGAGCTGGACATTGCACACAGAGCTAACAGCAGCACTGAGCTAACTGCTAGCTAACCCAAACAACACTGATAAAGCAGGCGGCCTAATATCCTACTGATCAGTGCTTTAAGACTCAAGTCCAAAGGAGCATTTAAGTTTAATTTAACAAACCTGCTTTGTGTTTCTTCATCTCACTTTTAGGCATCTGGACATTCAGTATTTACGGTGGTGACCAATCTGTTCCTAGTTCAGACTCCTCCTTAGTCCATCCAATACTTCAAATGTCTCTTCTGCAGCTGCAGTTAGTCCGTTCTTTACACGATCTACATTCTAGATACGTTCTGATCATTATAGATTAGTATTATTCCATTAATTATAGATTAGTATTATTCCATTAGCCATAGAGAATGAAGTGAAGCACAAACTAAAGAGCGCAGCATTGACGCCATTTCCACTGGGGCGAGTAGGGTAAATCTGCAGTGCCGCAGACGCGGGGCGCGTGTATGCTTTCCGCAACGCAGTTGTGTTTCCGCGTTCCCGTTTTGCGCTCTGATTGGCCGAGCGCGCGCGCGCATGAGCCGCGATAAGCCCTTCAGCCAGGCAGGAATACTCAGCTCCGCTTAACGCAATTTATACAAATGGAAGTATTGATTTCGCCGTAACGAATAATTAAAAAAATATACTGTTAACTGGAATATGTTGTTTCTTTACACATATGTTGGATTATGTAATTGGTTTGTCATGACAAACCAATAAAAAATTGCGAATTAACCGATGGCTACAACAACACACAGTAACTACATGCATCATTGTTTACAATGAACGGTGGGGCTAATCGAAAGGACTGGACAAGGACAAGTTAAACTAACCTAAAGTTAGTTGTTCACCAACAATCTACAGACACAAACAAACACAGAACCGGACTGTTATATTAAATTAATTGATTGCCGTTTAACTTGTCCGTGTCCAGTCCTTTCGATTAGCCCCCCAATATTCTCTCCCCACCGTATGTATATTTCTCTCCCACCCACCCCCTCCTAATGTACAGTCTCTTCCATATTCTCTCCCCACCATATGTATATTTCTCTCCTAACCACCCACCCCCTCCTAATGTACAGTCTCCTCCCCATCATATGTATATACTCTCTGTCAGGATATATGGGTAACAGTACTGTATATTTGCATATCGTATATGTCACAAATGTAACAGTACTAAATACCTGTATGTCATGTATGTCCCTATGCCATAAATGTCATGATGTCATGTATGTTGTGTATGTCATAAATGTCGCTATGAATTGAAAATGGGGGACCCTGATGTAAACAAGACAAATGTCTTTCTCTGGTCTGCATCCCCTTAACAATTGTGTGTATTGAGCCGTACTGTATTGTACCCATTCTGCAATATGTTAAATAAAGTTTTCATTCATTCATTCATACTATATAGGTTAATTAAACCAGAGCTAGAAAAAAACGGACTCTTATACTCTTATACATTTAACAGACAGTACTGTTACATCTAGACATTTATGACATACCAGATATACAAATGTACAAAAAAATAGTACAAAATGAGTCTAAAAAGAGAATATATACTTGAGGGGGAAGAAACTGTACATTGGAGGTGGTTGGGTGGGGGGAGGGGACTACATTGGACTGAGGCAGGTGAGAGTATAAGAGTCGGTTTTTTTATAGCTCTTTCTAGCTCTGGTTTAATGAACCTATATAGTATTACTTTAAGCATTTAACTGAGGGCACTCGAAGCGCAGTAAGTGTAAAATAATGAGTTACGGTCAATGGGATGTTTTTATGGTAAGCTATTTAGTAATCTCCTTATGGAAATGCAGGGGGCATAGCAAATAAAGATAGTGGTCTGATCTGCCGGACAGGGGAGACATACAGTCAGGACCATAAATATTTGGACATCAATGTAATTTTCATTATTTTGGCTCTACACACCACCAGAATGGATTTGAAATGAAACAATATGTGTTTTAAGTGCAGAGAGAGAAGAGACAGAGGGAGGGATATAATAATACACACAGGGAGAGAGAAGGCACATACAGTGTAACAGAGCGGCTTTAACCTGCCTGGTAAAAGTGCGCCTGTCCCTTTATGGTTGTCAATTACTGATGCGCTCATATGGGCTGATAGCGGATAGGAGAGAGAGACTTGAGAGCGGCAAGTTTGGATGTTTCAATGAAGGAAGACGTGCAGCTGATATAGAGAACATTGAGAAAGTGAACCATATTAGATAATGTTGAAAACGCGCAAGTAAACCTTACCTGGCACGGGATGACAAACGTGGATTAGTCCGGACATCTACCTGATCATCTTCACCCAACGCGAACTTCGGTGCGGTAGGCTACACGCTGCACTGTGTTTGTTTGCCCCTGTTCCGAGGCTGTGACGCAAGCGCCTCCGACTCCAACACAATTCCCCTCTCCAAGCTTCCTAAGGGCGGTAGCACATAGCCTACCCCTCATGGTCCTCTCCAGCCCTAACCCAAACGCCCCAAGCCCAAACGCCCCTCTCTCCCCCTTGCACTCGCATCACACACACATATTTTCTTTTGAGACATTCTATTTTTGGGTCATTCATTTGCTCATTTGCGTTGCGTTCATCACAAACTATTGAGTGTCTGAACTATTGACAAACGCATACACATGGTCACGGACTGAACTGAATTGAGTGACCTGACTGGTTTAGGGAAATGTAATACACATGCTGGACTGAAAATGAATTATTTGTTTTGTGAAATGTTTGCTTATGATTTGAATTGAATCCAATACATGGAGATTTTGATTTTGAATTGAGCATGACTCTTGAGTGATTTATGAATTTATGAAAAGGTAATATTGATTGATAAATCTTTGCAAACTAACCTATGATTTAGCTAATTAGTCTAGGCCTACTATTAATAAAGTTATTTGTCTACCTTTATGTGGTACAGTCTTATGCCAGAGCTATAGGCACCAATTAAAAAAGTTATTTGATTTGCATTGGCAGGTTTTGGCCCCGTCTGGCGCCCAACTGGAAACATATTAAAGGCACTATAAGTAGACACCGCTACAACAGACAGAAGACACATACACGTGTGTGGGGTGTGCAGAAGGTGTTAAGCTCCTCTGGGAGGGAAGCATGACACCTCTACGGAACTGTTAATTTTGCAAACCTGAGACGTTCGATTGAATGGCCAGATGTGGAGGCCTTTGGACAATCTGAAAGCACACGCCCAAATGTTTTCCAGCAACAAGCACAGTCACACTATGCGGGATCTATTTGTTTCCTAACAAAAGGGTGGAGTGGCCATACAAGTGACAAACATATAACTCAGAACAGTGGTTCGCTTGACAATTTGTTGCCAGGGGACATTCAGTCTTAGCTGATACAGGTTGACATACAGGGAAGTGACAGCATGTCGTGTGCAGAGTTTAAATTTCCAGCCTTTACAAAAGGTAACAGTCAGTTATATAGCATTACTGGCCTCGCGTCTCGCTCTTTGCCATAATGAGATATCTCTTATCTCCAGCACCTACTGTGCTCATGAACAAAACAAATGCACCCATGCACCTGACCAGGCCCCGCCCCAGCGTCCTCCTATAAGACGGCGGACATGGTCACACTCCCCCTTCCTCTTTTTTTGTTTCCATCATGGACGCTGCAGTGCACTCCATGAACTAGTTGTTATGAAATGCAGAGAGAAATTGAACAATGTTGGGTTTTCGCCGGAGATTCACCAGCCCCTGGAATCTTCTCGGCACATCCTAACAGCGCATCGGGTCTGTTCTGGGTTTCCTCGTCTTGTGACAGCGGACCGAGGGACGTCGCGCGGCGGCTAGCTGTCGGGCTAGGTCGCGCACAGGTAGGGCCTGTGCTGCCAGGCATTAATGCTGGCATTTGTGATACTGCTCGTTGTCCCGTGAGACAGCCAACTTGTGTATTGGCGCGAGGGGCAGGATATTTGGGAAAACATGGTCGTCATGACTCTGTTTTGGGTGTTTTCCCAGCTATCCAAGTGCGCGCGGCTAATGCTAACGCTACAATGCTAACGCTACAATGCTGGGTCTCCGTTCTTTGTTCCCCGCCGAGGGCTGTCTTTAAAAAAAAAAAAAGGTCTTCCCTCCTCTTAACCATTCATGCTGACGGTCAATCGGTGTTCACTGTTGGGAGTTTTGACGGGGGCTTGTTTACCATTTCATGGGTGGGTGAATGGGCTGAGGCCTAGGGCTGGTGTGCTTTTTGTGAATCTATTAATTGTGTGCGGGACTGGTGTTTGTCTGGTCTGCATCCCCTTAACAATGTGTGTATGGGCTAGCCCATTCTGCAGTGTGTTAGTGGAGTTTTCGTTCATTTATTCATTTACCCCTTCATGGGTGCACACCACAGTGGAGGTTGCTGCATTCCTACTAGTGAGGCAGTGCTTTCACTAGTAGTCGTTTTTTGTTGCAGCCACCACTGGTGCTCCGTGCTTGTGAAGCAGGTGGCATCAGTCCTTTGCCTCTGACATGGTGGAACGGTGTCCCGCCCGGCCGACGCCATGAGGGGAGTCGGCCCGGCAGGTGGCTGGTGGGCTGTTAAGCCTATACCGCCACGGTATAGAATTAGCAGCGACTAGTAACATTGTTCGAATTACTGTTTTTTCTGTCAAAAATGATGTCGGGTGACGGGGCCTTAGGGCCAGCCGATGTCGAAACATCGCGCAAGGTTTTGAGGTTATTAGCTTTGACCTAGCCGCAAGCTATACTCGCAGGGAGGGCTAGGATGCTGTCAACGCTTGTTTACAGACATCTTGGTTGGATCAGTCTCCCCTTGAGGAGGAGAGAAGTTTTTTCCCTCCTCAGGCCTCCCCTCTCCGCAGAGGGACTTTGGTCTTTCCGCAGGAGCGTGGGCGGTATTTGACCTAGGCCCACACCGCCTCACACTGCGCAGCCAGAGGTGAGGGCGCAACCTCGCCAGGTGCTGTGGCGAGGCCCTCAACCAGCGGCCATGTTTCCCCCGCCTGAGGTACCCTGGACACAACGAAAACAGGTGACCGCAAGGCCGACAGCCTTGGCGGCCGAGGGATCGGCTACATTAGATGAGCACGCCCTATAAAAACATCGGCGTCTAGCTGTGTCTAGCTCGCTCTCCGGTCACCCCCCCCCAACACCAGCGGGATAAGGGCTATGATTTGTTTCCTTTGGTTGCGAGCCGCGTGCTTTCAAAAGGAAGCGCAAGCGGCCCCAAGTTTCGCTTCTCAGGGGGACAGGGGCTGACACCCAGTTGATGGCTAGGCCTGGGTCTGTCCGTGAGAATGTTGTGCTGTCAAGCGGCTCCCACGCCACACGTTCTGCATCTGTGGTTGGTGAGCCTGGTGTTACGTCTGTCAAATACAAAGGTTGTCAGCAGGGGGGCTCGAGGCCTCTTGAGGCACAGCGCGGGTTCCCCCGACCTCGCCTTCACCAGGCCGGGTATCACGTTAGTGCCTCCCACGGCCGGAAGACCGGCGGTGGTCTGGCAGGCGCGCGTGATTTGGACCTGTCCCATGGAAGGGGAGGCCGAGTTGACGACCCTCTGGAGCGCTTTTCTCTCTGCGGCTGTGCAGCTGAGGAACCACACGTTGATACAGTACGTGAGGATGCTTTCCACAGAGCAGCGGTAAAAGGACACAAGAAGGTCTTGTCTAAGGTGGTAGTTTCTGAGTATTCTCAGGAAGTAGAGTCTCTGTTGTGGCTTCTTCACGATCACTGTGGTGTTGGTTCTCCAGGTCAGGTCATCCTCCAGGTGGACGCCCAGGAATCTGATGACCGAGACTCTCTCCACGCATCCCCCCTTGATGTACAGGGGCTGTATGTCGGTCTTCTTCCTCCTGTGATCATCTCCAGGGCCCTCATTCATCAACGTGTCTTACGCACAGATATGTGCTTAACCTGTGCGTACGACCATTTCTAAGCAAAGAGTGGGATTCATCAATTTCAACTTGAACTTGACTTCGTGCTTATGTGTACGCACAGCTCGGAGCACACTTAGAATATGGTAGAATATATTATTACAACAAGGAAATGAGCTTCTGTGCATTAGTTTCAACACTGGCATGTTCTGAATGAACCGTAATTCATTATAGTTCATTGTAAAATAGCAACAGTAGTGTAATTATGGTCAAAACCCTATAAATAGCATTTGGAATAATAGATCTTTCTCTCAGAATGAATGCAGCATGGTTTATATAGCGTTATCGGAATATACGGGGTGTACTGACTGACTGCGCTCCGCGTAGCTCAACTCGTTATTATTTTGCGCACAGACCGCAGAAACACGGGAACGTTTTGATTATATTTAAAAGGCTTTACGTTAAACGAAACAAGTGGAATTTCGAAGCTGTAAGCAGAATACAAGTCATATGAACACCCACAATATAGTGTTCTTCCCCCTTTTTACTGTATAAGAAGGAATAAAAAACGCATTGCAATGACACCAGATAGTGGACAGACTATGTAAATATGATGATGGGATTCAAGTTCGCGTTTTTGTTGATCATAGGCATGCTGTCAGAGTATGATATCTTAATCAAACATTCTAGAACATTTGTCTCACAGATCATGTCATAATAGAACATAGGCTATGGCATGGTCCATCGTGATATTGTGTAGACTGTTATTACTGTACCGGTACCACCCATTGTGACAACAGCCTTGTGAGTCCCGCACACAAACATGATGGAATTCAAGTTCATGTATTGAAAGGCAGGCTACATCATACATGCAGTGAGATTCATTGTTCTTGTATATGCTCTCGTATTATTGTTTATATAGGCTACCCAATACTGACATCAAAATAGATTGTAGTATGCCTCTAGAAATCATATGCAGCAGGTAGAAAATTGACGGAAGATCCATCGCGATTTGGAATAAAATTGAGGAGAACTTTAATCCCTGGGTATTAATCAAACAACACGGGAAAAGGCAGTCATATTCCAGCACGGTCTTTATTAGTGTTTGCGCTGCCCAGGCAGCAATGGTTAATAGATATCATATCCGACATCACCGTAAGTGTACACGTCTGTCAGCCTGTCTCATAACACACTTCCCTCGGCTTAGTCCATTTTTCCACATTTCATGGGGGTATTCCATTACCGTATATGGTTAATCGGGGCGGTTCTGGTATGCAAATACTTAAAACAGTGCACGAGCTCAAACGTAGGATCAAAGTCATATTCATCATGACAGGTGTGCGTAGAACCTGCGTATGCACGTGTGGTGAATCCCGTTTTTTCTGTGCGTGCACTGATTCTACATTCTGTGCTTACGTGTGGAAATAGAACATTTTCTACGCCACGTTGATGAATGAGGGCCCTGGGTTTTTAGCTTGTTCAGCTGCAGGTTGTTGATTTTGCACAGGGCTGACATCTTCTCCACCTCATCGCGGTACGTGGTCTCGTCACCTTTTGAGATACAGCCCACAATGGCTCATAATGAAAGAGTCAAGAAAAGCATATAATCAAAGATAATTTATTGATTACATCCTAAAAAGAAACGTAGTATTTTATATGAACGAATATAACGGGAAATCAGTCACAATAAATAAGTCTCAATAATATCAGCTGTTCACTATTGGCAAGATGCTATTGCTGAGACATCGGGTAGATATCATTAGGTAGATATTAATGAACAAGGATCCTATTAATGAACAAGGATCCAGAATTATACAGTATGTGTCTAAGATGACAGGGGTTTTCAATGATCCTTCGTGCATGACAGAGCCATTGAAACTCTGATCAATAACAAGGTGGTAGATATGAAACACAGTTACCCATTTAGCTTCCATACAGCATATCTGCTTTCTTCCTTCTGCAGCTTTAAAAGCATAATACATACAAAACAAAAATACAAGTTATACACGAGTTCTGATGCTGTGAACAGTTTGTTTACATAATGTACTAGATGGTGGACCTCTCCACCTAAACGCAGCATTTGCAGAATGTAAAGAGCAAACCTGTCCATTCTCCTTCCTCTGATTTAGAGGATGAAAGAAAACTCCTTTGCCTTATACTTCCTTTTTTTTGCATTGCTTAATACACAAAACCAACTTCCAGATTATCTTGTTTTGATAGTCCAGATACTAGCAAAAATGCTCTGGCTCTCTTAATCATTCTGTGACCCACAGTGGCATAGAGAGACATAAACCATAGCACATGAGAGTTCCTCTGGAGTATACTGCTTAGTAGAACATAGGGTTTTCTCACAAACTGCACAACTAAATGGTTTCTCTCCAGTATGAGTTCTCATGTCTGTCTTCAAATCTTCCTTCCTACAGAACCCATTCCCACAAACTGAACAGCTAAATGGGTTGTCCACAGTATGAGTTAGTGTGTATCTTCAGATTTCTTTTACAACTCAACCCTTTCCCACAAATTGAACAAATGAATGGTTTCTCTCCTGTATGAGTTCTCATGTGTGCCGTCAGACTTCCCTTCTGACGAAACCCTTTCCCACAAACTGAACAAATGAATGGTTTCTCTCCTGTATGAGTTCTCATGTGTGGCTTCAGCTGTACCTTCATACTGAACCCTTTCCCACAAACTGAACAGCTAAATGGTTTCTCTCCAGTATGAGTTCTCATGTGTGTCTTCAGATCTCTCTTCCAACTGAACACCTTCTCACAAACTGAACAACTAAATGGCTTTTCTCCAGTATGAGTTGTAGTGTGTTTCTTCAGATAATCCTTCCTATTGAACCCATTCCCACAAACTGAACAAATGAATGGTTTCTCTCCAGTATGAGTTATCATGTGTCTCTTCAGATCTCCCTTCCAACTGAACCCTTTCCCACAAATTGAACAACTAAGTGGTCTCTCTCCAGTATGAGTTGCAGTGTGTCTCTTCAGATAATCCTTCCTACTGAACCCATTCGCACAAACTGCACAACTAAATGGTTTCTCTCTTGTATGAGTTATCATGTGTGCCTTCAGACTTCCCTTCTGACTAAACCCATTCCCACAAACTGAACAACTAAATGGTTTCTCTCCAGTATGAGTTCTCATGTGTTTCTTCAAATCGTCACTCCTAGAGAACCCATTCCCACAAACTGAACAACTAAATGGTTTATCTCCAGTATGAGTTCTCATGTGTTTCTTCAAATCCTCATTCCTAGAGAACCCATTCCCACAAACTGAACAACTAAGTGGTTTCTCTCCAGTATGAGTTGCAGTGTGTCTCTTCAGACAATCCTTCCTACTGAACCCTTTCCCACAAACTGAACAACTAAATGGTTTCTCTCCAGTATGAGTTATCATGTGTGTGTTCAGATCTCCCTTCCAACTGAACACTTTCTCACAAACTGAACAACTAAATGGCCTTTCTCCAGTATGAGTTGTAGTGTGTTTCTTAAGATTTGATTTCCAATTGAACCCTTTCCCACAAACTGCACAACTAAATGGTTTCTTTCCGGTATGAATTATCATGTGTCTCTTCAGATCTCTCTTCCAACTGAATACTTTCTCACAAACTGAACAACTAATTGGTTTCTCTCCAGTATGAGTTGCAGTGTGTCTCTTCAGACAATCCTTCCTACTGAACCCTTTCCCACAAACTGAACAAGTAAATGGTTTCTCTCCAGTATGAGTTCTCATGTGTGTGTTCAGATCTCCCTTCCAACTGAACACTTTCTCACAAACTGAACAACTAAATGGCTTTTCTCCGGTATGAGTTGTAGTGTGTTTCTTAAGATTTGATTTCCAAGTGAACCCTTTTCCACAAACTGCACAACTAAATGGTTTCTCTCCAGTATGATTATTTGTGCATCTCTTCAGATCTCTCTTCTTGGTGAACCCAGGTCTGCGGTTAGATACCCTTTTTTCTTTCTGTATCTTCTTTGGTTTCAGAGTCATTAAACCTGACTGAGGTCCTTCACTCTCCTTCCAATCATCACTGTCATCAGTCTCAGTTCCAGAACAGTGTGAAGAGAGAAGCTCATTATTTATAGTTGGTTCCAAATCACCAGCTGGATTTAAGTTACTGGCTGGTTCTGATACTCCACAGTCCTCTTTATCAGGTTCTGTTTTCATATGTTTAGTTGAGGTGCTGGGTAAAGAGTGAGCTTCGCTGTTTTTCTCCCTCTGGGTTTGAAGAAGCTGGAAGGGCTGAGTGTTATCCTGACCATCTTCACATTTAACTGGGTGTTCTGTGATCTCAGAGTGATCAGCTTCTTCCAACCCTTGGTGTAGTTCACCTTTAATCTGTAGGAGCTCTGGGTCCTGGGTTTGGCTGAGCTGTAAGGACAGAGTATTCCCATCATCATTTTCATATTTCACAGGATGTAAGGTCATCTTGGAACCATCAGCCCCCTCTAGATCTTGAAATAGTTCCTCCTGTTCCTCTTTAATCGGTAGGGACTCTGGGTCCTGGATTTGGTTAAACCATGAGGACTGAGGTTTATCTTCATCATGTTCATTCTTTACACAGACACGAGTCAACTTTATGATATCAGCCTCCTCCAGACCTTGAAGCTGCTCTCCCTCCTGACTGGTCCAGAGTTCATCCTGTTCCTCTTTAATCTGTAGGAGCTCTGGCTCCTCCTGGCCGACACTGTGGCTCCTCTCCTGCTGCTCAGGGGGAACCCCCTCTTCACAGATAAACTGCTGTGAAGCAAGGGAGTCTAGAAAGAAGGGCATAAAATCATTTTATTAAAATAAATAATTCAAAACCATTGCTTTTGAAAATAACAAAAAGGGACAGGTCCATATTTCACACTACAGTTGTAGCCTGTAGGCATAAAATAAAATATAGTTTGGTTCCTGTTGGTTGTCAGTTAAGGCCATGGGTAGGTAGGGAATTTATTTAATTAAAAAAAATATATATCTTTTTCCCACGGCGACTATGGATAGGGGATTTCTTTATTTAATTAAAATGTTCACAACAACATGGATGCATGTACTCTGCCAGCATGTTTAATATCCATAATACTAAAGGTTTGACTAAGATTTTTATGAAACTTTATATATTAAAAAAAATTACATTTAAATTTTTTAACTCATAAAATAAATTGGGTCGCACCTATATCGGCAGGGTCGGTCGGCAACCGGAACCAAACCATTTGTTTTAGGCCTTACCAGCTAAGTAACACGTTGAACTAGGGCTGACCTTCAAATTATTTTTTGGAATTCTAAACTTCGGGGACGAGATTCGATTTTTATTCAAAGCTTCGAGATTAAAATAAAAAATAATTATATATTTTTTTTATTTATTTATTTTTTATGTTGTGGGACTTGTACAGCACTTTGTTCAACTTTGTCAGTGCTGTAAAGTTTAAACCTTTTTAAATCATAGACAAACGAAACACTTTGCTTTCATGAAATATTGTAAGCCGTCATTTGAGGCTTTATAAAAGCAGCACAATGAACACAATCTGTCAGTGCTGAGTCCGACCTCGTCTTAAATAACAAACAGCATTGCTTGTTGTCATTAACAAAGAGAGGCAGAGTTGATTTAGTAACAAAAAAATCATATTATTATTTTTATTTTTTTAATAATCGAATGTTATTTTCATATTCGAATCCCATGCCCATCGAACGAAGCTTCGAAGCTTCGAAGTATTTAAGACAGCCCTACGTTGAACCAATAGGGATGCACAGATGGGGATGCCCATTAGCGCCATCACTATTTGATGGATCGGTATCGACTACAGGTGGTCTGATCCATTAGCAAGTTGTCATAAAGCATCATCCTCCAATAACATCAGAGCAGTGCATGGTTGATAAGAGAAATGTTCCCAGCTTTCCCCCCAGAATGGATCTGATAGCGCTTGAGGAGATATTGGCCAACGTTTTGGAATCTGTATTACATAAGGCTGTATATAGAAGACGCATCAGCACTGTTTCATCCTTTTAGAGAAAGTCCCCACTTTAGATTTTCTTACAATGTGCACCTAAGCCTTGAGCACACTTTGGATAGAATAGAGTAACTGCAATATTATTATTGAAATAATAATATTTATATCAGCGTGGCATGGTGGTGCAGTGGTTAGCACTGTTGCCTCACAGCAAAACGGTCCTGGGTTCAAACCCCAGCAGAGGCCTTTCTGTGTGGAGTTTGCATGTTCTCCCCGTGTTTGTGAGGGTTTCCTCCAGGTACTCCGGTTTCCTCCCACACCATACAGACATACATGCTAGGTAAACAGTATACTCCTGCCATTGCCCTTGACCAAGGTACTGGCTTTACAACCGGAGTTGGTCCCCGGGCGCCACACTGTATGGCTGCCTACTGCTCCTAAATAGTTAGGATGGTCAAAATGCAGAGAATGGATTTCCCCAAGAGGATTATTAGAGGCTTAAATTGAGGTGGTAATGCATTATACTACTCTGTACTGGGAACAGTAATATTATTGTAGCATGTTACTGGCCAACATTGACAATTAAGGACATATCCGGTCTGTTTGTTGTTTGTGTCCTTGTTTGTGTGCTTGGTGTCTGGTATTTTATATTATTTTACTATATTTTTATTTTGGTTTCGAGTATTTGGATATCGGATTGGTTGCTTGTTATTGTCGATTGTATTGGTTTGAGCCCCGCCCAGCCTGCTCTTTGTACTGTGGCTAGGCTAGCTAACTAACCTAGCCTGTGTTGCTTTGCGGCTAAATGGCTCATGGCTAGGTTCGCCTAGTCGGCGTTAATTTTTTTGTAGCCGCAGTTTGCGAAGACGCTCTCTGATTGGCTAGCCCGCGTACAGCGAAGACCTTCTCTGATTGGTTTAGCTCCGAAGGGCTCTGGGATAGAAATGTCCGCCTTGTACATATATATTCTCTGCTTCGAAGTAGTTATGCTTTGGCCCTCTTTCGAAGTTTAGCTTAGAGTTTGGAATCAGGGCTGGTGGTCCATCGCCCTGCTCTAAAGATAAACTAGTCTCTAAGCATAACCCACTTAGAAAGAGGGCCAAAGCATAACCACTTCGGAGCAGAGAATATATATATGTACAAGGCGGAAGAGCCCTTCGGAGCTAAACCAATCAGAGAGGGTCTTCGCTGTACGCGGGCTAGCCAATCAGAGAGCGTCTTCGCAAACTGCGGCTATGAAAAAAAATCATGCGTCTAGTCGCATCTGGAGAATTAACAACGTCAACCAACGTGTGAACAACCGCAGTGGGCTAACACCGGTTCCTGACAGGGAGCGAGCGAGCGAACTAGAGACGAAATCGCGCGCAACACTGTCCTGATATGAGGCGGCGCGTGTCCGAGTGTGTCTGTGTGTGTGTGTGTTACCTGGAAGCACACGTGGGGGGGGCCTGCGATTCTTGACCAATAAAAAGTGTTTAGGGGCGGGACTCGGCCGCGTAATCGCTCAACTAGAGACACAGCGAGCGAATATCTGAGGGGTGGACGACATCGCTGCTCAGTTCGCTGTCGCTCGCGGCAGGTCAGGATAGTCTGATTGAAACGAATACATTTTAATCATTTTCGCAATCACGCTCGCTCGTGTCGCTCCCTGTCAGGAAGGGGTGTAATGCCCCCGGTATCCAACCAGCCCAACTGCTCTGGCCGTCTACACCTGAGCCAGAGGATTGCAGAGCTGGAGTGAAGAATCTCAACTCTCTACCAGATCAAGTCAAGTCAAGAGTTTTATTTGTCACGGCATACAAGTATACAATGAAATGCGGGGGGTCTTGCCCGCAACGATTGTGCATAATACAATAGTAATATAGTAATAACAATAGTAATATATAATAAGAATCCAATAGAACGACATTGTGTAATAAAACAGGTTAGGGCTGGGCGATATGGAAAAAAATCATATTGCGATAACGATATGATAATATTATCATATTTCTCGATATCGATAATTATCGAATTGTTATAAGTATTTTTTTTTTTTTTTAACAACAGATGTATGTTTATTTTGCAGCAATTCTTTGTCATTGCCGCCATCTTTAGTGTTACATCCCCTCACACTCCAGTTCTCAGGCTGCAGCTGGTTTAAAAGCGAAAGTAAACCGGCTTCTCTGCTGGCTGTGGCTCCAGGGGAGTTGAACAGTTCTGGCTCTGCTAGTTTATTTTCGATCTTTTGGCGCTTTCTTGGTGGACAAACCACCGCACATGTGCACCGTGACTCATGACTGGAGTCTAGCTCTGCTAGCACACATAGCCTACTGTGTACAGACGGTTTCAAACTGTATTTTAAATTAGAAAGCAAACAAAATAAATGGACAAGAGAAAAATAAATCTCAATTTGGTCAGTATTGTCATTTGGACAAGCAAAGCCATTACTTTAAGTTGCAGGCAAGAAAGACAAGTCTGTCCACCGTCTCTGGTTTTAAAACTGCCCTGTTGCAGGTCAAAAAAAAATTAAAATATTAAAAAAATAAAAAATAAATAACGATTTTTCGATTTTTTTTTTATTTCAATATTTGATATCGATTATTAAAATATATCGCGATATTTATCGTTATCGTTATATCGCCCAGCCCTAAAACAGGTAAACAAAGTAGGGCATATCGGTATATGTACATGAGTTATTTACAGAGCATGGTAGGACATGCCAAATCCTGTGGTAGTGCAATACACTGTTAGCTATGGATGAGGCACTGGGTCTTTATGTACACTGCTATACAATGCTATATTATACAATCTCAAGTTATACTATACTATTCTTTTTTTGTATTTTATTTTTTTATTCTTTTTTAAAACAAACATATAAACAAACATGACAACACACGATAAGATATACAAGCATTAATTGTCAGGGCACATCCAATGAGATCACATTTTGGTTAGTTGTTTTATATAAGATATACCCATAATACCTGTTATCTAAAAAAAACCCTACATACATATGCTCAGCTCGAAACCCCCCCTCCCGGACCCCACCTTGAGAAGTACCTCCACTATCCCTCGCACCTAACCAGACACTACCATTATAAGCTAGCTTTTATTCTCTCCACCACTTCTAACCACATTGACATTTTGGATTCATTGAGACCCAGAATTCTTGCTGTAGATATTTCATGGTAAATTACATCGAGATATGTAAGAAACCAAACTTTACGGCACATTTTTTCCGGTTGAAACCAGCGTGATGCGATCAGCTTTTTGGCTACTGTGATACCCGATAAAACCAATCTCTTTAGCTGTGGATTCACTGCAAACTCAAAAACATCATTCAACAGCAATACCGAGGGGTGTACAGGTATATTCCAAGATACGAGTTTTGATATTTGTTGGGTCACATCTTTCCAGAATGCCTTAACTGGTGAGCAGTCCCAATACATGTGCATAAATGTCCCTTCGTCCCCATTTGTACATTGGGTGCATTTGGAATCTTGTTTGAGCCCCATTCGGCACAGTCTTATAGGAGTCAAGTATGTCCTGTGAATATAGTTAAGATTGATTTGTTGATGATCCGGGTTCCTTGATGTAAGTCGGACATTTGCCCAGGCTCCTTGCCAATCAAAGTCATTTTCCAGGTCTGGTATATCCCTCCTCCAGACAGAGTCAAGTTGGAGGGTTTCATACGAGGACGTTAGTAATTGATGATAAAATTCTGAAACAAAACCTCTCGATGTCTCTCTTGAGTAGAAGAATTTGTGGTATCTGTGGTGTTCAATTGGTCTGTCTAATGGAACACCGTGAGACTTCAAACATAGCTCTAACTGTTTGTGAAAAAGCCATGTGGACTTGGTGAGATTAAATTTTTTGCGTATTTCTTTATCACTACAAAAACCCTGTTTGTTAAAAATATCCCCTAATGAGTGTATGCCTTGCTTTTCCCATATAGGGAATCTTATAGGTCGTTTTCCAATTAAGAGAGCATTGTTATTGAATAAGGGAGTATGGTTGTGCCATTCTTGTGGGTTAGGATTTTTTTTTTGTGATTCACGCCATATCCGGATCGCATGAGTAATTATGGGGCCAAATTTTCGTTCACAGTGCTTGATTGGTAGTTTAGTGTGTGCTATGTCCTTCAGTCTATGTGGGGCTACTATGTTTTCTTCTATTTTCCTCCAAGATGCTAATGCTTGGGAGTCAAACCATGTTGTCAATGGACTTAATGAGTACGCCTTAAAATATAGGAAAAAATCTGGAAATGCCATGCCACCATCTGCTTTATTTCTCTGTGCGGTGGATCTTTTTATACGTGGTGGTTTGTTATTCCAAATAAATTTGTATGTGGAGGAGTGTAATCTTTTCCAGTAACCCTCTGGAGGGGGTAACGGTAGCATTGAACAGAAGAAGTTGATTTTAGGTAGTACATCCATCTTAACTATTGATATCCGTGCTTGTACTGTGTTCTTAAGTTTTGCCCATCTATCAAGGTCGTCTTTGATTTTGTTTTGGATTTTTGTGTAGTTGTGCTTCACCGTTTGTCTTATGGTAGGGAATATTTCCACTCCCAAGCATCTGAAATGTTTTACCATCGGTATCTGTCCTGGGAGGGTTGTATCTTTTTTTGCAGGGGTGTTAAGTGGAAGGAAAGCCGACTTCGGCCAATTTATCTTAAATCCCGATAAATCACCAAAGTCCTCAATCAACTTGAGCAGATGAGGCAATGTGGTGTTGGGGTTTTTCATGAACAATATTACATCGTCCGCATATAAACAAATTTTTTGTTGTGTGCCCTTGATTACGATAGGTTCTATGGATTGGGATTGTCTTATATATTGTGCTAACGGCTCTAATGATAGATTGAACAGACCGGGACTAAGAGGGCAACCTTGTCTGGCTGAGCGCGATACCGGAAAGATATCGGAGATGATTGTGCCTGTTATAATCATGGCCGATGGGTCTTTGTATAATACTTTAATCATATCGATGAATCCTTTTCCTAACCCCATCCTTTCTAGCACTGCCCACTATACTATTCTTAAAGTGACCTTTCCTTTTTTAAAGTGACCATAAGTCAGTGTGAGCGTGTGCAGCATGAGTGTGTGTGTGCTCATGTTAAAGTGGCTGCTAGTGTGTGAGCGTGTACAGTGTGTGTGTTGTGTGTGTGTTCATGTGTGCTTGTGTGTGGAGAGTTCAGTGTTCAAGGCTCTGATGGCCTGGGGGAAGAAGCTGAGCCGAAGTCTCTCTGTCCTAGTTGCTGGTGTTCGCAGGCGTTTGCCTGACCGCAGCAGCTTGAACAGGCTGTAGTTGGGGTGGTGAGGGTCTTTCATTATTCTGCAGGCTCTGGATTTGCACCTCTTGTTGTATAGGACCTGCAGGGGTGGTAGTGCAATACCCGTGGTACGCTCGGCTGAGCGCACCACTCTCTGTAGGGCCTTCTTGTCCTGTGCCGTGCTGTTTCCATACCAGGCAGTGATGTTTCCAGTCAAGATGCTCTCTACAGCTCCGGAGTAGAAGGACTGGAGTATCTTCCCAGATACTCTGAACTTCCTTAACACTTTCAGTGCCAGCAGGGGGCGCACGATTTAGTGCTTGAATGCCCACCATCCACTTCAATGTTAGCGTTAATAACGCCTAATCTATGTTTTAAATTATGGCTATGTGTCTAATCTGCCCGTCGCTCATCAATGACTCGTTTTCCAGTCAACATTGTTGAAGCGGATTGTTTTTTTATCGGTTCATTTTAGTTTTATAGCATTTTGAAAAGCCCTTGTTTTCAAGGAAAATATAAATATTCCATGATAATCGCCCTTTACTGGAATATTCTAGAACGTTGTCATTTTTCGGCCTATTTATGAATAGTTTTCAAATAAACGCTAGATTAGGGCTGGGCGATATAACGATAAATATCGCGATATATTTTAATAATCGATATCGAATATCGAAATAAAAAAAAATAAAAAAATCGTTTTTTTATTTTTTATTATTATTATTATTATTATTTTTTGGTGACCTGCAACAGGGCAGTTTTAAAACCAGAGACAGTGGACAGACTTGTCTTTCTTGCCTGCAACTTAAAGTAATGGCTTTGCTTGTCCAAATGACAATACTGACCAAATTGAGATTTATTTTTCTCTTGTCCATTTATTTTGTTTGCTTTCTAATTTAAAATACAGTTTGAAACCGTCTGTACACAGTAGGCTATGTGTGCTAGCAGAACTAGACTCCAGTCACGATGCACATGTGCAGTGGTTTGTCCACCAAAAAAGCGCCAAAAGATCGAAAATAAACTAGCAGAGCCAGAACTGTTCAACTCCCCTGGAGCCACAGCCAGCAGAGAAGCCGGTTTACTTTCGCTTTTAAACCAGCTGCAGCCTGAGAACTGGAGTGTGAGGGGATGTAACACTAAAGATGGCGGCAATGACAAAGAATTGCTGCAAAATAAACATACATCTGTTGTTAAAAAAAAAGAAAAAAAAATGTTTTTTTAATACTTATAACAATTCGATAATTATCGATATCGAGAAATATGATAACATTATCATATCGTTATCGCGATATGATTTTTTTCCATATCGCCCAGCCCTACGCTAGATTATCGATAGTATGTGTACGTATGCACGCTATATAGGCGATCTGAAAAATCGATTCTCTGATTTCCTCAAAGCCATTGCCCACACACACACACACACACACACATAGGGCGAACGCTGCCCCCGGACCCCGGTTTTGAACGGGAACCGGTACTATATTAGAAAATACCGGAGTATTTATAAGCTCCGACGTCCTCGGTACTGCTATCGATACTCTAGAGAAATTATTATTATTATTATTATTTAAAAGTTGCGAACGATCCTCTCTCTGTCTCTGCACGAGAAGCGAGCCGCAGCCAGCAAGTCAATTATTACACACACTCCTCGCGAGTCGCTCGCTAGTGCTACACATAGACAATCATACGGGTACTACATACGGGTACTCCTTAATGAAAGTGCTCCCCGACGCCCCGTGCTATAGCGCGCTGCACACAGACAGCAGCTCTGCATGCACTGAGTCGTGAATGTGATCATGGCGGATAGAGCGAAGCGTTCTAAAGTATGGATATACTTTACAAGGGTCAATGCCGACAATGCACGTTGCCACAAGTGCAACAAAACATTTGCCAGTAAGGGTGGCAATACGAGCAACCTATCAAAACATTTGTTGGCAAAACATGATATTAGCGTGCAGAAATGCGCCGTATTCGACTGCCTTGCGCGCAGTGGTCCATCTGCATCCACGTCCACTGCAGCCGGTAAGCCAAGATACGGAGTTTCCTAGGCTAATAACGAATTATTACAAATAGGCTAATAAACAAATAATTGTTTAGCTACAAATACTACAATCTAAAAACTTTTTATAGATCGTCAAGCTGAGGCGTCAGCCACCAATGTGTCCCAGGCCAGTGAGCCCACCACACATCCTCCCTCTACCTCCACCACCCAAAGTCCTTTCACCCTAGCAGCTAGAGGAAGGATGACAGAGGATAGGGTGAACGAGTGTCACAGGGCTGTGACAAAGTTTGTTGTCAAAGGCCTGCACCCCTTCTCTACAGTGGAGTCCAAGGGCTTTAGGTAACAACTAATCATTCAGTGTATATCGTTTTTTTTGTATACATAGTTGTCTAACTTGTTTGTTGTTGTTGTTATAATAGAAGTTATTATTGAAGCAGCTATTCCCACCACTCCACACAAATTTACAATAATTCAATCATTTCTAATCTTTACTGTAGGGAGATGACCAATGCTCTCAACTGCAAATATAAAAATCATAAAAAAATCAAAAAGAACCGATAAGAGTATCGATAAAGTACCGAACCGTTAAGCAGTATCGATAAGAGTAGTATCGATAAAATCCTAACGATACCCATCCCTAGATCTCAGCGAATACAACTCTGATTATCCCAAGACTTGTAAAATAGATTCCTTACCTCAGATCAGATGTTCTCCAAAAAGATCATTCCAATTCCTGATCGCCATTCCAAAAATCGATCGCTTTTATTGATCCAACGCTACATACTGTAAACATATATTCCACGCTGTTCTGAAGCTCCACAATGAATCAGATCGGCTCGGGTTACATGCCCGAGAAGTAAAATGTGGATTCCGGATTTTTCTTTTCTCATCCATTTTCATTGAGTCCATTCCAAAAGGGTGCATTACCATCTGGGAGACGATAGGGGCGGTTTTTTCACATCTGAGCTCCTACAGGGGCTGCATACCAACGGGAGACTCGGTTGATGAAATATATAAATAAAAAGATAACACGCTAATTGTCGTGGTGGGCATTCAGGCGTCGGGCTGATAACACGTGTTATCACATGGTGGGCACTGAAAGTGTTAACTGTCAGGTGGTAGAGGCGCTGCTTCGCCTTTTTAATGACTGAGTCTATGCGTGTTGTCCATGTCAGATCCTCTGAGATGTGGACCCCCAGGTACTTGAAGCTGCTCACCCTGTCCACGGTAGCCCCGTTTATCCTCAGTGTTGTGTGTGTCCCCTGCTGTCTCCTCCTAAAATCCACGATCAGCTCCTTGGTTTTACCAATGTTTAGGAGCAGGCTGTTGTCCTGGCACCAGTGTTCCAGTACCTCAACCTCCTCCCGGTAGGCCTTCTCGTCGTTGTCCGAGATCAGCCCCACCACCACTGTGTCGTCCGCAAACTTCACTATGGAGTTGGAGCTGAACTTGGCCACACAGTCATGTGTGTATAGTGAGTACAGCAGGGGGCTCAGAACACAGCCCTGGGGGGACCCGATGCTCAGGGTGATTGTAGAAGCAGAAACCGACTTGGTGGATTTATATTGCTAGAATATTAGAATTAGAATAGTTTAGGGGGCGGTTAGGTGGCGTAACGGAGATTGCGTTCGTCACCAACCCCGGAGCTGTGAGCTGGATTCGCCTGTTCGAATCCAGCTCACAGCTCCGGGGTTGTCACCAGCTTGGCTGGCCATTCACACTAATACAATTGGCTGTATTAGAGGGTGGGAGAAGCTGGCGGGGTGGGTCCGGGTCGTTGTAAACAGCGACTCCTACGGTTCGGTCGGGGCGCCTGCTAAGCGCGGATAGGACCTGAGTGGGATAGTGTGATCCTTCCACACGCTACGCCCTCTCAGGGAGGATCCGCGCTGCCAGGTGAAAAGAAGTGGTTGATTGGCTGGACATGTGTCGGAGGAAGCACGTGATAGCCTCCACTCTCCCAGATGATCTGACTGTGGGGGGTAAGTGCGCAGCGACCAGGAAGGGGATTGGGAATTGGCATACGACTAACATTGGGATGGGAGAAAAATCAGAGGAAAATGGAGGGGGAAAAAGATCAATAAAAAAAATAAAAAATAATTAGAATAGTTTAGACTAGTGTCTTATTTATGTTTAAACACTAGGGGGCACACCACCTCCATTATAGCCCCACTTCTATAAGTAACCTAGGTGATCACTGTAATCTCATGCACCTGCCGAGGATTTACTTTTAAACCTGTCTCACTGTTGGAACTGCTTATCTGTAAACAAACAATTGACAACTGTTCTGTTCAACATCATTCACCATGTTGGACAATAAAACCCTGTAAACCGTACCAGCTTTAACTTGGACATTCAACTCATTCAACATCCACAACTTTGGTACTGAGTAGAAAAGTAATTACGGGTGCATCGTGGACACCCGTCAGCACACCCAGGAATGACAGGCGGCCACTACAAAGTTTGAAAGTCCCCTCACGACAGAAGGACATGAGTGAAAAGTAGGAAAAATATCCTCATGAAAGAAAGAAGGACGTACGTGTGAGTATAAAGTTGGACAACCTCCCTCACCAAGGAAAAGCAGAGGCAAGAAGACTTATAAATAATACCTCTGTTGATGAAGACCTGGATAACGGATTTGAAGGACGTGAAGAGCCAAATGGCCTACCGCAATGTGGAATTGTTTGGTGGACGCTGCTGTATTTATGAATGGAACTGACTCGCGAACGCTGTGGAGCATTCTAGCGTCAGACTAATGGAAGTGGAACCATCACAATTAATATTGTCTGGACGTGTGGAAACTGGACACTAAATGACACAATGGACTGTGATTTAATTCCGATACATACAACAGTGGACAATGCAACGGAGAATTAAGTGTGGAACCATTGCAATTAATGTTACTCTGGACGTGTGGAAACGGAATAACGTTGGCACATTGGCAACTGAATGATTACGATATTGTGGATATGGAACTGACGGTGTGCCGTATTGTTTGGAAGCGGAACCAATGTAATTAGTGCGCTGAAACCTGGCTGCGCGCTGTGACCTATTATGCCTGCAGCTGCATAGCCGCTATACTACGTTATTGCAGTGCATTCATCAGCAGCAAGAAGATAAACCCACTTTGAAGACTCTGACGTCACACCACGTCGCCATGTGATTGTAACATTTAAACCTACAAACGATATATGTAAAAAATCAAATAAATACAGTAACGAAATGTCTGAAGAAATGGAAAAAGATGGAGTTGTTGGACCAGCCCAGGAAGGCCAATTCCTAATTGAAACAAGTGGAAATGGAGCAACAGGCCCTGTGGAACAAGAACCTGATGGTAGACCTAAAAGGGATAAAACGCTCACAAGAAAGGCCCTCCAAACTCATATATCCCAACTCCAAAAAACAAGAGCGAAAGGAATGAAAACATTGACTATAAGAAGGAATGTCAAGTTAGACCGCGCTCTCAAGATACGACACTGGGTGCTGAAATCCCATTAAGTATTATATAAAAGAAGCAGTGAAGCCAGACCAGCACTCTCAGGTTCAAAATTTAATGGCAGCCTGAAACAAACATGTTTCGGAAATATGTATTCCTTCTTCAGTGTTATAGCTTGCAATGGACTTGCAGTCAAGATAATGGTTATATACACACACAGGTGGTTAATGATTTGGCAGGAAATGACATCACAGCGCAGGTGTGCCTGAGTCTATTGGTCCTCAATGACAAAAGAAAAGACCTATCAAAATAGAGTCTGTTAGTAAATACAAATTATACAAATAGACCATGTATAAAAGACATATAAAAAGACATAAAAAACACAAAAGCAAAAGCAAAAATTGCATTACATTACCATACCAGAAACTTGCTATGTAACATGCCCGTAGTTTATAGGGCTAATTTAGCCCCTATACTTTTTTCTTTTAAGCATCAAAGGATAAACATACCTCTTGCAGGAAACAACCACTTGGATTAAACCATATAGATAAAAGGTACTTAAAGGAAACAGGTTAAAACGTTCTCTTCATTCATTCCTCTAGGTTCTATGCAATCAAACAGGTAGATATAATAACATTCCCGTTGTAACAGTAACTTATGTCTGTCTCCCCCTCTCGCGGGCCTGTGGACTAATTCAAGTCCCATGTATCTGAGATCGTTAACGGTATGTTTACACCTGGAAAAGTGTCTAGCTACTGACGACTTTATATCTGAATTTCTCACTGAACACTTATGTTCACTGATTCTTGTTTTAAAGGCTCTGGTTGTCTTCCCCACATAAGAAAAATCACACGGGCATTTTAGTAGATACACAAGATTGGCTGAATTACACGTGATACGCCCTTTAACAGGTATTTTTTTGTTCGTTTTCGGGTGCGTGTAAAATTTCTCTTTGATCATGCCTTGACACTGTACACAGGCTTGACATGGAAAATTTCCATCAGGGATATTAGACAAAAAATGTGTAGGTTTCCTTACGGGCAAGTCGGTTTTAACTAATAGGTTGGATAAATTCGCTTGTCTTTTATAAAAGTAATTAGGCGAATGTTGAAACGCTGTCCCCATTATTGGATCCGACTGTAGAATATGCCAATATTTATTGACAATGCTCCGTATGCCTTTCGTAATGGGGCTAAAAGTGGACACGAAAGATACTTTGTCTGTGTTTTCTTTTTTCTTTTTGGGGATAAACAACGAGGCCCTATCAATCAGCTTGGTTTTATTCAGGGCTTTACGTGTCAAATCGACACTATAGCCTCTGTCATGAAAACTGCTTCTTAGAACTTCTGCTTGTGCAGTAAATCTATCTTCAGTGTCGCAAATTCTCCTATAACGGAGTATTTGGCTGAAAGGTAGACTATTTTTCAAGGCAGGAGTGTGGTAACTGGAATAATGTAAGAATGAGTTACGGTCTGTCTCCTTTTTGAAGACCTCTGTATGTAAAGAAATACCATCCGGGGCTTTCTTGATCAAAACATCTAGGAAAGGTAAAGTATGTATATCAGACTTTAATGTAAACTTTATAGTTTCTCTGCAGGTGTTCAAGTACTCAAGGAAGGCATCAAGATCAGACGATGTACCAGACCAAATAAAGAACATATCATCGATATATCTCATATAGGATTTGACGAATTTCTCAAACGGGTTATTATTAAAAATGTGGTCAGACTCATACTTGGACATGTACAGATTGGCTAGGTTCACAGCGGCTGGGGAGCCCATGCTGAGGCCTCTGTTTTGCAAGTAGTATTTATCTTGGAATCTAAAATAATTCCGAGTTAGTACTAGGTCGGCTAGATTAACTAGCGCTTCTGTGGAGGGGAGTAATTCCTCTCTCGAGTTTAGATAAAAACTCAGTGCGTCCAGCGCGTCAGCATGTGGAATGCTGGGGTATAAACTGACTACGTCTATGGTAACTAATAAGTCCAAGGGACTAATATTACAGGTCGAAGGTTTGTTCAAAAATGTAGTAGTGTCTTTCAAATAACCACGCTGAGAAGAGGCCAAATCCTTAATATGCGAGTCAACAAATTGCGAGATTTTTTCTGTAGCGGAACCTATACCAGAGACGATCGGTCGACCAGGAGGGTTAACCAGATCCTTATGGATCTTCGGTAAAGTGTAAATAATAGGCGTAACTGGGTACTCTACGAACATAAACTTAAATTCATTTTCTGTAATCACCTCTGCCAATCTAAGGCTTTTAAGGGTAGTCTTAATTTCCGCGGAAAATTTAAATACTGGGTCTGTATTTAAAAGGGTATAAACCTCAATATCGTTCAATTGTCTATTGATCTCGGATACATACAAACTCTTATTTTGGAGCACGATTCCGGAACCTTTATCGGCTTTCCTAAAAATTAAATCATCGTTCTTAATAAGATCCTTGAGAGCTGCTGACTCTGATTCTAATAAATTCGGGTAAAGGTGGGCTTTGTGACTGGTTTCACATAATTTAAGGACATCAAGTTGTACCAATCTGCAGAATGTCTCCACTGAGGGTGGGTTGAGATGAGGGGTAAACACGCTGCGTGGTTTAAATACCTTTCTTTTGGAGCAAATGGTATCCGGCTCTGTTTCTGGCCTTTCATCAACATCATCACATATAGGCACATTTTCATTAGTAACATATTGAGTTCTCTTATCCAAACCTCTGGCATAAAATGCTCTTAACTTAATGTTTCTAAAAAACTTAAATAACTCAACTTTGGTGGTAAAGGAGTCCGCTTTCCGAGCCGGGACAAACGATAAACCTTTAGAGAGGATATTGTGATGTGGGTCGCTCAAATGTGCGTCAGAAATGTTTACTATATTAGAATCAATGTTAGAATCAATGTTTATCACCGGAACCGTGGATTTCTTTCTTTGGCTCCTCCTCGTCTTCCTACGGGATCCCTCGCCGGTCTGGGAGGGAGAGGAGCGTCCTGCTCTCCGCGAAAATTCGACTGGCTTCGAAGAGGGTATCTGCCTTGAGAGGGCGTCTCGTCTGAGCTCGCCGCTGTGGAGGAAGAATCTGAATGCCGTTGTTGGTCTCTAGGCTGCCAATTCTGCCTACGGTTCCTGGAGTGGGGATGATGGAGCCATGGATACACCATTTGCGTTGCGTAGTCTTGCTCATCTCTTCTCCTCTTAGCTCTCTTGTGCAGTTCGATGTCCAATTTGTACTTGTCGAGCTTCTGGTGTACTGACTCGAGCATTTCGGTCAGCTGGTCAGGCGTTAAAACCGTTTTGATTTCAGCCTCTAACGAGGAAAGTTCAGCTCTGACCTTGGCTAATTTGGAGCCTTCGTTATCAATAATCAAGAGCATTAGATCCATGGAGCACTTGTCAAGGATCGAACACCACTTGTCACAAAATTCAGGAGATTCTCTTCCTTAATGACACCTTTACCCTAATTTATTAGAATCAGAGTCAGCAGCTCTCAAGGATCTTATTAAGAACGATGATTTAATTTTTAGGAAAGCCGATAAAGGTTCCGGAATCGTGCTCCAAAATAAGAGTTTGTATGTATCCGAGATCAATAGACAATTGAACGATATTGAGGTTTATACCCTTTTAAATACAGACCCAGTATTTAAATTTTCCGCGGAAATTAAGACTACCCTTAAAAGCCTTAGATTGGCAGAGGTGATTACAGAAAATGAATTTAAGTTTATGTTCGTAGAGTACCCAGTTACGCCTATTATTTACACTTTACCGAAGATCCATAAGGATCTGGTTAACCCTCCTGGTCGACCGATTGTCTCTGGTATAGGTTCCGCTACAGAAAAAATCTCGCAATTTGTTGACTCGCATATTAAGGATTTGGCCTCTTCTCAGCGTGGTTATTTGAAAGACACTACTACATTTTTGAACAAACTTTCGACCTGTAATATTAGTCCCTTGGACTTATTAGTTACCATAGACGTAGTCAGTTTATACCCCAGCATTCCACATGCTGACGCGCTGGACGCACTGAGTTTTTATCTAAACTCGAGAGAGGAATTACTCCCCTCCACAGAAGCGCTAGTTAATCTAGCCGACCTAGTACTAACTCGGAATTATTTTAGATTCCAAGATAAATACTACTTGCAAAACAGAGGCCTCAACATGGGCTCCCCAGCCGCTGTGAACCTAGCCAATCTGTACATGTCCAAGTATGAGTCTGACCACATTTTTAATAATAACCCGTTTGAGAAATTCGTCAAATCCTATATGAGATATATCGATGATATGTTCTTTATTTGGTCTGGTACATCGTCTGATCTTGATGCCTTCCTTGAGTACTTGAACACCTGCAGAGAAACTATAAAGTTTACATTAAAGTCTGATATACATACTTTACCTTTCCTAGATGTTTTGATCAAGAAAGCCCCGGATGGTATTTCTTTACATACAGAGGTCTTCAAAAAGGAGACAGACCGTAACTCATTCTTACATTATTCCAGTTACCACACTCCTGCCTTGAAAAATAGTCTACCTTTCAGCCAAATACTCCGTTATAGGAGAATTTGCGACACTGAAGATAGATTTACTGCACAAGCAGAAGTTCTAAGAAGCAGTTTTCATGACAGAGGCTATAGTGTCGATTTGACACGTAAAGCCCTGAATAAAACCAAGCTGATTGATAGGGCCTCGTTGTTTATCCCCAAAAAGAAAAAAGAAAACACAGACAAAGTATCTTTCGTGTCCACTTTTAGCCCCATTACGAAAGGCATACGGAGCATTGTCAATAAATATTGGCATATTCTACAGTCGGATCCAATAATAGGGACAGCGTTTCAACATTCGCCTAATTACTTTTATAAAAGACAAGCAAATTTATCCAACCTATTAGTTAAAACCGACTTGCCCGTAAGGAAACCTACACATTTTTTGTCTAATATCCCTGATGGAAATTTTCCATGTCAAGCCTGTGTACAGTGTCAAGGCATGATCAAAGAGAAATTTTACACGCACCCGAAAACGAACAAAAAAATACCTGTTAAAGGGCGTATCACGTGTAATTCAGCCAATCTTGTGTATCTACTAAAATGCCTGTGTGATTTTTCTTATGTGGGGAAGACAACCAGAGCCTTTAAAACAAGAATCAGTGAACATAAGTGTTCAGTGAGAAATTCAGATATAAAGTCGTCAGTAGCTAGACACTATAAGAAGGAATGCAATAGAAGAATTGATGATTGATTATGGAAATGAGTTACTTGTTAAAGAACATTTTGAAGCATTCAACCATTCAGAATCTCATTGACGAAGAGGATAAAGTACAAGAAAGGCACCATCCAGTTACAAAAGTAGCAAAAGGGGTCCACACAGTCATAGAAGTAGTGTAAGCTCAGCAACCTCATCTATGCTTAAAAGGACTCAAGCTGAAAAATCTGCCATGATGGCATGTCTTGCCAATTTAAAGGAAAAAAAGGACCTTGAAAAACAACAAAGAGATTTGAAACATGAATTAGAAACCAGACAAGCAGCAATAAATCGTGAATTGGAAACCAGACAAGCAGCATTAAATACCTTACAAGAGGAGCTTGAGATGAAAACTGTCATTGCAGCTGCAGATGGAAAATTAAGGACACTATCAAGTTGTGAGGAACAAGAGCATGGTCAAGACAAAGAGGCATGTTCAATTAAACACCATGACAATGGAAGAATGAAAGATAAACTGCATAGTCTACATGATGAAGACGAGGAGGAGGACAGTGATGAAGGAGAGGAGGACAGTGATGAAGACGAGGAGGAGGACAGTGATAAAGAAGAGGAAGACAATGGAGTAGAAGAGGTGGACCAGTGGCCAAGCCATACTGCTAAAACAAGATGTGCTGCCCCTGCTGGTCGAAGCTGGCATGTGCTGCCAACAACCTCTCATACCCAAGCCCCTCAGTCTCACACTGATCTACATCAAACAAGCGGAAGCAGCATCCTGGCAAAGGTGATGAAAAGGCAGAACAAAATAACTGAAATGCTAATAAAAGAACAACGTCATTCATTACTTCCTACCAGCCAGATACCCATGTTTGAAGGAGATCCACTACAATACCTGTCATTCATCCGAGTTTTTGAGCATTCAATTGAAGATAGGCCTGCCACGATAACACATTTTGCTGGGCGATTAATTGCCCCCGAAAATATCGCGATAAGCGATATTATTGCGACCGGTTAGAGAATTTTTCTGAGAAATTTATTTCCCAAAACTTTTATTTTGAAGCCCACCGCTCCGTCTTTTCCGGTGTTTAAGACTTTTATTTTGAAGCCCACCGACCGGACCGGAAGTATAGTTGTGATTATCCTAGCCGACAACTTGTCTCGTCCGGTTGTGTTTTTTAGTTTTAACGTTAGCTACTAACGTTAGATGCAGCTACTACAGGCAATCAACGATGAGGAGGAAGCGTCAAAGCAGTATTATAATAGAATAGCTGTGGTGCGTAGGCACTGCAGCACGACTCGAAAACGACCTGTTATAATAAATTTATTCATGTTTAACTTGTCCCGGTCTCCAGTCCTTTGACTAGCCCCACCCGTTCATTGTAAACAATGATGCATGTAATTGTATTAACGTTATTCTGTGTTATTCTAACGTTACACTACAAATAACGCTACTTGGTTAAAAGGAGCAACACTATTGAGAAATGTAGTTAAGCTATGTGGTGTTGCCCCACAGAGCTCCTGTGCTGTGCTGTAGTAAAGCCAGCGGCCCGCCTCCCAACACGGACAGTGACTGACAAGGGGCACTGGTTCCGCCTCATTAAAACAAACGCGCAAATAGCAATTAATCGCGCCCGTCAAAATCATTGCATTCATTTAAATTATCGCGGCAATTAATCGATTTATTGCTTATCGCGGCAGGCCTAATTGAAGAGAAAACTGACAACTACAAAGACCGCCTTTTCTTCCTCGAACAGTTTACCGAAGGCCAGGCAAAAGAGCTTGTAAGAAGTTGTCGGTATACAAACCACAAGAAGGGTTACAACGAAGCCAAAAGACTGCTTGAAGAAAACTTCGGAAATCAACTCCTAATCGCAGCGGCTTGTATGGAGAAAGTTTCCAAGTGGACTACTATCAAAAGTGAGGACAAAAGGGCACTGCATGCCTATTCAATTGCTCTCCGTGGATGTCTAAACACAATGCAAGACATTGAATTTTTGGATGAGATGAGCACTTGTAGATTTATTCTTTGGCGATTAGAATTTAAGGTCTGCCCGCCACCTGGCGGCTAACAAAATACACTGCATCTACCGCGGCCGGCAGGTAATGGGTCGTCTGTGCTCAATAGTATCCAGCTGCGCTGGAAGCATCTCTCTGTGCTCGGTGTCAATATGATGCGGCGGTGGTGAGTTGAAACTGTGTGTGTGTGTGTGTGTACCTTTAAATGTAAATGAGATGCGCTCTGCTCACGAGGTCAAGTTTGTAACATGAGACGCACATGAGGTCTTACATCACCCGTTCTTTAGCCTACAAGAAAACCCTGCAATCGCGTTTTTGATTGTGCTCTTGATTTGACCAAATATGTGGAGGCATATTCCCTGCAACAGGTTCAAAGGTAACTTCACATTTATTGGCAATTCGTTTCCTTATATCGCTTCCTCCAGGGTTCCAACTTGTGTTGACAAAATGCAACCCTGCTCTGAGGCTGCTCAGCTACGGAGAATCAGCGCTCTCTCTCTCTAGACTAGAAAGGTGCACTCAGTAGAGCACAGATGTCCGCCAGGGTGGCAGCCACACATAATAATAACAATAATAACAATAACAATAACAATAACAATAACAATAACAATAACAATAACAATAACAATAATAATAATAATAATAATAATAATAATAATAATAATAATAAATAATAATAATAATAATAATAATAATAATAATAATAATAATAATAATAATAATAATAATAATAGATTGGATTTGTAATGCACTTTTTGTTCACTGGGATCCCAAAGTGCTACACTACATGGTTAAAACAGTTAAAAAAAATAGAAATAAAATAGTTATTAGTAAAACAAATAAAATAAAATACAGAATAAAAATAAGATAAAAATAGAACATAGTTAATTAAAAACATAGTATAAACAGACAATTTTAAAACAAAAGCGCAATAAAATTTAAATTAAAAGCTAACAGTCAAAGGCCTTTTTGAACAGGTAGGTTTTCAGGCCTGCCTTCTCTATCTATCTATCTATCTACCTCTCTCTCTCTCTCTGTTCAATGATTTAAAATGGCCAAACGTTACAATATAAATACTAATTGGATTTTTGGCTATAAAAAATCTGCCCGGCTGGTAGTTTTTAAAATCTACCAGCCAAATGGCTGGTAAGTCAAAAAGTTAAGTTTGTTCCCTGTGAGCAGAGCACCCCATCTCAAATGAAGCTGGTGATCCTAAATTTACCATACAAGCTCAGGGAGAGGTGGCGAGCTACTGCTTATGACTTTTATGAACGTAAAAGAAAAGGGGCAAAGTTTCCTGAGCTTGTTGCTTTCATAGAGCGACAGGCTAGAATAGCAACAGATCCTCTTTTTGGGGACATACAAGACCCTGCACCCAAAAAGGAACAAAGAGGAATCAAACCATTCAATGCAAGGTTCAACCCAGATTACAAGCGAAGTAGCTTTGCAACTATTGCAACCCCTGGTTTCCATGACGAACGGAAGCCCTACAAAGGTTCAAAGCTTGCGCTGACCGCTTACACGCCATTGTGTGCAGACCGTGTGTATTCTGTGCAGGAGAACATGCAGATGAATCATGTAAAATGAACAAAAGACCTCACAAGGAGAAAATTGAATGCTTGATGTCTAAAGGAATATGCTTCGGCTGTTTGAATAAGGGACATGGAAGCAAAGATTGCCCGAACAGATTGAATTGTGATGTGTGTTCCCAAAAACATCCAACAATTCTACACATGTATAAAGGAGAAGATGATGGACAAAATGCTGGTGAGACAAGTACGACAATCAGCAGTGGAATGGTTTCTCTGGAAGCTCATGGCATTACCGGGGCCGGTGATGGCCAGACACTTTCAATCATACCAGTACAAGTGAAAATGTCCAACTCAACTAAAATCATCTAAACGTATGCTTTCATGGATTCGGGGAGTACAGCATGTTTTTGTACTGAAGCATTAACACTTTCTCCGCCAATAACGTCATACAACGGGTTTCAAGTTCATGCGAATTCTGCCAGATCACGGCGTACGACGTTATTGTGATCATATTTCATATTTTCGCCATGGTATTCATATTTCACTCACGGAGCCTTGTATGATGCTGTGGGACTCAGCACAACTCTGCAACGCTTCAACACTGCCACCTGGTGGATGATCGGCGAGTTGCCAAACCGGATATGCCTGTTGCATATCGGTGCGTCTCCTAAATCCGTCCGGCCACTCGTATATCATCCCAGGACTCTAGCCACACACCGTGGATCAGGGTTAGAAATTAACTTTTTTTTTCAAGGGCTTTTCTTGCCCCCCTTAATTGATTTTCGGGGGCTTTTTTATTTATTTCGGGGGCACTGCATTTTTATGATAAACGGTAGGTGTAGGACGGTTCACAAAATGGACGGTTCGGTTCGTATCACGGTTTTGGGGTCACGGTTTTCGGTTCGGTTCGATATACATAAATCTTTATATAAAAAAAATAATAACACTCAAATCTAAACATGCTTCTCATTTCTTCTCATTCACATATAAAAAAGGTTTACAGTGTTACAGTGTTTACAGCCTTAAATAATGTTTGGCACACAAAGACCGAACTGACTGAAAAATATAGGCTACATTTGTCAAAGTATTAACACTTTGGCTGCCAGGAAACGTGTTTACACGTCATTGCCGGCCATGCTCAAGTTGCCGGAGGACGCTTTACAGCGTCCTTATATCAATATTTCAAAAATCTGCGATCGGATTCATATGTCCCCTCCGCTGGCCTGAGATCCACCAGGAGGACCCACTGAGCTCTCTGGCGGTTCAGGAGCGCCATCTGGTGGCCGATCGGCGCAATCGCTTAACAGGAAGCGGCATAGTGGTTGTGCTGGACGTCCGTATTACTTCCGGGCACTCGCTATAGGTCCCGGCATTCTAGCTCGTCACAATACACAGTGATCGATTGCCAATAACTCGATAAACAACATGATTTGGACGTATATACCATTATACAAGCTGGAGATGGACCGGGTAAATCTACATCCCATAATGATAAGATTTCTACTCTACGATGATCGCCCAACGGCGCGCGGAGACTGGGGTGAGTTTTAGCGTGTAACGTTACCGTCTTCGATACTAACTGCTATTATCAACATTTGACCCACATTAGATGATTGGTATAACGCTGCCCACGGAATTATAAACGCCCCCTAGCCCATCCGGTCAACATCAGATGACGTGTAGTAACTTCTAGAAGTACGTCTAGTTGGAATTTTTTATATCGCGCTGATTGCCATAAAACTGTATTGCATCATCAATATAATGCATTTGGGGCTATAGATCACGTTCTGGAGAAAGCTGCAGAAAGAGATGAAAACATACTTATACATTAGACCATACTTTACTATGAATATGTGAATGAAAAAGTTTAACGTTGCTACACAATGAACAATACATATAGGACTTTGAATGGGCCCTAATAATGGCAATGTAGCAATAGAATTTAAAAAGTTATAGCCCTGCAAAGAAGGGGAATTTCTCCATAGACAAATAGAGCTGGCAACCTATGGTATATCATGAATTTAGCCTTAGGCAATCAAAGTGTTAACTTAATGCAAACAAACAATATGCTCAGCCAGCACTAGACTTTCCTTTCTTTAATATAAACACAAAAAAACAATGTCAACCATGTTTAAATTCCCTGATTGTCAGTTCTTAATGGAAAGATTCGTTTTCTGCTTGAAATTATCTGTCTACATTTATTTAGACTAACATTATTTAAATATTGAGTGCAACTGTGGTGGATTACGTAATTTGTTGAGTTGGAACTATCTATGGGTTGGCGCCGGGTCCCCACGGACATTTTAGCGTGTGGCACCTTCAGCTCCGGTAACGTTAGGACTCGGAGTTCATAACATCAACAAGCAGCACGAAAGCAGCAATAGTCCCGGTTGGAGTTAGTAAAACACAGTTGTATGTTAGCCTTCTTGGATGTTGAATAAACGCCTATCATTGTCTTTAAACACCCCGCCTCTCAGACTCTCATTTCCTCCTCTGCTAGGCTGCTAGCTAGTAGCACTAGCTACGGTAACATTTCGTTGACTATTAGCTGGGGCTAGTGCTACCATAGTTCAACATGCGTTGTGTAGTACAAACTGCTAACGCTATGGCAAGATGTGTGTAGGCCTATGTAATGTTAATGGCTATGTTTTTAAAGTCGTAATGAAGATTGATTTATATTGTGCTTGCCATTTACACAAACTGACTAGCACCTGGCTGCAGTGCTAGTGCTGCTGCTGCCTGCAGCCAGTGCCCCCCTCTCCCAGCTCCGCCAAATGAAGTTTTTTATTTGCGCGTCATCTGAACCGTACGATACACAGACACTCCATTACCGGATAAATATATATATATAATTGTAAACTGTCGGAGGCATTTTGTGCCCCCCTTAACTGATTTTCGAGGGCATTTTGTCCATTTTCAAGGGCATTATGCCCCAAGCCCCCATTAATTTCGAACCCTGCCGTGGATATGGATCGCTGCCATAACTCAATAATCCATATGATTTGGGCATGTATTAGTATTATACAAACCGGAAATGGATCGCCTCGATCCCCATCACATAACTGGGATCTATTTGCTCCAGTATCATCGCCCAATGGTAAGAGGAGGCTGCCGTGAGTTTCAGCGTTTTTGTTTATTATTATCGATGCAAACTGCTCTGATCTATATATTACCCATACTACATAAATCATCTAACGACGATCACGGAAATATAAACGACCCCCCCCCCTCCGTTCACCCGCGCATGATCAGTCATAACGTTTAGGACCATGTACAGTTGAAATTTTTAATATAACGTGTATCGGCAACAAACGGCATTTGATAATGTATATACATTTATGCCTATATCTCACGTTCTAGGAATTACTGCAGAAAACGATAAAAACATATTTATATTCTAGACGGTATTTTTGTATGAATGTGTGAATGAAAAGGTCAAACGTTCCTACATCCTGAACGATAGATAATCGATGTTGAATGGGCCATAGTAATGTCAATTTAGCAATACAATTTAAAAAGTTATAGCCCTGCAAAGAAGGTAAACATCTCCATAGACAGAGTGGTGGCAGTGATCAAACATTGATGGATATAAGCGTGGCAGAGAAAACTTGAATACAAAGGTAAAGAAAACACAAATCCTGCCGAGGACGATGGGCCAAGAGCAAGCTGTTAGCACTTCATTCATCCCTGCTGGTCGACTTGAAGTAAGCAACATTGACAGTTCTGAGTTCTACGAGCTACCAAAGCTGTACAATAGGGCTGGACGGTATGGTCTAAAACAGACCTGGGCATTGTACGGCCCGCGGGCCGGATCCGGCCCGCAGGATGATTCTGACCGGCCCGCGAAAGATTACATGATAATAAAAAAAAATAAAAAAAAAAATATTTTTTTTTAATATTTTTTTTTTTTTTTTTTACTTTGTTTTTTTCATGTCAACGTTCACACGCACAGTATACGCTTAGGAGACATGCTCAGAAGATGTTGGTTCTCTTTGGATCCACCTACATATGTGAACAGACATTCTCAGTCATGACGTTTACCAAGTCCAGGTACAGATCCTCTCTCACTGATGAACATCTGGCAGCTGTGCTTCGCATCTCCACCTCAGACATGCAACCTGACTTTGATGGACTTGTTAAAGCTCAACAGAGACTGGATTTCTCACACTGAATGAAAAAAAAGAACTGATGAACACTAAAATGTGGAAATATAACAAGTGAAATGTGACACTTGATATTTTTTTTTCTTTTTTTTGCACAGTTCTGAAAACATTAAATGTTTTTAATATAGGCATGTAAAGTAAAAAAGGCTACAAAACTGGGACACTTTTCTTTACACAGTTCAGTGACATGTCTTGTTTATTTTTGCTATAAGATGATGTGATGTCTTTAGAAAGCTAAGAAAATCCTTGTTTCAATAGTATATGAAACTAAAAATGCCCTTTGTTATTAATGTTTCACATTTTGTTTATCATTTTGGAAATAAATTCTATTTGAATAAATGATATTTTTGAAAGCTAACCTCACCTTTTAATTGCCAAATAATAACATACACTCTTACCAGGGGTCAAAACAATGCCATTTACTGCTTTTTATATAGAAATAAAATGTATATTATGCATAATTGAGTTTGGAATTTTGGCCCGGCCCCCCAACATATTTTCAGTTGCTCATTCGGCCCCCCGGGAAAAATAATTGCCCACCCCTGGTCTAAAATGTATATCACGGTATAATTTGAAGCATAGACGCAGGGCACGAAATTAGAGCCCGCCACCCGCCAATGGCGGGCATATTTTCGGTTTGGCGAGTGACACTGAGAGGTCTGCCCGCCACCTGGCGTGTAGTTCATATCGATACTCTTATTTTGAAAATCCTGGCGGGTCTCATTTCCGCCCCAAGCGCAGCTCCAGTCATAATATCGATGGCTCCGGCAGTTAGCAACGTTCGGTTCATATGATACTCTTATTTTGAAAAAACCTGTGGCAACGAGTCATATCCGCCCCAGTCCGTGCTTCTCGTATCAACACAGAGGCAGTCTGCTCTAGTCTGCGGACATCCGTGAGCTAACGTTACTGTTTAAACAATGACCCAGTCAACTATTCACTTTTAGACATGAGGCATTGTCTAACGGTATCTAGCTGGCTAGCTACTGATAGCTGCTGATATCAACAAATGCTCCAGCAATAGTCGAGTGCATAATACCTCCGTTGAAGTCCGTTCGCTCGGTAGGCAACGTTAGCTCACGTTAGCTCTATATGTCCCAGTAAACTAAATAGTTCACTGAGGCGTTGTCTTAACGTTATCTAGCCGGCTAGCAGTAGCTACAGATAGCTCCTGATATCAATGTCTTATAACATTGATTCGATGCGTATTCGAGCCCCTGGCTTCCATCGCATGAGGGCATGCTGAATGTGATTTGACCAATAGGGTCCAGCTGCAGCGCCGGAGAATCCTGGCTGCATCTGGAGGCTACTAAGTATACACACAGATAGTGGAGCTGTTTGCAGATAGCGAGAAGTCACTTCAGAGAGAGAGAGAGAGAGTACAAATTTAACTCTGGCCTCTTTAAGTGTCTATTATTCAACGTAATAGCTTATCTACTTGAAATGTACTGACATTTTTTTATATATGTGACACAAAAATGCGTTTTTTTTTGGCCGGTAAGAAATATGCTTGGCGGGTAGAATTTTCCGATCTACCCGCCACTGGCCGGTGAGTCAAAAAGTAAATTTCGTGCCCTGCATAGACGGTAACGGTATATATCACGGTATATTAACTTATCTTAAAATGTCTATATAAATGCTTCTGAAGGGGTAAAACACTGGTATGGCAGCTGTTATTCTGTTACAGCTGCTGAGCTATACTATAGCTAATGTCCACAAATATCTTCCTTTTTAATTAAATAGGTTCAAGAATCAAATCAGGATTGTTAGCAGAGAGAGAGAGAGAGAGAGAGAGAGAGAGAGAGAGGGAGGGAGGGGGCTGCTAGTGGAGCCAGCTACCGTTAGCTTGCCGAGGCTCCAGCACATCGACAAGCTGCTGGAGCCAGCTAACGTTAGCTTGCCGAGGCTCCAGCACATCGACAAGCTGCTGGAGCAAGCTACTGTTAGCTTGCCGAGGCTCCAGCACATCGACAAGCTGCTGGAGCAAGCTAACGTTAGCTTGCCGAGGCTCCAGCACATCGACAAGCTGCTGGAGCAAGCTAACGTTAGCTTGCCGAGGCTCCAGCACATCGACAAGCTGCTGGAGCAAGCTAACGTTAGCTTGCCGAGGCTCCAGCACATCGACAAGCTGCTGGAGCAAGCTAACGTTAGCTTGCCGAGGCTCCAGCACATCGACAAGCTGCTGGAGCAAGCTAACGTTAGCTTGCCGAGGCTCCAGCACATCGACAAGCTGCTGGAGCAAGCTAACGTTAGCTTGCCGAGGCTCCAGCACATCGACAAGCTGCTGGAGCAAGCTAACGTTAGCTTGCCGAGGCTCCAGCACATCGACAAGCTGCTGGAGCAAGCTAACGTTAGCTTGTCGAGGCTACCAGCACATCGACAGTTAACATTACATAAGGTTTTAGCTCGACGTGGGCATTCCAGAATGGCGAGGATGCAAAGCATGTTAGACCATTGGACTCGTCGCAGAGTTTACATTACACATAGAAACTGCGAGACTCGCGAGAGAAGTCACATAGCTGTGTGCAACGCAAGGATGAAGAGCTAGTTCGCTTCTGTGTTTATTATGAAATGACAATTGCGTGTTGACACGCCCACTGCGCGAAGCCTCTGTGCTCCTAAATAACTTTTTCCAGTTCGCACATATCTATTATCTATGACTAATTCTATCTATTTTTAGGGGAAAATACAAGTGAAATAGTCGCGCTGTGGTTACATGACGTCATTGCTATTTTAGAGCTGCTCTACCGGTTACAAGGTATAGTCAAAATCCATACCGTAGAGCAAATTGATACCGTTTATACCGTCCACCCCTACTGTACATCCAAGATGAAATCCCTGTAGCCAAGGAGCACATGCCTACACAAGCTGCACTAGAAAGGTGGGACTACTTGAAGAAGATTCACTTGACGGAAGTTAATGCACCTGTTGGACTGCTCATTGGAACCAATGCGCCACAACTAATGGAACCGTGGAAGGTCATTAACAGTCAGAACGAGGGACCTTATGCTGTTAAAACAGTGTTAGGATGGATAGTGAATGGACCACTAAACAAGGATGGAGACGGACTGCACTCATCTGTCACCGCTAATCAGATTTCAGTAGCGGACTTGAACGACCTTCTCATTGGACGATGCAACCATGATTTCCCAGAAAGGAAATATGAGGAAAAGAAGAAGATGTCTGTTGAAGACAAAAGATTTGTGGAAATTATGTCGAACTCTGCTGTGAAAAGTGATGGACATTATCAACTTGCACATACCAGTTATGCCCTACTAAAGTCTGCAGAGGACAACACAAAGCATTCTCAGCTGAAGCAGTTGACACTGTTCGAAGCAATTTCTATGAAAATGATTGTTTAAAGTCCGTTTCCACAGAAGAAGAAGCAGTGACAGAGGAAATCGCTATGTCAGACATTGAAAAGGAGAAATACAGTGTGGCAGCTGTGGAGGAGAGTGCTGCAAATGAAATGCAAGAAGAAGAACCTGAAATGGTACCAGCAAAGGCAACCATTAAAGGGGCTATGTACTGCTATTCCTAGCACTATTTGGGCAACTTTACACAATTCCTGTTAAGGTTTTTTTCAAAAGAATGCATTGTTTTATATTTCTAATCAAGTACTCAAAACCATCATTGTCCAGCTTCAAGATTTCAGGCTGTTATGGCCTGGCTCCGCCCATAAGCACTTTGAGTGACAGTCAGCCCACACAGTCTGCGACTGGTAGACTGAGAGAGATAGAGAGAGAGAGAGAGATAGAGAGAGAGAGAGAGAGAGAGAGAGAGAGAGAGAGAGAGAGAGAGAGAGAGAGAGAGAGAGAGCGATAGGGGGGGTGGAGAGAGAGAGAGAGAGAGAGAGAGGGGGGGGGTGGGAGAGAGAGAGAGAGAGCTTCTTCCAGAGCGAAACCCGACACCTCTGCACACACTCCGGAGGGAGAGAGAGAGAGAGAGAGAGAGAGAGAGAGAGAGAGAGAGAGAGAGAGAGAGAGGGGGGGTGGGTGGGAGAGAGAGAGAGAGAGAGAGAGAGAGAGAGAGAGAGGGGGGGGGGTGGGAGAGAGAGAGAGAGAGAGCTTCTTCCAGAGCGAAACCCGACACCTCTGCACACCAGCGTTTCCGTTAGCCGGTAATTACCGGTATTTGACCGACAAAATCTGTTGAAGTCAGACATATTTAATCTCTCCGGTCTTAATGTCCGGTGAAAATAATTCCCTGAGTCTAAGCACAATTTGATTATTTGAATTGTATTAAAATAGGCTAAAATTAAATAGCCTATGTGCATGAACTGAAACAATCATTACATGATTTGTTTCATCGTTGCTTCTAATAATGACAACGACGTTGTCAGCGAGAGCTTAGTGCTGGGTGTGCGAACTTTTGTGAAGCTGCAGAGCCGGAGCAACAGCAGCACAATGCAGTACTCCAGCAGTACTCCAATTCAGCCATTTTCAATTCAATGTTGGGTGGGGGGCGCTGTTGTGCGGTTTCCAGAAAAGAGCCAATAACAGCTGAATCTGCTGCTCTGCAGCGCCATACTCTCGCAAATAAGTCATTGGGAGGTGGAGAGAGAGAGAGTCGTCACGCAGACCCACGATAATGTTGCCGTCTCTCTCTGCCAAATTTCTCAGTTCTTCGCTTGATATAATTAATACAAATGTCCAATATAACGGAATTCGTTTAGCTCATAAAAATGTGATTATAACAGACTGTTGTTTATTAATGTCGGGCGACTGCCCACAGACACCTATTTGATTTAAAGTCGGCAGCAGCACGAGTCTCGGGACTTATTTTATTTGGAATATAATGATTTTATACGCAAAAGTAGCCTAGTTTTAAGTAAAAATATTATAAATCTACATGCCTTGATGATGTCATTCTTTTGTTTTGTTGTCATTCTTTTGCCTATCAATTGTTTTTAAGCTCAATAAACTCTGACCGGAATGTCTCTCATTTGACCGGTAGATTGAAATCTACCGGACACTGAGGCCGGCAACAATTTTTTCTAACGGAAACCCTGCTGCACACACTCCGGAGGAGAGAGAGAGAGAGAGAGAGAGAGAGAGAGAGAGAGAGAGAGGGGGGGGGGGGGGGGGAGGAGAGAGAGAGAGAGAGAGAGAGAGAGAGGGGGGGGGTGGGAGAGAGAGAGAGAGAGAGAGAGAGAGAGCTTCTTCCAGAGCGAAACCCGACACCTCTGCACACACTCTGGAGGGAGAGAGAGAGAGAGAGACAGAGAGAGAGGGAGGGGGGGACCCTTCCTCCCCTCTCCCGTGTGCCACGCAGCAGGTCCCCCCCCCCAAGTGCTCCCTCTCTCTCCATCTCTCTCTCCCTCTCTCCTCCAGAGCGCACTCAGAGGCGTCGGGCCCCACTCCGCCTCGCAGCATGAGGAAGTGGCTTCCACTCGCTGTCTAGTCTAGGTAGAATGGGGGCGGGCATTAGCTCCAACCACAGAGCCAATCGCATCACTGTGCGCTACCCAGTGTCCGAATGACGTGACTCAGGCGTTCAAATCAAAATGGCCTGATTTACTGGAGGAGGAAAGGGGCTGAGCTGAATCAGAGCAATCCGCCAATATGGTATTTAGACACTAAAACACATTGATACAAACTCCTATTACTATAATACAATGCTAGAGACTGAAAAATGACATTTATAGTACATGTCACCTTTAACTCTGCTACATGTACACCTGATGAAGACAAGGAGGAAAATGATGATGAGAGAGGCATCAGATGATTCCACAGATGAAGAGTGTACTGGGGGACCAGATGATGTGCACGACTGCTGCTCCTCAGAGAATGAAGCAGAGGAAGAGGAAGGTGCACATAAGGAAGATGCACATAACAAAATCACTGCTGAACTTCCAGTGTTTGAAACAAGAGCTCTCAGAAGCAGGACAACAGCAGTCACAGCCGGTCCAAAAAGGCTGACCAAGCGGCACCTTCCTGAAGAGGAGAAAGACGACAGCATAGAAGTGCATCTCCCAAAACGTAGCTCTACTCTGCGAAGACCTGCTGAGGATAAGAGTGTTGGAGAAGACGACATGAAATGCACCATGGAAAAACAAGATAACCAAGTTTCCAAGAGAAGGAACTACAAGAGGAAACGGCGTAAAGAAACCTGAGAAAGAATGGCTGAGACTTCCTGACCGACTTACCGCAGACAGTCCTGATTAACCCTGATGGAGAGTCACAACATTGAACATTGAGTAGACATTGAATAGACATTGGCTATATGCCTATCAGAGCTATATGGCTCTGTTTGTTAAAAAAATTAAAATAAAAAATTGAATGTTATTGAGTTACCTTGATTGTTACTTGACTCACTAACTAATTTGTTCTTCCCATGCACAGGGACAACAAGTGAAAACCAGGACCCAGTCAAGCTTCTTTGTGTTTAGGACTATGATTTCAAATTGATTATGTCGGTAGCTTCTTTGATATATATATATTTTTGTAATTGTGATTTAATGCACAATTAAGGGGCCGGTGTGTAGAAACAGAAACCGACTTGGTGGATTTATATTGCTAGAATATTAGAATTAGAATCGTTTAGACTAGTGTCTTATTTATATTTAAACACCTCCATTATAGCCCCACTTCTATAAGTAACCTAGGTGATCACTGTAATCTCATGCACCTGCCGAGGATTTACTTTCAAACCTGTCTCACTGTTGGAACTGCTTATCTGTAAACAAACAATTGACAACAGTTCTGTTCAACATCATCATACTATCATTCACCTTTGGACAATAAAACCCTGTAAACCATACCAGCTGCAACTTGCACATTCAACTCATTCAACATCCACAACTTTGGTACTGAGTAGAAAAGTAATTACGGGTAGGGCTGCCGCGGTATTGATGTTTTCCTTACCGCACAAATTTGCGAAATATTTCCTACCGCAGCGGTTACCAAAAAAAAATAAGAAATTTGAATGCATTTTTTTTTTTTTTTTTTAGTCTACTCTTTAGAGGATGACTTTGCAGCATGAATATTGTTTGGGATTCGGCAAGCACGCATTCGTTATTGAAAGCAGGGTTCGAAATTAACGGGGGCTTGGGGCAAAATGCCCTCGAAAATTGACCAAATGCCCTCGAAAATCAGTTAAGGGGGGCAAAAAAAGCCCCCGACAGTTTACTAATTATATATATAATTATATATATGCTCTACAGTGCGAGCATTTCCCTCGTATTGCCCCTAATAATATGTGTGTGTGCAAACCGGAAAAATTATTTACTTGCAGTGTGCGAGACAGACGAGTGATTGTGAAGATTACAAAACAGCTCCGCCTGTTAATAGTTCAGATTGAAACTGGACTGAAATTCAGTTTTTGGGTGGAATGTTTGTTCCAAGGAGGAGGGAGGCGGGGCCCGCTGCGTGTTACAGGCACTTGAGGTGCTGCGAACACAGAGAGAGCGCTCTGCTCTCATCAAGCATTACACTGCTATCTTAACGTTAGCAAGCTAAGCATCTGCATAGCGCGACCTGTGTAACGTTAAGTAACTTGTGTTCGGCGGGGAAAGACCATTCCATTTGTAACACAACTCCAAAAGAATAACATCCAAATCCGATCCCGATGCGCATTTCCTTCATTCCACAGCGCTGAGCGCGCAACGTATTTCATTGATCGATCTGGCCAGAGCCTATACTCAAACGTTGCGTGTGTGGGGTTTTTCATCAATTTGAAACAAGCCTCTTGACTGTTGGAATTAGGGATGTTAAAAATAAAATATCTAATAATATTATTCAATATTAGACATTCATTGATCCAGAGGCAACCGGTTATTATATCAAGACAACAACACAACTTGCCCTCACTCAGGGACAATAATATTTAATCTATTTAGATAGAGTATGTATGTATTATTTACAGATAATTGAAGGTACCTCAAAACATGAAACCAAGCCATGATGTCACACATCGTGTGCGTGTGTGTGTGTTACTTGAACAATTGTCACTGTGCTCCTAAATTTCTGTGTGCTCCTAAATTTGTATTTAGATTTTATTTATTAACATTTTATTTAGGAGCACATGTGCTCCTTGGGAAAAAGGTTAGCGTAGAGCCCTATATATGGAGACATTAACATTACGTTATCAAACATAGGGACGAAGACTGTAAAAAAAAGTGTCAAGAATGTTTTATAATCTTTATGTTAATTTTCATTATAAAAATGTTGTGCCCCCGAAATACAAAAAAAAGCCCCCGAAAAGCAATTAAGGGGGGCAAAAAAAGCCCTTGAAAAAAAATGTTAATTGAAAGTGAAACACGGATTCGAAGTCTCCCCTCTGGTCGTGCGCCGTTCACTCGGTGTCGCGGGCAGGGGTGGTAGCGCCCGGCGGTTACCCCCCCGACCCTTTCTTATTATTATTATTATTATTATTATTATTATTATTATTATTATTATTATTATTATTATTATTATTATTATTATTATTATTATTATAATGTTACTACTTATGATTAACAAAGGCATTCGTTTTGTGGCATTAACGTTATATAGTTACACGTTCAATAACATCAGCGTATTTACCGGACCATAGCAAGGCAAGCATTACTCAATTCATATCTCAGTTCCTTTCTTTGCTCAGAGCATGCTGAGTTGTGCCCATTCTGCCGTCTGTTAATAAAGTTTTCAATCAGACAAGTGTATAGAACGAAGCTTTTATTATAACATTTGTTGCAGTAAAATCATTATGCCTCGTTTAGTACTCCTGAGGAGCGATGGTAGTCCACTCCGGCGGGGAGCTAACGTTAGTTGCCTTGTTGTGAGCTCTGATCAATGGCTGACATTCAGGAAGTAAAAAACGAATACGCGCTTTGCCGATTGGTGGTAACAGCAGAGGCGGGTGCAAGCGGTGTGACGTAATTGGCAGAATCGACTGTCAATCAAAATTGTTCTGTTGCTTTGGTTGAGAGTATTATTATAAAAAACAGCAGTGAAGCAGTATTCAGCTAAACTCTGCGGTGGGCGTGATGTAACAGCAATACCGCGGTAATGCGGTAACCGCGGCAGCTCTAATTACGGGTGCATCGTGGACGCCTGTCAGCACACCCAGGAATGACAGGCGGCCACTACAGTGATGGTGTTGGAGGTCTAACCCCCCACCCTGACCGCCTGGGGCCTTTCACTCAGAAAGTCCAGTATCCAGTATCAAAGAGGATGAAGAGCTCTTGGACAATCTGGTCAGCTCAATTCATCAGCCTGCACCATCCATCATCGCCACCTCCCATGACTCTACTGATGAGGATAAAACCACTGTACCATGGGCTGGCGGCACTTGAATCTGCAGATAGAGGGCTGGTCTGCTGTAAGAAGGTAGAGGGGTTCCTGCCGTGCCCCACCACCTTCGAAGAAGGTCCTACAGCCCTCCAACATGTTTAGCACCTTGGTGCTGGAGCCGGTTAGTGAACACCCCTCTTCCCAGATCTCTGTCTTGTCTGCTCCCCCTGCAGGTTCCCTGCCTACTGCTTCCTCAGCTGCCCCACCTGCTGCTTCTACGGCTGCCCCGCCTGCTACTCCTGTGACTGCCCCACCTGATGCTTCTCAGGGAGAGGCCTCAACACCAGACCTTGTATGGTCAGGTATGTCACTGTCCCTAATGCCGAGACCTGCTGCTACCCTGGTACAAAGGTAATGGACATAAACAATGTTATCCCTCTGTGAATTCAACCTCATCCTCACCTCATCCTTTACTCTGTCATCTTTCTCTCCTATTATAGATACCGAGGCCTTGACACTGGTAACGTCGAACCGTCCCACTACATGGGCCAGCTGGACCCATTACGCTCTCCTCCAGACCATAGCACCAGACATCCTCCCATTCCTAACTGCAACCATCAACTCCTCCCTCAACTCGGGGGCGGTCCCCACCTCCCTAAAACCAATCAGAGTCACACCACAAAAAACAACAACCTTGAACCTCACCGTCATAGACAACTATCGTCCTGTCTCTCTTCTCTCCTTCCTTTCTAAATCACTTGAACATGCTATATCAGACCAACTTACTGATTATCTCATACAGAATGACCTCCTAGACCCTAATCCAGGGGTGGCCAACCTGCGGCTCGCAAGCCGTATGCGGCTCTTTGCCCGCCAATGTGTGGCTCCTCCCTCCATAATTTTTTTTAATATAATATAATATAGGGATGCTCGATATTGGCTTTTTTACTGATACCAATATTGTCCAACTCTTAATTTCCGATACCGATATCAACCGATACCGATATATGCAGGGTTTTCCCCCCCAAAAAACTAAATAATTTCAGGTAATTAACATTACATATCTCTTGTTGTGGAATTAACACATCATTATGCATACTTTTGACAATAAATTAAATCAGAATTTGTTCTTACTTGCTTGCCTGGGTAAATAAAGGTTAAATAAATGTAAAAAAATAATTGAAAACAGATACCGATATTTTCCGATATCACATTTGAATGCCAATATCGGCCGATAATATCGGTAGGCCGATAATATCGGACATCCCTGATTTAAATTTTTTTTTGTCATTCATTCCATAAGACATAGAATACACATTTACAGACTTATTATTTTAAATGGTTCATTTGCATGTTCTTGGCATCTGATTCTACGGACATCTATGGATCTCAGGGAAGGTATTCCCAGTGTCAGAAATATTGTCTATGTTACTAGGCTTGAGTAAATTGTAATGAACCAAAGGAGAATATCAATTCAATTATATATATATATATATATTTTTTTATCTTTGACTGAATAACACCATGCAAAAATTGGCCAGACCTGAAAAATCTAAGCAAATTAATAAAGGGAAGATGATTAAACAGAAGGTTTTGTAGATACAGTACTGAATTCTGCCATCTGGACTAGTGTTGTCAAAAATATCGAAGTATCGATACATATCGATACTGAATATTTAAAATGGTTTCGATACTCATTTCCCAAAATACCGATACTTTCTGCAGTATCGGTACCAGCTGGCGAGTGTTCTACCTCAAGTTGTTGACGCGCTGTTCAGAGCACGCTTGCCCCTCCGCCTGCTCCGAGTCCAGCCCTCCCCCACAGAGCCGTCTTCAGTTAGTAAACAAACATTTTAGCTGAAGATGCAGAGCCTCCGCAACTTGTGCTTGTGGATAAAGAAAACAGCAGAAGTGCTGTTTGGAGGTACTTCGGGTTTGAGTAAACAACGAAAGACAAGCTAAAGCTGCCCCAATGCGATTTGCAAGCGGTGTTAGAGCAGTGCCAACGAGGATCTCCATAAAGAAATGAGAGGTTCATGACAGCTGCTCTTTCAACGTCACTGTGACTGAAGCATTAAACAATTAACTCTAGTTTAATACATGATACGTTGTCTACTGATGGCGCATAATATCAACAGCTGATTCGTTGTAACGTTAGAGCAGTGGTGCCCAACCAGTCGATCGCGATCGACAGGTAGATCGCGGGCTGATTTCAAGTAGATCTTGATTAATAAAATTCGATAAAAAAAAAGAAAAAAATTGCTAAATCAACTCTTCCTCTCCTTGTTAACTACAACAAGCAATGCTGTTTGTTATTTAAGATGAGGTCGGACTCGGCACTGACAGATTTGTGGTCATTATGCTGCTTTTATAAAGCCTCAAATGACGGCTTACAATATACAATTTTGGCTGGTAGCTCTCGGGCTAGGTGGTAAATAAAAAAGTAGATCTTGGTTCAAAAAAGGTTGGCCACCCCTGCGTTAGAGCTAGCTACTGCTAGCCGTTAGCTCCGTTAGCTTAGCTGGCCACTTTTACAATTACTGCATGGAAACTGAGTAACGTTAACGGTTAAAACGTTATGTCGAGGTCATACAATACTACAGTCGACATAAGGTTAACGTTACCCCGTTTCCATGAAGTGTTTAAATAGCAGCAATCTTGTTGAAAATGTAACATTACTAAAATGCTTCGAGCATTCTCTCTCTCTCTCTCTCTCTCTCTCTCTCACTCTCTCTCTAAAAATCAAAACTGTTACTAACTGTAATACAAACAGTTCAGTTTGTCAGGTACATGCAAAACAGATTACAGTGTTTACATCTGTCTGCTTGGGAAAATACCATGTTCTGCATCTGCAATTAAAATGATTGAAGTGAGATGAACAGTTATTTTTAAATGTGTGATCTAAAGATAAACAAAGGGTTTTAAAAGTGTTATATTTATCTTCTCTTATAGTACCAGAGAGAAGCTGAGGAGAATCAACCAGCAACAAAAGCTAAATTTGCTTAAAAAAAATATATATATAATATATATATATATATATATATATTAGAGGTGGGCATAGATTAATTTTCATAATCTAGATTAATCTATCTGCAATCCTGGATTTAATCTAGATTAATCTAGATTAAAATGGCTAAAAAAAAGAAAAACCTGCCGAAGGCATTCAAAATATGTGTGTTCTACCCAAATAATGACCAGAAGTAAGTCCTTACTTTTTCTTTCCTCCTTATGTTTCTCAGGCCAGGTGGCCCATTACACCATGAGCCCATCTCCCGTTTCCAAAATGCATTACAGACTGTTTGAAAAAGCTGTTTTGCTATGATAATTGGTAATGAAATATCAAAATAATGTTCAATAAGATGTACTTGAGTTTAATAAGTTGTTTTATTCAGAAGTTAACACAAATAAATAATATTACCAGTACAGTACAGTATCTAGCACTCTCAGGAGCAAAACAGAAAGAATCATTTCAAACTTGAACTATGTGACATGGCTTGAATCAACTGCTCCAGTGGAGTTGCTCAGTGGCCAATGGTGTCAACTGTGGTTGTACTGGGCAGCTCCCAGGTGTGAATGGAACTGTGTGAATGTGAAGCAGGGCGTTCCTGAAAAAGAGCATCTGTGCTCACTGCTCAGCGAACCTACCCTGGGTAAATAAAGGTAACCATCCTGATCCGTGTTAACTCCGGTTAGCTCAAAGCGTCCGGTATAACAATACCAGCCATTGGATTACTGTTTTCTAAATTGGGGAGGCTTTTAATCGTCAAGGTAAGAGGATTTCAAGTCATGGTATCCATAAACTTCAATCGGTTCGGATCCTTTGAATGAATGAGAATGTCAACAATCACGACGACACGTTGAAATCACTGGCTGCGCTCAGAGAGGAGTGGTTGGGCAAAAAAATTGTTCCGAGTATATTTGCTTATAAAACGTAATCGTCTAATTCAATTATTTTTTATTTCTCCACGTGGTGAATACACAGGTCACAACATGTTTACATGAACGTTTTGGAGTTGTATTTGGAGTGTATTCTGCAATCTGTTAATAAACTTTTCAATCAATCAATCAAACTATACACTGTAAGGCTCCGGCCCCGCCTCACTTCCAGTGATGAAGCTAAGCTATGCTAACGGAGCGACTGTTCCCTAAGCTAAATGCACGCACAGAGACAGAAAAGGTATGTATCTTCTTGTCTAACTCAGGGAAGATGTTAAATAAGCTAATTTCCCAAAATGTTGGAGTTTTCCTTTAATATTTTAAAAAGTAAGCTAAAAACGTACCTCTTCACTATAGCCTTCTAATACACCCCGCTGTTGATTGTACTGTAGCACTATTTTACTCTGTCCATTAGGGGTGGGACGATACATCGATCCAGATCAATACATCGATGTAATTATCAACGATCGAATCGGATCGATGCAATGTAATAAGATCGATTCATATCGATACTCTTATTTTGAAAATCCTGTGGAGAGTCTCATATCCGCCCAAGAACAACAGCAGTAGCTCCGTGTGTGTAGACGTTACAGCATAGCATTCTCCCTTTCTGTGTGTGTGCGCGTGTCTTTGGAAAGACCAGATGAGGTCAGAGGAGTAAGGAGCTTGATGTTTAAATGTTATTTAAACATAAACAATATAATGTAGGGATGCTCGATATTGGCTTTTTTACCGATACCGATATTCCGATATTGTCCAACTCCAATTTCCGATACCGATACCGATACCGATATCAACCGATACCGATATATGCAGGGTTTCCCCCCCAAAAAACGGAATAATTTCAGGTAACTAATAATTTCACTGGATGCATTCAAAAGGCTTTCTAAATGTAAGCATTATCTGTGCAAAATATGATCATTAAAAAAGTTAAAATGAACATTTTAAACCAACATGCATACTTTTGACAATAAATAAAATAAGAATTGGTTCTTACTTGTTTGCCTGGGTAAATAAAGGTTAAATAAATGTTAAAAAAAAAAAAAAAAAAAAAAAATTGTTATTGTTTTTTTTTTTTTTTTTACCGATACCGATATTTTCCGATATCACATTTTACTGCCGATATCGGCCGATAATATCGGTCGGCCGATAATATCGGACATCCCTAATATAATACATAATAAATGTAGGCCTATACATGATCATGCAACATCAACAAATTGTTGTAGGAACGGTTTGGGAGAGGGAGGTAGGGAGGGGTTTTAGGTTGAGTTTTGAGTTCCAAAAAATTGAGCTTAAAGTTTAAAGCTCAATATATCAAAACGTGGCACTTTACAGTGAACAGGAGGTCTATTTGTATTAAAAACAATAGATTGATTTTCCTTTAAATGTCTGGAAGAGCTCAAAAATACAAATGTCAAATGATATTTTCGTTACCTTTTTTTAGTTGATCTAAATGTTACTGATTGTGTTAAATGGGCATATGATATCATCTCATATCGATTGCAGGCACCTGAATCTAATCTAATCGTATTGTATCGTGAGAGACTTTGTGATATCGGCAAATATCGTATCGTTGTCCAAAGAATCGATATCGTATCGTATCATGATGAAACTGGTGATTCCCACCCCTACTGTCCATTCTATTGCATAATTTTACTATCTATTCTATTCTACTATTATATTATTGCACTGTATTATTTTACTCTGTCTATTGCTTTTTATTACAGGTTCAAAACTGTCAGGTATTAAACTGTGTGGGTATAAAAACAAGAGACTGTCAGGCTTTAATACTGTGTAGGACCCAGGCCTAGAACTGCACCCTGAGAGGGAACTGCACCCTGAGAGGGAGGTTTGCCCTGGGTGGGAGGTTCAAAGGGTCAAAGTGGGTATAAAACAGGAGGGAAGACTGTCAAGTTTTAAACTGTGGATACCAAACAGAGAAGGTAAAGACGACTTTGAAGTTCGAACTGTTGAACAGTAATCCAGAACTATTTTATTGCACTGTAAAATATATATATATTTGTTTTATCTATTCTATTCTACAATTTTATTGCACTGCACAATATTGCACTATTTTACCTTACTATTTTTATTATTGTCTATTTAAAACTGAATCAAACCATAAACAAGGTGGTCTGTTGGGATGTTAGATCCTAATGAAAAAAACTGTGATTTTTATATGTCTGCACTTTATGTGCTCATTTTATGCCTGTCTTTTTTCTGTTGTGAAGCACTTTGAGCTGAAGTTTCTGTATGAAAGGTGCTATACAAATAACGTTTATTATTATTATTATTATTATTATTATTATTATTATTATTATTGTCCAATTATCTAGCGGTCTCAGTCAATGAGTCAACTAAATGTCCCCATTGGAAGGGTGTAGGCAAACAACTGATAAATTGAACCAAAAGAAACTATTTGGAATTTGCAAGAATGTTCATTTATTGGGACTCCATGTCCAAACATTCCGTTATTTGGATAACTGAATTGCCATCATCACCAGGTGGTCAATTAAGCAAGCTGGTAGCTGGTAGCTGGTAGTTAGTAGCAGCTTAGCAGTAGCAAAAGTCTGTAGATAGTAGTACTTGTTAGCAGTTAGCCAGCAGCGTACATTCAGACATTAGTGGATAATGTCAGTATAGAGGTCGATATGGCATTTGGTAGAGTCCAGCAGAGTCGACACAGATAACGGTTTGTTGATAGTCAGGTTACAGTTAGTAACTGTCAGCATTTAGCATCGGTCAGTAGCATTTAGCAACTGTCGGTAGTTGTCAGTAGTTAGTCGTCGATAGACGATACAGAGTCGATTCAGTAGTCGATAGATTATTTACCTATACAAAGGAAAGGAAATAAACGGCATTAATTAGTAACTAGATATATGTATGAAAGGATAATTGCGGATATTAACGGCGCATACAATGCAACGTACCGTTGGCCAGTCGGTTCGCCCACAGGGCTTTTCACCTTACAGCCTATGGTCAAGAGTGTCACTTAAATAGCGCGACGCGCCGGCGCAGACAGCTTACCTCTCCAGAGTCACAATACGCGTTCCAAGGTGCGTCCACTAGGCGGCACCAGACAATAACTAACACATGCAATAAATGTTTAAATTTGGCTACATCCAGCTTGTCTGTGATGAGAGTGTTTTCTGTCTTTATGTTTATGTTTGTAAATCTGTTTTTTTGTTTTTTGCTGCAGCCTAGTTGGTTGTTGAGTAATTTCCAAAGTTCACAGGGTTTGTTTTTGTTTTCCTCGGTTTTGTCAGTTGATGAATTTTTTTTTAAGGATTTGATCATGGTGTTTACATCGTTTCTTAGTCTGTTTATTTGTATTTTGAGTCTATCCACGTGGGCTTGGAGAACACTGTTTGGGCTTGTGGCAATATGAAGTTCAGAGCATTTTTGGTCTCTGATTTTCATAGCGCAGGGCTGTACAGTGCGAAATATATGTTGCACGTGCTACAGCAACATCGGTCTGTGCGATGAATGGATTTATGTCAGTAGCACCCGTGCAATAGGCATTCGGTTCATATCGATACTCTTATTTTGAAAATCCTGTGGCAAGTCTCATCTCCGCAGAAGCGCAGCTCCAGCCATAATATCTATGGCTCCGGCAGCTAGCAACGTTCGGTCCATATCGATACTCTTATTTTGAAAATCCTGTGGCAACTCGGCGAGTCGTATCCGCCCAGTCCTTGCTAATGTCTGCTGGCATTAAAGCAGAGCAGGGCTACAGAGCAGTGCGCCTATTTTGCGACCCAAAATAAGTCTGTGCTGTTTTTTTTCACAACGGGTCAAATGCATCTAACATGCTTTGCATCGTCGCCATTCCTTTATGCCCACATCGCGTTAAAGACCGAAGTTAACGTTACATTAGCGTAAGCTAACAAGCTAATCATGACCAGAGGCAAAGCCATAGAGAGAACAGCAGAAAGTGAGGACTGGGGAAAGGGAAAGGGCACTCTCCCTTTCTGTGTGTGTGTGTGTGTGTGCGTTTGGAAAGACGATGAAGTCAGGAGTATATTATAGTAAACTGAGGATTACTGAGGATGGACAGATGATATCCAAATATAAAAAAAAATACATAAATGAATTCATGATCATCATGCAACATAAAACAATTGCAGGAACGGTTTGGGAGAGGAAGGGGTTTTAGGTTGCGTGTTGTGAGTTCCAAAACAATTTACTTAAAGTTTAAAGCTCTATAAGTCAAAACGTGGCACTTTACAGTGAACAGGAGGTATATTTGTATTAAAAACAATAGATTGTTTTTTCATTTAAATGTCTGGAAGAGCTAAATGATATTTTTTCAAATTATATTTTCGTTACCTTTTTTGAGTTGATCTAAATGTTACTGATTGTGTTAAATGGGCTTATGATATCATATCGATTGCAGGCACCTGCATCGTATCGTATCGTGGCAGATATCGGCAAATATTGTATCGTTGTCCAAAGAATCGATATCGTATCATATCGTGATGAAACTGGTGGCTCAGCGGAGTAGCAATACAATCGTCAAATTTGCTGACGACACAGTGGTGGTGGGCCTGATCTCTGCCAACGACGAGAGGGCCTACCTGGAAGAGGTCAAGGTCCTGGCGGGATGGTGCCAGGAAAACAGCCTCTCCCTGAACGTCAGCAAAACAAAGGAGATGATTGTGGACTTCAGGAGGTCGGGGGTCAAGGACTACAGCCCCCTCAGCATCGACGGGGCACCGGTTGAGAGAGTCAACAGCTTCAAGTACCTCGGAGCCCACATATCCGAGGACTTGAAATGGACCATACACATTAACAGTGTGGTGAAGAAGGCACGACAACGCCTCTACTTCCTCAGGCGCCTAAGGAAGTTCCAAGTCAGCCAGAAGATCCTTAAGAACTTCTACTCATGTACAATAGAGAGCATCTTGACCGGCAACATCACCTCCTGGTTTGGGAATAGCACTGCAAAAGACCAAAGCAGACTACAAAGAGTGACACGTTCAGCCGAACGCACAATTGGAGGGGGGCTCCCCACCCTCCAGAACATTTACAACAAGCGTTGCAAGGGGAAGGCTAAGAGAATTATTAAGGACTCGAGCCACCCGAACAACTGCCTCTTTGAACTGCTGCCGTCAGGCAAGCGACACAGGAGTCTCAAGGCGAGCACAGAAAGACTCAGAAGTAGCTTCTATCCCCAGGCCATCAGGCTGCTAAACGAACAATGAATGAACACTACACAACAACAACCACACATAGCACACACATCCACACGCACACACTCACTTTAAACAAACACACTGTAGCACCCACTACACACACTTTATAGCACACACCCACTTTAAACAAACACACTGTAGCACCCACTCCCCACACTTTATATTTATGGATGAAGGATTGCACTACAACTCGTACACCTTACTGTAAATTGTACCTAAAATTGTACCTCATCCCATTTCTGCTTTGCACTAGATAGTACTGTACATTAGTACACTGCATAGTATTGTGTATTGTATATTATATGGTAACTCAGAACATTGTACATATGTCTATACCGAACAACTGTGACCTCATTCTTCTTCTAAATTCATGCTATATTATGTTATTATGTTATTTGATACTATCTTGTCTAGCACAGTCTCTGGAGCGTAACAGTAAGAAGCATTTTGTATGAAAGTATTCTGTACTTCTGTATGACAACTATTAAAGAACTTGAACTTGAACTTGAACTTGATTCCCACCACTAGTAGAGTCCATACATCCAACACCAAATCCCATAATTCCTTACACGTAACGTGTCTGGCTGTGTGACGTCAACTTGTCAGCATGAAAATGACAGCCAGGGCACTGCAACTAAATAACACAAATACAATAGGCACATTTGTGACTGTTACAAATATAACACCTTTTATACTAGTGCTACAAGATTTTGTCCTGTGCTACAAAACTATCAACCTCTGTAGCACCAGTGCTATGTGCAAAAAGAGTTAACGTACAGCCCTGTAAGCGGTCAGTATTTCAGAGTGCATCCATGGTTCAGCATGATTTTTAACCCTGGTGGTTCTTAGGTTCATGTTGTTAAGTATTGTTGTGAATTTGGTTTTGAATCCAATACATGTTTCTTCAACTAGTGTACCACTGAGCTCTTCTGACCAGTCCAGGCTCTCCAGTTCTTGATTAAAGGCCTCTCTAGAGTAGGTTTTGATGTCTCTAGATGTGACTGTTTTGTGACAGCCAGCCTTTTTGTTTTAGCTTTTTGCAGAATATCATATAATGATCACTTAACCCGCATGCCATCACCCCTTTGTTGGAGATCATGGACTTGTCAGGTCAGAATGAGATCAATGGTAGTTTGTGTTGAATCACATTATTGTGGGTTGGGTGATTATTAGCTGAAACCGTGCAGATCACAAAACCTACTGAAGGCCTTGAAGACGGTGCTTCCTTACGTAGCAGATCCGTGTTCCAGTCCCCAATAAGGAGAGTTTCTACACCTTCCACCCCAGATAAACACCCACCAAGTGTATTGTGCATCAACACCGACACGGCCTGCTCAACTATACCAGAGAGATGTCCATTTCACCCCAAAACACACCAGACCTCTCCAGAAAATAGATATGCTAACAATGCTAAAGTAAGCACAGAGGCTAGTCATAGCTTATTAGCACACAGAGAAGCTAACGTTGCTAGTGTTAGCTCAGAGGCTAACCGAGCTGGACATTGCACACAGAGCTAACAGCAGCACTGAGAGCTCAAAGCTAACTGCTAGCTAACCCAAACAACACTGATAAAGCAGGCGGCCTAATATCCTACTGATCAGTGCTTTAAGACTCAAGTCCAAAGGAGCATTTAAGTTTCATTTAACAAACCTGCTTTGTGTTTCTTCATCTCACTTTTAGGCATCTGGACATTCAGTATTTACGGTGGTGACCAATCTGTTCCTAGTTCAGACTCCTCCTTAGTCCATCCAATACTTCAAATATCTCTTCTGCTGCAGCTGCAGTTAGTCCGTTCTTTACACGATCTACATTCTAGATACGTTCTGATAATTATAGATTAGTATTATTCCATTAGCCATAGATAATTATAGATTAGTATTATTCCATTAATTATAGATTAGTATTATTCCATTAGCCATAGAGAATGAAGTGAATCACAAACAGCGGAGCGCAGCAGTGGCAGCACTGACGTAATTTCCACTGGGGCGAGTAGGGTAAATCTGCAGTGCCGCAGACCGGGGCGCCTGTACGTTAATGCCAAGCAAGCAGTGCAAAAATGCTTCCGCATTCGTCACCGCACGCTAGTGCGGTAAAGCGCCCTTCTTTTCAGACAAATGCTACCGTGCGTGCACCGGCGGCGGCGTGCTCGCTCAGGTGCGTGCGTGCGCCGGCGTGCTCGCGCGAGGTGCCCGCGCATGCGCATGAGATCCCGCCTTGAGCGGAGCTCAATATATATAAGTCACCGCCTCTTATTCAGTATCTACCAATAGCTCAATTGGCAAGGACACATGGCTGTGGATCCTATGGCTTGTTTGCTGGCGAGTTCGAATCCCATCGAAAATATTTTTTAACGTGATTTTTTTTTAACGTGTATTATTTCGCCGGTTAAGGTTATTTCGCCGGTTAAGGTTAGGCATGGTTAAGGTTAAGGTTAAGGTTAGGCATTGTTTCGGAGTTGGTTAAGGTTAGAACGGTTAAGTTTAGGCGCTGTTAAGGAGCTGGTTAAGGTTAGAGTTTGTCAAAGAGAATGGCAATATAATTTCTATGGTTAAGGTTAGGCATGGTTTCGGAGTTGGTTAAGGTTAGAACGGTTAAGTTTAGGCGTTGTTAAGGAGCTGGTTAAGGTTAGAGTTTGTCAAAGAGAATGGCAATAGACAGCCTATTTCCGCGCGACCTGGGCGCTGGGCGGCGGAAAATGAAAGGCGCATTACTGCATGCCACTACGATAAATTTTTGCACTGCTTGCTTGGCATAAAGCTACACGCGACCGGGGCGCGTGAATACTTTCCCTAAGCCAGTTGTCCTTCCGCGTTCGGTTTGCGCGATCTGATTGGCCACTGACGTTTATCTCAGCGCCCAATCGTGTTACTCCTAACAATCGCGCCTAGCTTTCAGTTCCACAGCCCAAGTCCTTCAGTCCGACAACATCACATCAATATAAATAACGTATTGTTTTCATCTCTCTATATTAACGTAACTCGCTATTCATATCAATCGAAATAACGTTCATCTCTCTATATTAACGTAACTAGCTATTCATATCAATCGAAATAACGTATTGTATTGTTTTCATCTCTCTATATTAACGTGATTCCATCAACACAACATAAATGTTCAAAACACGACTTCATTATTGCTTATCTCTGAACATTATTGCTTATCTCTGCTCTGTTTACGTTGGGTGGACGAGCAGTGAGTTTTAAAACTTTTAATATTGAGCACGGCATAAGTAGGTAATATGCTCTTGCGCGTGACGCGACTTTGGGTTTCATTATTCAGCCACAGGCAGGAGTTTTTAGATCACAGGCTGGTCATGCATAATCTCGCCCACCAGACTCTTCTACCGCGCAAGTCAATCAATAGATTACACTTTCTGTTTTTTCTTAATTAGTATATCAATGGGCGGCAGCAGTATAGTGATGCACGGCGGTAGCAGTATATTGATGCACGGCGTATATTGATGCACGCGGTAGTGAGTTAGTTGATAGTTAAAAGTTAGTTGATAGTTAGTAGTATATTGATGCAGGTAGGTAGCGCATGCAGGTAGGTAGTGTAATATTCATGCTTTGAATATATCTTTACTATATTATTCATGCTGTGAATATATCATTTACGACAGGCGCGCCAGGCGCACCTTGCTTATGTATACCTGACCAGGGGTCCTGACAGTCAGTTGGCTGCCAGCCGTGAATGGAGTTACACTCATGCTGAATGATACTTACCTTTGAATAAATATATAAACGCTATCTCCTCGTCCTGAAGATTATTCTATATAAATCGAATACGACATGGTGTCAGAAGCAGGATGAACATGGATATCAACGGAGTCCCGTCGCTACGGATGAATTGGGATTCTCTGGACTTACCGGGAGAATGGAAGAAGTTCAGGCAGCATGCAGAGTTGATGTTTTCGGGCCCACTCAAGAAGAAAGGAGAGGACGAGAAATGTAGCTACCTGCTATTGTGGAGCGGAGAAAGAGGGAGAGACATTCACAACACATGGACTCTCAGTGAAGATGAAGCAAAGGTATTGAAGAACTACTATGACAATTTCGAAGCATACGTACTTCCAAGGAGGAACACAATTTTCGCCAGGTACAAATTCCATGAGAAAACCCAGCAACCGAGCGAGTCATTCGAACAATTTGTCACTGCATTGAAACTACTGGTGAAAGACTGTGCATATGTGAACAATGATGAGATGGTTAGAGACCGCATAGTGTTTGGCATACACTCAGCAAAAGTAAGAGAGAAACTATTAAACGTTGGATCAGACTTGTCGTTAGACAAAGCGGTAGATATAGCTAGAGCCCACGAGCTAGCACAATCACAGATAAAGAGCTTTACTGGCGCCACGAGCAGCGCGCAGGAGCAGCTCGTGCACGAGGTGCACAGACATGAACAGAAGTATAGCGCTCAGAGATATCGCCCCAGAGCAGAGTGGACAGAGAGAGCGAACAGAGCGAGCGACACAGACACACGTAAGAACTGTGGATACTGTGGGGGTAGAGCTCACAAGGAAGGGGATAACTGTGTAGCTAGGGGAAAACAGTGCACGAAGTGTGGAAAATGGAACCACTTTGCCAAAGTCTGCAGGGCCGGTAGTTTCCAGAAAAAGTCAGTACACGAGATTAGCATGCGCTCTGAGTCAGGAGAAGAGTCAGACGAACTGTATGTAGACACCGTGACAGACAGACGGTTTGATGCAACAGAACAAGCGTTTGCAGACATACAAGTAGGAAAACAGGGCACAGAGCTTAAATTTAAGTTAGACACAGGTGCACAAGTAAATGTAATTCCTTTGAGAGAGTATCACAGTTTACAAGATAAACGAAAAATACAGCCTACTTCACGCAGACTGACAGGATATGGTGGAGAGAAGCTAGTGGTAAAGGGCACATGCACGTTAAAGTGTAAATACAAAGAGCGTGGCATGTTGTTAGACTTTTACATAGTAGACACTCAGGCACCCCCAGTTCTAGGTTTACAGGCATGCCTGAATATGGACCTCATTAAACTAGTATTGTCAGTAAATGCACACACAGATAAACAGACCATCATGGAAGAATACCACGACGTGTTTAAAGGGATAGGACTATTCCCAGGAGAGTGTCACATCCATATAGACTCAGACGCCACGCCAGTAGTCTGCCCACTGAGAAGGACACCGATCGCCCTGCGTGGCCGACTAAAGAAGGAGCTACAGAGTATGGAAGACACACAGATCATCGCTAGAGTCATCGAACCAACGGAGTGGGTCAGTGCACTGGTCATTGTTGAGAAACCACGCACAGGCAAGCTCAGACTATGTTTGGATCCTAAGGAGCTAAACAAGGCTATCAAGCGCCCGCACTACCCTCTGCCGACACTAGAGGACATCACACCCAGACTAACAGGCGCACGCTATTTCAGCGTACTGGATGCAAGGTCGGGATACTGGTCCATCAAGCTCTCCACAGAATCATCGAAGCTGACGACGTTCAACACACCGTTTGGACGATACAGATTCCTACGATTACCATTTGGGCTCGCTTCTGCCCAGGACGAGTTCCAACGAAAAATCGACGAGACATACGAGGGACTGAACGGAGTAGCAGCTATAGTAGACGACATCCTTGTATATGGCGCGACCAGAGAGGAACACGATAAGAACCTACATGCAATGATGGTGAGATCACGGGAGAGAGGCGTTCGGCTCAACGCAGACAAGTGCACCATCGGAGCCACCGAAGTGAGCTACTTCGGGCACATCCTTTCAGCTGACGGCATGAAGCCTGACCCAGGCAAGATAGCTGCCATCAAGGAGATGGAGGCGCCAAAGAGCCGTGCAGAACTGGAGACCGTGCTAGGTATGGTCAACTATCTGGCGAAATTCGCCCCGAGCCTCTCCGAGATCAACGCACCCATGAGACAGCTGCTTAAACAATCGAATGAGTTCCTGTGGGACGCGCAGCACGACGCTGCATTCCAAAAGATGAAAGACATACTTACCAGTGAACCTGGGCCAGTCCTCATCTACTTTGACCCAGATAAGGAGCTCAGCTTACAAGTGGACGCATCAAAGTATGGTCTGGGTGCTGTGCTGATGCAGGAAGGAAGGCCCATTAGCTACGCATCCAGATCACTCACGGACAGCGAGGTCAACTACGCACAAATCGAAAAGGAGATGTACGCAGTCCTTTATGGATTCAAACGTTTCCACCAATATGCCTACGGTCGCCATGTTATGGTGCAATCTGACCACAAGCCCCTGGAGTCGATCATGAAGAAACCGATCGCCGCAGCCCCACCGCGGTTACAGAGGATGATACTACAACTACACAAGTACAACTTCACGATCGTGCACCGCCCTGGGAAAGACATCCCAGTAGCCGACACGCTGTCCAGGAAATCACTCACCTCTCACGACGACGGTCTCAGTGAGGGGATGGACCTTCAGGTACACATGGTGTACAACAGCTTACCTGTACACGACGACAGGCTACAGGAGATCAGAGAAACAACAGACAATGACACACAGCTAAAGCTGCTCAGCCAGGCTATCCTGGAGGGATGGCCTGAGGAAAGAAAACAATGCCCCCAGAACATAACCGAATACTGGAATCACAGAGATGAACTATCCAAAACGAATGGAATAATTTTCAAAGGGGAGAAAATAGTCATCCCTACCAGCCTCAGAGGAGAGATGCTGATCAAGATCCATGCAGGCCACATGGGAATGGAAAAATGCAAACTGAGAGCACGAGACATCATGTTCTGGCCTGGAATGGGTAGACATATAGAGCAAGTCGTGGAGAAGTGCTCAATATGCCAAGAGCGCCGCCCATCAAACACCAAGGAGCCCATGATGCCTCATCGTATCCCAGACCGCCCCTGGCAGGTTGTAGGGACAGATCTCTTTAACTGGAACAACCAGGACTATGTTGTGACCGTCGACTACTACAGCAGATTCTTCGAACTAGACAGACTTCACAGCACCACATCGGCAGCTGTTGTCCACAAGCTAAAGGCAGCCTGTGCCAGGCATGGCGTCCCAGAGACCATAGTCTCAGACAACGGACCACAATACAAGTCTAAAGAGTTCGAGGCATTCGCCAAGTCGTGGGAGTTTACACACGTCACGTCAAGCCCACACTATCCGCAAAGCAACGGACTAGCGGAGAGAACCGTGAAGACGGCAAAGTCACTCATGGACAAGGCTAAGGCAGACGGAAGAGACCCGTACCTAAGCCTCCTGGAAGATCGTAACACCCCAGTCGACAACTTCAAATCGCCGGCACAGCTGTTGATGAGCCGCAGGCTACGCTCAACCCTCCCGAGCACCAACCAACAGCTGCGGCCAGGGGTAGTAAGCCAAAAAGATGGACATGACAAGCGAGTGCAGAGACAAAAGCACCAGAAGAAATACTATGACAGGTCAGCTAGACCGCTGCCCCCACTACAGTGTGGTGAATCTGTCAGGCTACAAGAACTTGGACGCTGGAGGCCAGCAGTAGTCATACAACCAGCCGACACTGCGCGGTCATACCACGTTCGCACCCAAGATGGACGCGAATACCGCCGCAACCGCAGGCACCTGAGGGACACAAAAGAGGAACACTTCCAGGACAGCGACGGTATGCCAAGTCCAGAGTGCGTCGATCAACCGCCGGAGACCAACGACCCTGAACTGTCAGAGGACTCAGAAGAGAACTCAGCTTCATACTACACCAGATCCGGCCGAGCAGTGAAGCCTCGCGACATTTTAGACCTATAAATGTACAGGGTGCAGGCGGATCGCTGCCCTATTATAACACCATTTGCCACATTGAAAAAAAAAAAAAAAAAAAGGTGGTGAAATGTAACAATTATTAATTGTATTATTGTATTATTAATGTATGCTGAAATGATGACTTACTATATGTGTTGAATGTATGACCTACTTACCTTGCTTAATTGTCGATATATTCCCATTTTGTTAGCAAGCTACTTCTACAAATAAGAACTGCATATGGTAAGAGTGTTGAGACACGACCAAATAAGCCATGAATACATACCTTATTCACAGCTGAAGTATTCAAATATTAAAGCAGACTATCCAGAATAAGAGGGCACACAATACGAACTGTAATACCTTGATACATGAATCTTTATGTTTAACATATTAATCCTACCTGTTTACATTGCCTGGTCCTGACACAGGTAACGCACTTGTTATTGTTTACAAAAGAAACTCTTACAGAGTATTGCACAACCCTTCTTAATTTCAATTTTGTTCATAGCTTATTAAGCTTTCTTTAAAAGAAGGAGGATGTAATATTCATGCTTTGAATATATCTTTACTATATTATTCATGCTGTGAATATATCATTTACGACAGGCGCGCCAGGCGCACCTTGCTTATGTATACCTGACCAGGGGTCCTGACAGTCAGTTGGCTGCCAGCCGTGAATGGAGTTACACTCATGCTAAATGATACTTACCTTTGAATAAATATATAAACGCTATCTCCTCGTCCTGAAGATTATTCTATATAAATCGAATACGACAGGTAGCTGATGCGACGGACTTGTGGAGCTGAAAGTTCTGATAGCTAATTACGTTAATATAGAGAGATGAAAACAATACGTTATTTATATTGATGTGATGTTGTCGGACTGAAGGACTTGGGCTGTGGAACTGAAAGCTAGCCGCGATTGTTAGGAGTAACGCGATTGGGCGCTGAGAGAAGCGTCAGTGGCCAATCAGATTGCGCAAACCGAACACAGAAGGACAACTGGCTTAGGGAAAGTATTCACGCGACCGGCGCCTGTACTGTGCGGTGCACTACTGCGCATGCGAGAAACAAAGTAACATTATAGGACACTAGAAACATAAAGTAACATATGGAAAATAGGACCTAATGTCCAAAATAGCGAAATAGGTATGTCGTGTATGTTGTCTATTTACACAACTACATAATACAAGAATCACGGAGATGTTGATAGCGTTGAACCCATGGCTTTAATGACGTACCCCCAACCCGGCAGTACATTTATATGACCTGTGCGTAACGTAAGCACGCATGACCAGAGGGGCGTATGTAGACTAACGTTAATTAGTCCCTGTACTAACTCCATACATTACACATCCTCCCCCTTTAGCTTAACGGTAGGCCTATATATAATAACAAAGAATAAACAAAATAACTATGATATTATGTTTTCAAACATGTCTGAATACAAAACAACATGGCCTTTAGGCTACAGATCAAGTCTCTGAGGCGGTTTACGCTGCCTCTCTGGGTAGCGACTCACTGGCTCGCTTGAGAGCGGGGAACCAGGCTGTGGAGACATCGCAGGTGGTGAGGTATCAGCACTAGAGCTCTCAGTTTCGGACGGAGCTGCGGTGGGTGGTGCTGAGTAAACTGGATTGTCTGAGCAAACTGGATTGTCTATTTCCTGCTCAGGTGAGTCCAGGCCAGGTGACACACTGTTCTGTACCTGAGTGTCCAGGATTTGGTCAACATGACGTCTCCATAAATCATCTCCCATGTCCACAGTATACATCAGTGGTCCATCACGTGAAGTGATTGTTCCGGTGTTCCACTTGTCCTTCCGATAATCACGAGCGAGAACCGTCTGTCCTACTTTGAAGCTCCTTGTTGGTTTTTCGTTAAGATGTTTGAACTGTTTGTCCTCCACATCACGTCGCACATCTGGTTTGAGAAGGTCCATGTGAGATCTTAGGTTTCTTTTGAGAAACAGCATAGCTGGCGTCTGGTTGGTAGTGGCGTGTGTGGCATTGCGATATGCAAAGAGGAATTTGTCGATTTTGTGCTGGATCGGTAGATCTACATTATCCATCGTTTTGATTGCTTTCTTGAATGTCTGCACAAATCTTTCTGCTAAGCCATTCGTGGCTGGATGGTATGGTGCAGATGTGAAGTGCTTGATTCCATTTTTCTTTACAAACATCTGGAATTCATCCGAAACGAACTGGCGTCCATTATCTGTGCATATCTGTTGTGCTAAACCATTCCTGGCGAACACAGTCCTCAGCACAGAAATGGTCTTCTCAGATGTAGTTGACTTCATTTTTATCACTTCCGGCCATTTTGAATGCGCATCTACAGCGATCAAGAACATTGAGTCTTTGAATGGTCCTGCGAAATCAAGGTGTACTTGCTGCCACAGTGATGATGGCCATTCCCATGGATGTAGAGCAGCCTGTGGTGGTGCATTCTGCATCTTCTGACATCCGGGGCAGCTCTTTGCCATGTCCTCGATTTGCTTATCGATTCCTGGCCACCACATATAACTGCGGCCCAGGCTCTTCATCTTTACGGTTCCCAGGTGTCCTTCATGTAATGCTTCCAACACTGGTGCGCAGCTTGGACGGAATCACTACTCGTGAACCACACATCAGCGTTCCCTGGCACACTGACAGTTGCTCTCTCTCCTCGCTGAGAATGCTGGTAGTAGGTAAGAACGGAGCTGAGACACATTCTCTGGTGGTGATGCTTTAAGCACAGCTTCAATCTTGTCCTGAGATTTGTGTAGGCCGTTCTTGTTGATCACATGTCCGCAGTAGGATATTTCCTTTTTGAAAAACTCACATTTTGGTTGGTTAGCTCGAAGTCCATATTCCCGCAGCCTTGTGAGCACCTGTTCCAGGTTTGATAGATGCTCCTGATCATCCTTGCCGGTGACAAGAATGTCGTCAAGGTAACACTGTGTACCTGGGACTCCTTGTAGTACCTGGTCCATTGTCCTCTGCCAGATAGCTGGGGCTGAAGCTATACCAAACACAAGGCGGTTGTATTGGTAAAGGCCTTTGTGTGTGTTGATAGTCAGATACGGCTTTGATGAATCCTCAACCTCCATCTGAAGGTAAGCTTGAGCCAGGTCAATTTTAGTGAAACATTCCCCTCCTGACAGGGAGGCGAAGATGTCCTCTATACGGTACGGTGTGGAGCACTGCATTTACAGTTACTTTAAAGTCCCCACAAATGCGCACTTTACTTTGACTTCCTGGCTTTGTGTCTGTGTTTTTCTTCATTACTGGGACTATGGGCGTTGCCCATTCACTCCACTCCACCTTGGACAGCACTCCTGTCTGTTCCAAGCTTTTCAACTCCGCTTCTACTGCGGGGCGGATTGCATAAGGCACGGACCGGGCTTCATGAAATTTCGGGCTTGCATTCTCCTCTATCTCAATCTTTGCCTTTATACCTTTTAGTGTTCCCAGTCCCTTTCCGAACACTTCATGTGCCTCTGCGAGTATCTTTGACAGTCTCCCAGATGTGGCATTCTTCTCATCTCCTGCTGACACACAAAGATTTAACAGCATGCCAGTCCAGTTAAATTTTTCTGAGCCACTTACGGCCAAACAGCGGAGGACCCCCATTTGGTATAACATACATGTCCAGCTCCTTAGTTTTGTCTTTGTATTTCACTGTGACCCGCATTTTCCCTTTTGGAGCCACACTTTCTCCAGTGTAAGTCTTCAGCAACACCTTTGTAATTTTCAGAGCTATCTGTGGATACAGTCTTTTGTAGTCGTTCTCAGAAATCACTGATAAGGCGGAGCCTGTGTCCAACTCCATTTTGAGTCTCGCTCCTGCCACTTCTGGAGTGATCCATATTATTTTATGTGCATTTGTCTCTTTCATGTGATGCAGCTCTATACATCCTAAGTCACTGCTCTCTGAATCACTTTCTTGTTCATCTGAACTCTTTTCAGTCACTTTATGCAGCTTTTTGTATTTCCCTTTGGGTGCTGCTTTCCTGCAACTTTGCGTTTTGTCAGAGTACTGTTTTTTTCCTGATTTGCACACTCTCTCAATGTGACCTTGCTTTTGACATTTTCTACACTCTTTGTCTTTGAACCAACATTCATCTGGATCGTGTGATGTCTTGCCACAACGATAACATTGCTTTCCTGGTTTCAGTGACATTATATTGGTTTCATACTCTATCCCCTTTTGTTGTATTTCTGATGCTCCCCTTGCTGCAGTTTCCAAGCGCCTTTTTATAATCAAGGTCTTTCTCTGACAGTAGTTTCTTTTGTGTGGCTTCATTATGCATACCACAAACTAGTCTGTCCCTCAAGGCATCATTTAGGCCTAGTCTGAAATCACAGTGTTCTGACAATCTGCGTAGCTCTGCAACATATTCAGATATGCTTTCCCCTTTGTTCTGATTTCGCTTGTGAAATTTGAAAATTTGAATCTCTCTGCAATTACCAATGGTTTGGGCTCAAGTGGTTTTAAAGAGTATCCTGAATTTCTTTGAATGTCATCTCTGCGGGCTTCACAGGTGCTAGCAAATTGCGCCCATTACACTCAACAGAACGACAGCTTTTTGTTCATCGCCGATAAGATTTGCCTGGCAATAAAGCTCCACTCTTTCAACATAACATGTCCGGTCTTCAATACTGCTATCAAATGCAGCCAAAGTGCCAATCAACAACATATTTTTTTTCATTCAGTCCAAGATTACAAGGTACTTACATTTTCTAATGTCCAAAATAGCTAAATAGGTACATTTTCACTGAAAGACATCTTTGGTTATTTTTCAACAAAGAATAATGAATGCTTAAAGTAATAAGTATATAAGTAAAACCTAGGATGGCTTAGAGTAGACGACAGAGTACAGCAACTTGCAATGGGCCTGGTCTACAAATATAATAAATACTTACTTACAAGATACACTATACGACTAAGGTACCCATGTACATGTCAAAATACTTCCCAAAGGTCATTGAATACCACGACCACAACACCAGAGGAAGCTCAACAAATCATGTTAAACCCAGATTCGGCTCAAACAAGGGACTAAACACGTTTCGCAATTATGCCACATCAATCTGGAACGCCTTACCCAAAGCTGTAAAGGAATGTGAATCCCTACCCACCCCCTCCTAATAGACAGTCTCCTCCCCACCGTATGTATATTTCTCTCCTACCCACCCACCCCCTCCTAATGTACAGTCTCCTCCCCATCATATGTATATACTCTCTGTCAGGATCTATGGGTAACAGTACTGTATATTTGCATATCGTATATATGTCACAAATGTAACAGTACTAAATACCTGTATGTCATGTATGTCCCTATGCCATAAATGTCATGTATGTTGTGTATGTCATAAATGTCGCTATGAATTGAAAATGGGGGACCCTGATGTAAACAAGACAAACGTCTTTCTCTGGTCTGCATCCCCTTAACAATTGTGTGTATTGAGCCGTACTGTATTGTACTAGTCAGACTACTGCTTGACCTGACTCCTAGAACCCACCTCACCCCTGCACACTTTGCCAACCTAGGATGGCTTAGAGTAGAGGACAGAGTACAGCAACTTGCAATGGGCCTGGTCTACAAGATACACTACATGACCAAGGTACCCATGTACATGTCAAAATACTTCCCAAAGGTCAGTGAATACCACGATCACAACACCAGAGGGAGCTCCACAAATCATGTAAAACCCAGATTTGGCTCAAACAAGGGACTAAACACTTTTCGCAATTATGCCACAACAATGTGGAACGCCCTACCCAAAGCTGTAAAGGAATGTGAATCACTACCCACCTTCAAAAACACTCTCAAAGAACACCTACGGGAGACTGCAATTCAAATCTGGCCCCTACAAATGTCCTAACCCAGTTGAGGTCTGCATCCTCTTAACAATTGTATGTATTGAGCTGTACTGTACTGTACCCATTCTGCAATCTGTTAATAAACTTTTCAATCAATCAATTCAATCACACATTCTGCAATCTGTTAAATAAAGTTTTCATTCATTCATACTATATAGGTTAATTAAACCAGAGCTAGAAAGAGCAAGAAAAAAACAGACTCTTATACTCTCACCTGCCTCCAATGTAGCCCCCCACCCCACCCAACCACCTCCAATGTACAGTTTTCCCCACCTACCCAACCTCCTCCAATGTACAGTTTCTTCCCCCTCAACTGATAGACTTGATTGATTGATTGAAAACTTTATTAACAGATTGCAGAATGGGTACAGTACAGTACAGCTCAATACATACAATTGTTAAGGGGATGCAGACCAGAGAAATACTTTCGTCTAGTTTACATCAGGGTCCCCCATTTTCAATTCATCATAACATATATGACATACACGACATACAGATAGACAGTACTGCTACATCTATACATTTATGACATACCAGATCTACAAATATACAAGAAAAGAGTACAAAAAGAGTCTAAAAAGAGAGTATATATATTTGAGGGGGAAGAAACTGTACATTGGAGGTGGTTGGGTGGGGGGGGACTACATTGGACTGAGGCAGGTGAGAGTATAAGAGTCCGTTTTTTATAGCTCTTTCTAGCTCTGGTTTAATTAACCTATATAGTATTACTTTAAGCATTTAACTGAGGGCACTCGAAGCGCAGTAAGTGTAAAATAATGAGTTACGGTCAATGGGATGTTTTTATGGTAAGCTATTTAGGAATCCCCTTATGGAAATGCAGGGGGCATAGCAGATCAAGATAATGGTCTGATCTGTCGGACAGGGGAGACATACAGTCAAGACCATAAATATTTGGACATCAACGTAATTTTCATTATTTTGGCTCTACACACCACCAGAATGGATTTGAAATGAAACAATATGTGTTTTAAGTGCAGAGAGAGAAGAGACAGAGGGAGGGATATAATAATACACACAGGGAGAGAGAAGACACATACAGTGTAACAGAGCGGCTTTAACCTGCCTGGTAAAAGTGCGCCTGTCCCTTTATGGCTGTCAATTACTGATGTGCTCATATGGGCTGATAGCGGATAGAGAGAGACGTGAGAGCGGAAGTGAGAGCGGCGAGTTTGGATGTTTCAATGAAGGAAGACATGCAGCCGATATAGAGAACAGTGAGAAAGTGAACCGTATTAGATAATGTTGAAGACGCGCAAATAAACCTTACCTGGCACGGGATGACAAACGTGTATTAGTCCGGACATCTACCTGATCATCTTCACCCAACGCGAACTTCTGTGCGGTAGGCTACATGCTGCACTGTGTTTGTTGCCCCTGTTCCGAGGCTGTGACGCAAGCGTCTCCGACTCCAACACAATTCCCCTCTCCAAGCTTCCTACGGGCGGTAGCTGTTATGGTTTGACACCGACCCCAAACGCAACGACACAAGAGAGTAGGATTCAGAGTTGCCAAATACGAGGGCTTGTTTATTTGGTACTAAGAATAAGAGAAACAGGGAAAGCAGGTCAAACAAGACAGGTACAATGATCAAGGGGCAAAGTTCTGCTGCTCTGCAGCTTCTCCCGTGAGGGTTGTCTTGGGAAGCAGGTGTTGACTTCTGAACCGCTCTGCAGAATCCTCTCGGCGGGTTCTCAGATGTTGTGGCGAGACCGAGAGAGGGAGAGAGGGAACGAGTCAGTGACAGAGCAGTCTTAAACGAGCAGGAGAACAGGGTCGTACAATTCTTCGTGTTAACAACACAGTGAGCACAGTTCCAAACACAGCCCAAGTGAATCTCTTCGTGTTAACAACACAGAGAGCACAATTCCAAAAACAGCCCAAGTGAAACTCTTCGTGTTAACAACACAGTGAGCTAACTCCAAACACAGTCCCAGTGAATATCTTCATGTAAACACACAGTGAATATCTTCATGTAAACACACAGTGAATATCTTCATGTAAACACACAGTCCAATTGTGAAATAATATCTTCGGTGTGAGCAAACACACAGTGGATATCTTCATGTAAACACACAGTCCAATTGTGGAATAATATCTTCGGTGTGAGCTAGCACACAGAGGGAGATGGTAGATCCCAAAATATCATTCCATAAAGGAACAAGCAAAAATAGATAAATGGCTGGGTGAGTGACTGTCTGACAAAAAGGTGGTAGTCTTCAGTGTAAGTTTACACACGAAAAACGGAATAGGTCAAGAACAGTCAAATAGATAACTCACCCAGACGAGATGCGTAATTGGAACTGGAACAACAGTGGAGGCGAGCGCGCGCCACGGGAGCAGGTATCCAAGCGAAGGCCTCTAGGAATTCCTGGAGAACAGCACAGAGAAAAAAGCAGCAGCAACCTGCAACGGGGAAAAATATCCAGATGCGACAAAACAAGACGATCCAACAACTTAGGGTGGGGAAAAACGGGGTATAAATAATGAGGGATCGATTGATTGAAAAGCGTGGGGAAGTGAGAGAACCAATCAGCGACGTCTCTGATGACGTCAACGGGGAGAAAGCAGTGACAGCTGGGGAATGTGATTGAAAAGCGTGGGGAAGAGAGAGAACCAATCAGCGACGTCTCTGATGACGTCAACGGGGAGAAACGTGTGAACGAGGGGATAGAACCAATTGACAGAAAATTAATGAAAACAAAGCGAGGGTGGTTAAAGGAACAGAACGAGTGAGAGCGCAAGGACAGAAACCTCACAGTACCCCCCCCTCCACGGGAGCCACCCGGCGACCAGGCCGACCCGGCTCGTCAGGATGGGCCCGATGGAAGTCGGTGATCAAGCCGGGATCCACGATGAGCTGCCGGGAGACCCAGCTACGCTCCTCAGGGCCGTAACCCTCCCAGTCCACCAGGTATTGGAACCCCCGGCCCCGCCGACGAACGCCCATCAACCGGCGGACCTGCCACTGGGGGTGACCATCCACTAGCACAGGAGGCGGCGGATCAGGAGCTGGAGGCATAAGGGGACAGAGGGAGACGGGCTTAACCCGGGAGACATGGAACACGGGGTGGATGTGCATGGATGCAGGAAGCTTCAGGCGCAGGGCCGCCGGACTGAGTACTTTCAGGACCTCGAAAGGCCCGACGAAGCGGGGGTTGAGCTTCTTGGCCGAGGACCGTAGCGGGAGGTCCTTCGCGGAGAGCCACACCCTCTGCCCAGGGCGGTAAGTCGGCGCGGGAACCCGGCGCCGGTCGGCACCACGACAGGCGCGCTCAGATGTTCGGAGCAGCGCGGTCCTGGTGATCTCCCAAACTCGACGGCAGCGGTCGAGGTGGACCTGCACGGAGGGAACTGCCACTTCCGTCTCCAGTGCGGGAAAAAGAGGGGGCTGGTAGCCCAGGGAGGCCTCAAAAGGGGAGAGGCCGGTGGCGGAACTGACCATTGAGTTGATGGAGTACTCAACCCAGGGAAGGAAACGGCTCCAGGATGCCGGCCTCTCGGCTGCCACACACCGAAGAGCAGACTCCACGCTCTGGTTCATCCTCTCCGTCTGCCCGTTTGTTTGGGGATGATAGCCAGAGGAGAGACTGACCGTTGCCCCCAATCCTTTGCAGAAAGCCCGCCATACCTGGGAGGTGAACTGGGGCCCCCGGTCAGAGACGATGTCCTGGGGAAAGCCGTGAAGGCGGAACACGTGGTGCGTCAGGAGGTCCGCCGTCTCGGCTGCTGAGGGAAGCTTGGAGAGGGCCACGAGGTGGACCCCCTTGCTGAATCGATCCACCACGGTCAGAAGGCAGGTGTTCCCCTGGGAGGAGGGTAGACCAGTGACGAAGTCGAGCGCCACATGTGACCACGGACGGCTTGGAACGGGAAGGTGCTGCAAGAGCCCGGAGGGTGCCTGGTGAGAGGCCTTGCTGCGGGCACAGACCGCGCAGGCCAATACGAACTCCTTGACGTCGTTCCGCATGGTGGGCCACCAGAAACGACGAGCCAGGAAGGAGAACGTGCGATGGACGCCTGGGTGGCAGGCGAACCGGCTGGTATGGCCCCACAGCAGTACCTGGGACCGGACAGAGTCTGGGACGAAGAGACGGCTCCTAGGGACGTTGCTTGGAGCACGTTGGAAGCGAAGGGCACGCCTCACCACACCCTCGATGCCCAAGGTGATGGCTCCAACCACTCGGGCCTCCGGGATGATGGGAGATGGGACCTCAGAGGATGGAGCCCCCTTGGCAGGGCCGCCTGGGAGAAATGCGAGGCCCTGTGCGAGATTGAACGCGAGCCCCCCCCCCCCCCCCCCCCCCCCCAAAGGTAAAAAAAAAAAAAAGAAAAATATATATATATATATATATATATATATTTTTTTTTTTTTTTTTTTTTTTTTTATATATACAGTCAACATATTCTTAAATAATAGCGCTGCCCGAGGCGGGGCATGATACAGTCAACATATAGCAAAAGAGAGAGCGAGAGAGAGCTCCCGTTCTACAGTCAATATACAGTGTACAGAGAGAGAGAGAACATGTGTTTGTCATGTGTGTGTGTGTTAGAGAGAGACTAGAGCATGTATGACAGATTCAAAAGGACAAAGATCAAAAGAGAGAGAGAGAGAGAGAGAGAGAGAGAGAGAGAGACACATTGGAAAGAAATTGAAATGCTATTTGGGCCTAAACAGAGAGTACACAGTGGCAGAATACCTGAGCACTGTGACTGAAGATCCTTGAGCACAGCCTAGCCATCGAGAAAGGCCGCCATAGGCAGACTGTGTGTGTTAGAAAGAGAGAGAGAGAGAGAGAGAGAACATGTGTGTTTGTCATGTGTGTGTGTGTTAGAGACTAGAGCATGTATGACAGATTCAAAAGGACAAAGATCAACACTTAAATCCAACAAGAAGAGCAGGGTATACCAGAGAAACCAAAGCAAGGAGCCAATGGCCGACATCAGCTAAATAGGCTAGCCAGGTACTCTGTGACACCAGGCCACACACAGCTTTGGCCAATGGCCCAACGCTACACAAGCTACACAAGCTACACAAGCTACACAAGCTACACCATTCACACACAGCACATGTCGTATCTCCAAATGTTGTGAAGTAGCATATGTTTTGCCTGGAAAAAAACATTGTTATTAACAAAACATTCGGGAGGGGAAGGAAGTAAGAGTGGGGTAATGTCATGACATTTTCATTAATCTTAGTTACCTGCACGAGGGCGCAGGGCGAAAGGCCGCGCAACACAGGTCTCCACGTTGACGAAAGTCCTCAGCGCGCCTCCCTCCACCTTCGCTCCCCACCCCTCCCTCCTGGTATAGTACGGGGGGCCACGGCTCCGGCCGAGGAGACTGGGTGTGGGGAGGACGTGGTGGGCCGACAGCCAGCCAGCCAGCCCACACATGGCGTCTGGCTAACAGTTAGCTCAATCAGGCACGTGGCTCTATGTAGCTGCATACAGCCAGGTGCTCTCACCACCAGCAGGCACACACCGTTAGCGTTAGCTACTAGTAGTATTAGCTACAGTAGTCGACCAGTTTGGCTCCAGAGAGAGAAAGACAGATCCACGGCGGGTATATAATCATATGTTGACTCACGGTCACTCACCATAACGCAGTATCAACGTCACGTGGAAGGAGACTTTCTTGGCCCCACGGTGTAATTTCTTCTTCTTCTTCTTCGAGTACTTTCCGGCAGACTGGACACCTTTCGGCGTATTGCTTCTTTTGAAAAGACATCCACTCGCCTCGCCTCGCTCCTCTGGATAGGTTAGCCGTTAGCTAAGCTAGCTACTAGCCGGCGACAGCATCATGGCGACTTGGCCCACGGTGTAATTCTTCTTCTTCTTCTTCTTCTTCTTCGAGTACTTTCCGGCAGACTGGACACCTTTCGGCATATTGCTGCCTAACAGATTTATCTGCTCACAAGTTCTCTTCTCCTTCTTTTGAAAAGACATCCACTCGCCTCGCTCCTCTGAATAGCGCTGAATTATCTACCTCGTGTGTCTTCTTCTTCTATTTGGTATTACGGCGGTCGGCGGACGGGCCGGAAACACTATCCTAAAATCTGTAGAGCAGCAAATCCGCAGAAACCGGAAAACTGCAGTCTGCAGAGCCAGGAAGTCAGACACATTCTACAAACGTGTCTAATGTGAAATATATAAGCATATAAGCAAAACTAGATTTTAGGTCTGTGATGAAAAAGGGCCTTGCGGGAAGGGGGGCCTCACAAAAAAATAAAAAAAAATCCGCTCTCCACCGCCGCCAATCGGAACTCCATGACATAGTCCGTCACCCTGCTGCTCCCTTGTCGGAAGGTCCCCAACCGGGCTCCAGGGTCCAGACCTCGGGCTGGATGGTGGAACACTCTGCGGAGCTCCGCCACGAAGTCTGGGTAAGAGAACAAAAAATCTGCCTCCATTGCCCAGGAGGAAGTGACCCACTGGGCAGCATGGCCTGAAAGTAGGTTGGTTATATAAGCCACTCGGGACCCATGAGCAGAAAAACGGCTTGGTTGATGACGGAAAACCAACTCACATTGCATGATGAATGTGGCACACTCCTCGGGATTACCGTCGAACAGCCGTGGGACGGAGAGATGGGGTTCCCGAGGTGCGAGATCTGCTGGGGCTGCGGGGAATGTTCCTGAAGGGTATGAGAGATGAAAAGTGTTAACGGCGTCGCCCAGCGAGTTAAGCTGAGCGAGAATCTCGGACTGTTGTCCCGCCATAGCGGCCATAGAACCCTGCATAGGCAAGACCTGGTCCCTGAGGTCTTGCACCGCAGCCGCAGCCCGCTCTAATTGGAGACCGTGATCCCTGGTCAACTCGACTTGAATAGCAAGTGCGGTCTTGACCCTCTCTGTGTCGGCTGGGGTCGTCATATTGTTGGTTGGATCGTAATGTTATGGTTTGACACCGACCCCAAACGCAACGACACAAGAGAGTAGGATTCAGAGTTGCCAAAATACGAGGGCTTGTTTATTTGGTACTAAGAATAAGAGAAACAGGGAAAGCAGGTCAAACAAGACAGGTACAATGATCAAGGGGCAAAGTTCTGCTGCTCTGCAGCTTCTCCCGTGAGGGTTGTCTTGGGAAGCAGGTGTTGACTTCTGAACCGCTCTGCAGAATCCTCTCGGCGGGTTCTCAGATGTTGTGGCGAGACCGAGAGAGGGAGAGAGGGAACGAGTCAGTGACAGAGCAGTCTTAAACGAGCAGGAGAACAGGGTCGTACAATTCTTCGTGTTAACAACACAGTGAGCACAGTTCCAAACACAGCCCAAGTGAATCTCTTCGTGTTAACAACACAGAGAGCACAATTCCAAAAACAGCCCAAGTGAAACTCTTCGTGTTAACAACACAGTGAGCTAACTCCAAACACAGTCCCAGTGAATATCTTCATGTAAACACACAGTGAATATCTTCATGTAAACACACAGTGAATATCTTCATGTAAACACACAGTCCAATTGTGAAATAATATCTTCGGTGTGAGCAAACACACAGTGGATATCTTCATGTAAACACACAGTCCAATTGTGGAATAATATCTTCGGTGTGAGCTAGCACACAGAGGGAGATGGTAGATCCCAAAATATCATTCCATAAAGGAACAAGCAAAAATAGATAAATGGCTGGGTGAGTGACTGTCTGACAAAAAGGTGGTAGTCTTCAGTGTAAGTTTACACACGAAAAACGGAATAGGTCAAGAACAGTCAAATAGATAACTCACCCAGACGAGATGCGTAATTGGAACTGGAACAACAGTGGAGGCGAGCGCGCGCCACGGGAGCAGGTATCCAAGCGAAGGCCTCTAGGAATTCCTGGAGAACAGCACAGAGAAAAAAGCAGCAGCAACAGCAACGGGGAAAAATATCCAGAGACAAATCAAGGCGACAAAACAAGACGATCCAACAACTTAGGGTGGGGAAAAACGGGGTATAAATAATGAGGGATCGATTGATTGAAAAGCGTGGGGAAGTGAGAGAACCAATCAGCGACGTCTCTGATGACGTCAACGGGGAGAAAGCAGTGACAGCTGGGGAATGTGATTGAAAAGCGTGGGGAAGAGAGAGAACCAATCAGCGACGTCTCTGATGACGTCAACGGGGAGAAACGTGTGAACGAGGGGATAGAACCAATTGACAGAAAATGAATGAAAACAAAGCGAGGGTGGTTAAAGGAACAGAACGAGTGAGAGCGCAAGGACAGAAACCTCACAGTAGCACATAGCCTACCCCTCACGGTCCTCTCCAGCCCTAACCCAAACGCCCCAAGCCCAAACGCCCCTCTCTCCCCCTTGCACTCGCATCACACACAACACACACATATTTTCTTTTGAGACATTCTATTTTTGGGTCATTCATTCGCTCATTTGCGTTGCGTTCATCACAAACTATTGAGTGTCTGAACTATTGACAAATGCATACACATGATCACTGACTGAACTGAATTGAGTGACCGGACTGGTTTAGGGAAATTTAATACACATGCTGGACTGAAAATGAATTATTTATTTTGTGAAATGTTTGCTTATGATTTGAATTGAATCCAATACATGGACATTTTGATTTTGAATTGAGCATGACTCTTGAGTGATTTATGAATTTATGAAAAGGTAATATTGATTGATACATTTTTGCAAACTAACCTATGATTTAGCTTGCTAATTAGTCTAGGCCTACTATGAATTAAGTTATTTGTCTACCTTTATGTGGTACAGTCTTATGCCGGAGCTATAGGCCTAATTAACCAATTAAAAAAGTAATTTGATTTGCATTGGCAGGTTTTGGCCCTGTCTGGCGCCCAACTGGAAACATATTAAAGGCACTATAAGTAGACACCGCTACATAAAATGGCGCCCAACGTGGGGCCTAGCCATAGACGGGTATATAAGGCCAGGCTAGGCTATGCCTACCCAAACCGGCAGCCCAGTCTGCGCATTATTATAGGCAGCCTAGGCTACGATATTGTGTGTGTGGGCTGCTGCAGCCGGGTGGTGACAATATGCAAGGGTCGGCCAACCAAGGTGTCAAAGGCAGTAGTGTGGTGGCCGTTTAACATTCCAGACTGCAGGCAGTAACCAATCACGCCGCATCATCAAACTAACCGATGCCAGTCTGGTCTTCAAATTCCTCCATGGTCTAGCCCCACCCCCACTTTCCGATTTTTTTCACGTCCAGGTTCACCAGAACTGTTGTACCGGGTGACTTGGCTGTTCCATTAAGGACAAGTACATTTAGCAAATTAGCCCTCTCCGTGAGAGCTGCCAAGACCTGGAACTCCATTCCAAGTTACATGCCGCCTGGGCATAACACGGATCACCTGAGGCCAAGGGCTTGCTCTACGAGGGCATGATGAGACTGAGTCAGAGTTAATCAAATCATGGAAACTTTTTAGAGCTACTATGTACATTGTTTTCAAAGCATGATGAGATCCAAATTATGGAAAACGTTTCCTTCATTGCCGTCGGCACCGCAACTTGTGAACGGTCTTTCCCAATGTAATCGGGAAATATTAAAGGACAAAACAATGAGCCGTTTACATTAATCATTCTGAGTCATTATTAATAATAGAAACGTTTATTTCACCGTGGCCACAATGAAAGTTCAGTTTACAGTCAGAGACCACATGTTCACACAGTAGCTCTGGCCATAAAATTACCCCAAGCTCTGGTCAGACATACAATTAAATACATGAAATGACGTAGAAGAAACAAAATGGCTGGTTAGAGAAATTAACAATACGACTATGTTATGGCTATAGCCTGGAAGGAAAACAGCTTCGTCTAACACAGGGGTGGGCAATTATTTTTCCCAGGGGGCCAAATGAACAACTGAAAATATTTTGGAGGGCCGGGCCAAAATTCCGAACTCAATTATGCATAATATACATTTTATTTCTATATAAAAAGCAGTAATGGCATTGTTTTGACCGCTGGTAAGAGTGTATGAGGCAATTAAAAGGTAAGGTTAGCTTTAAAAAATATCATTTATTCAAATAGAATTTCCAAAATGATAAACAAAATGTGAAACATTTAACTCATTTTCAGTCACATTAATAACAAAGGGCATTTTGAGTTTCATATACTATTCAAACAAGGATCTTCTTAGCTTTCTAAAGACATCACATCATCTTTGTAGCCAAAATAAACAAGACATGTGACTGAACTGTGTAGCTGTGTAAAGAAAAGTGTCCCAGTTTTGCAGCCTTTTTGACTTTACATGCCTATATTAAACATTTAATGTTTTCAGAACTGTGCAAAAAATATATATATATATCATGTGTCCCATTTCACTTGTTATATTTCCACATTTTAGTGTTCTTCAGTTCTTTTTTTTACTGTGCAGACAAAAAGAAAAGGATCAAGTGTCCCATTTCACTTGTTATATTCCCACATTTTAGTGTTCTTCAGTTCTTTTTTTTCGTTCAGTGTGAGAAATCCAGTCTCTTTTGAGCTTTAACAAGTCCATCAAAGTCAGGTTGAATGTCTGAGGTGGAGATGCGGATGTAACCCAGGTTTCAGATTCATACCTATTTAAGTTATAAGAACGTAAATAGTTAATGCCATTGAATAAGAACATTAATAGTTAAAGCTATTATGTAGGAACATTATGTAGTATCATTGGGTACCAAGCCCCTTTGAATTACAGCATTGCCCTTTAATAATTGCGTCAAGACGTGAGTGAGGTAGACATCACGACAGCCACGTTTTGCTTTACGGCGCACGCCTTGCCTTGCAGCGCCTCAACGTTGCGAGTCTCGCGCTGCGTAGATGCAGACACTCATTCCACGGAGACCGACATGCAGCTGAACGTTGTTGCTGCCGAAATATGCGATAACAAGATAAAACCAGTTATCCAAACAGTTATAAAAGATTCCCCCAGTTGCAAAACCGAAGAAGCGTTGCAGTAAAGTAACTGTAGTCTGCGGTTTTGGTGAGTTAAATCAATATTGTGTGATATTCAATTGTCAAGTGTGCAGAATGGTTAGCTTCATGCTACATGCTAATAACGTTAAACGTAGTTTCATTGTGAGTCATACACGAACTACCCCAAGCTCAATTTGGTTAAATGGAAACTAGGAAGGAACCATTTCAAAAGTACTTATAATTGTATTGATATGCTGTACGTTAAGAACAAGGTCTATATACATTTTGACTGTTTTGAGAGTTTTATATGAACGTGGGGAATGTCCAATATGCTAGCGCACTTTAGCCTAAATTAGCATGTGACATATGATCCCACGTGCAGTGATAAGATAGCCTGCTTTAGCTTAGCATAGCTAAAAGTAGCCTGGTTGATTATTAATTCTGAAAGCAATGAAAAGATGATGATTTGATAAAGATGGTAAATAGCTTTTATTTTCTGAATGCCTGCTTGCAAGCAGGCCAGGTTTTTCTAGCACTCCGTTCCACCCTGGGAGCAGTTCCAGGAGTCCATCCACGAGGGGAGGAGGCGATGTGCCGGACGATACAAGATGGCGAGCCAACCCATTGAACCTCTGATATAGCTCAAGGCTAATGCCAGCCTGATTCGAATACCCCTGTTGCCAACTCCTGTTACCTCAACAGTCCGGTAGGATTGAACTGATTGAACTTGAATCATAAGAACTTCCACGGATTGAACTGACCTATATCCTTTTCTGATACACGAACTGATTGAACGAGAACACAAGGACATTCCAAGGGCTTCAACCCCGTTCACCCTTTTGTTACTTTGATATTGTTTGTATTTGATTGTTTGTATAATAATTTGTATTTGATTTGATTTAATTTGATATATGGGTATTGATATTTTCCTATATGAAGGGAGACTTAAAGGGTAATTACACCCAGTAAGCTACTTGAACCACTGATAAGCTACTTGAACCACTGATAAGCTACTTGAACCATTAATATTCTCCTACAAGAAGGGAGACTTAAAGGGTAAATACCCAGAGTAAGTTATTTGATCTACTGATGTTCTCTTGTAAAGAGGACGAGTTAAAGGGTCAATGTGTACCCAATAAGATATTTGAATCCCATTGATGACATTGATTATAGTTGAATCACTGATGGTTCTCCTGTAAAGAAAGAAGGTTTAAAGGGTAATTTCACCTAATGAGGTATTTGCATTCCCATAACCTAGAATATTCCATTTGGTACTTTTGTTGTGTTACACCTTCAAAGGAAGAGTTTAAAGGAGCATTTCACCTAGTAAGGTATTTGCGTTCCCTGCACATTTAAAGGTTTAGATTAATATGTTTAAACATTTACCCATTGAAATGATAAACTGAAATAGAGTTTACTGGTGATAAAAGGATACATCCGATATCCAATCTTGAATCTAGCTTTTAGCTAGAGATATCCTTAGAGACGTCTGAACCAAACCTAATGTGTTGATCTAATCAATCTAGGACTTGATATCGAAGTAACCCTCCCGAAAGGAGAGGTTACAGAAAGAACCTAAAAGGGATACTTCCACTACTACCTTGCACTATACGTCTGTATGTATTATGTATGTCTAGCTAGCGCGCATTAGAAATAAACCGGTTATTGTTATAACTCTGTCTCTGGTCCACTATTCTTATATTGTGTATATTACTCCTCTCCTCGTTTCGTACCTAGAACTGTGCCCGTGGCGAACAGCTGTTACAAGCATAGCTGTCAACCCTACCGTTTTTCCCGGGATTCTCCTGTTTTTTCAACCCTCTTCACGCCCTGTTCACGGTTCACGTATTGGCACGTATTTTGTACTTATTAATTTTTACAAAATGGCTGCAATTCCCCTCCGTGACGACAGGTGGCAGCAGTGTAGATTAGAACGTTATCACAGGAAGTCAGACCGTTGCGACCCGAAGAAGAACAGCGAGCGGATGTAAGAACAGCGAGCGGATTTGCTCAGAGCTCAGGGGAGAGACTGATGCACCGAGGGTGTCAAATCAACTTAGCCAGTGTCTCTTGATTGCCCACTCTGTGGCTTTTGTCTCTGGAACAAAAGGTTTGCAAATCTTCTGTGGATAAAACAATACAAAGTTACTGTATGTGATGCAGGAATGTGTAAATGTGTTGGAACTTGGTGAACAGCCGTTTGCTCTGCTCGTCCCCTAAGGTTCACGCGTCCCCTCCTCCCATTCCTCCACGGAGAATATGCCTTCACTCACTGATGCCCAATTTCCTGAATGCGATTTATATTTGGTATGACAAATACAGTTACTGGTAACACGCAGGCATTGCAGAGATATTGAGGAAAAACACAAAATCGCATTGGCTTTTTTTCTATCTCACGTTTCTCTGTAGACACACACACTGTTCCAAAAATGATATTCCCACTGCTAAATTAATGACCATAGGTATTTTTTATAGCTTTAACGAGTTGTAGTATTAATATGTATGTATTGTGTTTATACCTTCATCAGTGATGAAGGTATAAAGACACTATGGTAATACATTGATTGATTGCTAAATTTAACAGATTGCAGAATGGGTACAATACAGTATTGCGCAATACACAATTGTTATGGGGATGCAGACCAGAGAAGGACTTCCCCCATTTTCAATTCATAACATTTACAGTCAAATCAAATACATTTACAGATTACAACCTTTATTTAATGGTTAATATTTTGATAAAATGTAATTTACTGTATTTTTATAGCATTTACACTTTATAATATTTTATTTTCAGCTTTTATAGTTTCACAAACACATCAAGACAAATCACAAACACAAAGAAAAAAGAAATAAAAAGAACAATAGTATGTTGCCAGACACTGTCACATCAATGAACAAACATACACCATGTCATATGCTATACACTAAGGACGCAAGGGGCTGATTCTCTGACATATATACACACATTACATATATACACATACACATACACATATATATATATATATATAATATATACACCAGTGCCGCCAATAGATAAAAAAAATTAACTAATCAATCTCACAATTTTCTGAAATCAATCTAGATTAATCTAGATTAAAAACAGCATTTTTCTACATAAAACCGAAGCTTGTAACAGATATTTACTTGAGTAAAATCATGGAATTAATGTAAAATCAACACAAAGAAAGTATATTTAGATTCAAAGACTATTTTAATAGCTTTCTTTGAATACAGTTTCTCTCCTGTGAAATACAAATGTTCAACAAAACCATAATTTACATAGCATTTACACTTAAAGTAGGAAAAGTTTACCCTACAACGAATGGCTGGGTACATACAGGTTTTGACCAGCAGATGGCAGCGACGAGGCAGCTCCATTGGGAGGGGGTGGGGCCGGGTGGGAGGGGGGCGGGGCCGAGGGGGCGGGGCCGGGGAAAGGGGCGGGGATAAAATGTACACGTTTTGTCTCCTGCCAATGTTGACAGCTATGTGTTACAAGTAGGTGACACAAGTGCTACACGAAGCACAGCTGACAGATGTTCATCAGTGAGAGAGGATCTGTACTTGGATTTGGTAAACGTTGTGACTGAGAATGTCTGTTCACATATGTAGGTGGATCCAAAGAGAACCAACATCTTCTGAGCATGTCTCCTCATGTTTGGAAAGTTCTCCTCCTTGAGAGCAGAGTAGAATTCTAGCAGTGATGCTGACTTAAAGTGCTCTTTCAGTAGTGAATCAGACTGCAGGTCAATGAGTTCAAGCTGAACATCATGGGTACACTATCAACACTGCAGTTGTGTGTTCAGTAGGGATGGGTACCGTTCACATTTGAACCGATACGGTACCGGTACCTGTGAATCGATACCGGTACCCAACGGTACCTCTTTTCGGTACTTTAGTCTCTAAAAATGTAATCTAACCTACCTCAGTTATCAAAAAAAGATCCAAACTTCAAATAACCACACTTTGGACCGTTTTCGGCTTGCCATTGCCCCGACTGCTTTGTTGTTGGATCAAGTCAAATCTTAGGTAAGCGTATATTGTGCGTGTGAACGTTGACAAAAAATAAAGAAATAAAGAAATGTCAAAGTAAAAACATTTATTTTTATTTTTTTTATTATCATAATCTTTTGCGGGCCGGTCAGAATGCCCAGGTCTGGTCTAACAGTTCCCATAACCTTCGGTTATGGCTCTGAAGAAACACAATCCTGTGACCTATAGTCTGGGCCTTTATAATAGAATACTCATTGTAACTGTCTATGTGGCTTATGGCCTATATGGCAGAACATAGTATAATACACAAGGATATGATGAAAGTCAACAGAAATGGCTCCCATCAACAGGAGTTAATAACAACATTGTTTTGGCTGGCCGGGGAGGACAGAGGATTATCGTCTCTTAGACACACACACATTACGCTGATCTCAGTGTAACAGTCTGTAAAATGATAAAACAACACAGATCCATAATGACATGATAATATATTCCACGACACCAATGAGGTGCATCCGAAACTGGCTAAGAAGAACAACAATATGCGCCAGGAGAGACAGTGAACTCTAGAGAGAGGTTACAGATACAGCTTCTGTCAGACCTTATAAGGGCATATAGCCACGCCCATTTTAGTTTGATTGATTGTAGCCACGCACCCTTGTTGAGATGATTTGTCCCGCCCCTTCTCTGATTGGTCGAGGATTCAAGGAGGCGGGACATCCGGTTTCGAGGGGAGGGACATCCGGTTTAGGAGGGGAGGGACATCTGGTTATGGAAGGGGAGGAGTTTTCAGATGTTTTTTCAAAATAAAAGTTTAAAAAAAAAATTCAAAATAAAAGTTCTTCAAAATAAAAGATTCAAAAATACGTTTTTTTTTATTGTCAAAAATAAAAGATTCAAACGTTTTTTTTTTTTTTTCAGATTGTATTTGTGTATTCCAAGGTTTTCAGAAAAATACAATATCTTCACAATAAATGTATGTGGACATAAACATTTCAAATGTGTGTATCTTAAGAACGTGTGTATTCCAAGGATTAGAATAAACATTTCAAATGTGTGTGGTTTAAGTTACAGAATTAAGAATAAGTGTATATCTTCAGAATAAATGTATGTGTATGTGTGTGAGTGTGTTCAGAAAATGGTTGCATGGAGAATGCTTTCTTCCAAATGGTATGGTTTGAGCAGAAAGCATTCTCCCCTCTGTTTCTGTCTACCTCTCAGTAGAGTGTTTCTGAAATGTCAAACTGCAGCTTCTCTGAAGTGACAGCCCCCTTAGCTGTCATAGAAGACGGGAGAATGACGATAGCGGATAGGTGGACTCAAAAGTGCCGTATTCAGTTACTGCCAAGTCCAAAAGATTTATGACCCTCCGACTTCCCCCTCTATGGCAGATTGGTGTGTGTGTTCAGAAAATGTGTGTGTCTGTGTGTACGCTCAAGCGACTGAAACGGCCAACTGTTGGTTCTCCTTTTTCTGCAGAACACACGATTCTGAAAAGTGACACTTATTCTGCAAGGTTGATCCAACCCTCTCAGCAGAAAAAAAGCAAGCCCCCTCAAAAAGGTGTGACTGTTTGGCACAATGGTGCTTAGAGATGTCTCTGTCATGCAGAAGCGGCATATTACTATCGCTGATGGGGGCAGGTAGTTAGTAATAAAACAGGGGTGTGTATGAGGGTGTCTTCACAACTTAATATTACAGTGAAACAATAAAAGAGGAAATACAATTGTAAGTGAATAATAGGCTGATGTTGTTTGAAAAAAAATAGTGATAACTTGTAAATAGGGGTTCTAACTAACCACAATATGTATGTATGTATGTATGTATGTATGTATGTATGTATGTATGTATGTATGTATGTATGTATGTATGTATGTATGTATGTATGTATGTATGTATGTATGTATGTATGTATGTATGTATGTATGTATGTATGTAATATGTAGTGTTTGGTTATATGCATGGAGGCTAAGTTCTGCTAGATGGCTGCAACACAGGGGTGAGGGCCTGATTACAACCACCGTTGTAAAACTGGTGAAACATTTTATTTAAAAATAGATTCTTTTAAAAAGGTAGCATTACAGTGTTTTGTATTATTATTTACATTAATTATAAAAGTTATATGTGATAGTTTAGAGTTGTGTTGAAATGATCCGTCTATGTGGGTCTGTGTCTCTGTTAGAGGGGGTGTGTATGAGGGGAGGGGGGTGCCTACATTTTCTAATATGTCAGCGTAAAAAAAAAGAGGAAGCAGGCGTCCTTTAAGTAAGGCCTTGGTTCTAGTTTCATTTTTTAGATTATACCGACTCCTCTTAGGTATAGCTGACTTCTATCAGACTCCCCAGTCTTCAGACAGCTAGAATGGCCATACTGAATGCGCTTTTATTGATTCCCGATACAGCAATTAAACTCAAGAATATTTTTAAAACCTTGATCTCTCTAAATTACAGCATCATACCACGGGCAATACTCTGACGCACTACTAACTTATGGTAAGTACAATTCTATCTTCAGAATAAATGTGTGTGTGTGTGTGTGTGTGTGTGTGTGAAACGATTATAGTATTAACTCATAGATACTTATTCTTAAATGTATTCTAAAACTTTTTTTTCTTTCCCGGCCGTAGGAGAAGATTTACAGGAGGCCGCTGATACGATCATTTGGGATTCATTTGCAAATGGTATGTTTTTTATACATTTATACGGTGAGATTATGACAATGTTTTTTACAGATAGAAGCGCATGGCTCGAGATAGAGGACACCTCTGTAAACATCGAAGGAGAGAATGCTGACTCTGAAAAATATTGTGAGTATACAATGCATCCTCTGGTATATATTAATTTATATCGTGAATCAGTAAAAAAGACTAAGTGTGACATTCTTTTATTCGTTTCTATACAGCAAAGGACATTGCAGCCGATTGGAACCCTGCGAAAATCTCAGAACTGGATCGCCTCAACCAAGAAGCTATAGGTCATATATTGGAGGGCCAGCACCGTGAGCCACCCGTCAACCCCCAAGATTTTAATGACGATTGGGGCGTGGACATACTAGCCCAGATTGCCGGTTTCGAGAAGACATCAGGTGTGTGTGTGTGTGTGTAAAACGATTATAGTATTTAAGCATTACATCACACGCAGGAGTGGTTTGTGACCAATAAACCATGCCTAGGGGTGGTCGTTAGGCCCGAGGCGCAGCCGAGGGTCGTTAGACCCCCCTAGGCATGGTTTATTGGTCACAAATCACGACTGCACGTGGTGTAAAGCTTTTATACAACTGCCAGATTCATCCAACCTTATTTCTATACAATAAACACACATTAATCGAAGATTTATTGAAAAAACCATCCGCCAGAAAAAGTAGTTCCCACAACTACAAAAAAGACAAGTTGCCTCCATGTGGAAGCAGCTTGAAGTGCATCCAACCAAACTAACACATCCAACTGTGTATTATTGGAATGATTGAGAGAAGTTGCCTCATGTGGAAGCAGCTTGAAGTGCATCCAACCAACTAACACATCCAACTGTGTATTATTGGAATGATTGATTGAAAATTTTATTACCAGATGCAGAATGGGTACAATACAGTACGGCTCAATACACACAATTGTTAAGGGAATGCAGACCTACTTTCCATAGAACTTCATTCTTAGATGCTTCTATATAAAGTAGGTAAAACAAATTAAAACGTTTTCTTTGCCCTATAGGAAAAAAACGTTTTCTTCGCCCTATTTTTTTTTTTATTTCTTTTAGCCTAAACTTAACCAGTTGGAAACCAGGGGTACAGTAATAAAATTAGCAATCAACCAATCAATCAATTCAATAGACCATGCTCACTTAAAACAGCGCTGCTTCTCTCTCAGTCTGACTCCCCCGCTGTTGCAGACAGGAGTGTGTGTGTGTGTGTGTGTGTGCGTGTGTGTGTGTGTCACAGTGTGTGTGTGTGTGTGCGTGCGTGTGTGTGTGTATGTGTGTGTGTGTGTGTGTGTGTGTGTGTGTGTATGTGTGTGTGTGTGTTTGTGGGTACGCCAGCGTCGGACAGTGTGAGAGAGAACGCTGCAGTCAGTAGAAAGTAGGAAGGAAGAAATTTAAATCAATCAATTAATCTATCAATCAAACCGCGATTTTTCTTTTGTTCTAGATTGACTCAAGACCCATCAATTACATCATCCAACATTGTTTAAAGCACTAACACATTCCCCTTGACAGAATCGCTTCATATTTAGTCGTTATGGTGCTTTCAACATAACCATTTGTTGTCCGCGATCTTGTTTTCTCCCGGAGTGAGCCGGGGAGGGTTATGTGATTCGGTTGTGGGCGGGTCCTGAGCCCAGGACCGTGGATTGTTGCCAATAAAGACGTGTGAATGGCCAATCAGAATCGAGAAATTTGCATGCCGTTGTATAATAACTCATAGATACTTATTCTTAAATGTATTCTAAAACTTTATTCTAAAACTTTTTTCTATTCTGCACAGCCTGCATTACCGATGACGATCGGAACCCCGAGACACTGCAGGAGTTAAATGTCCTTGACCAACAAGCCCTCGAGGACCTCGTCGCTCTCCACACCCCGAAGGCCCTCGACGACAGCCATGGCTCCTGCGAGTCCAAGGCCATCGCTCAACCCCCACCCATGAGTCCTGAAGCATCATACTCTGCGAGAAACAGACGTATAGTATTATCATGTCATGCTAGACTTCATGGTGCTGTACCATATAACAATGATTTACGCAGATACAAACACATTAGATTCTAATTAACCTGTGCTAGGGGAGTCTTTTTTTTTATTTATTTTTATTTTGAATTTTTTTGTACAGAACTAATTATGGAGGAAGATTTAAGCGATGCGGATATACAGGATTGCTCAATGCCTGATATGGGCGACCTTGAAACTGTTCACTGAGGAGTCTAACCCCCTGCTATGCGGCATAGATCTAGAAAATCTAGAAATCACCAATGCCCCCGTAGACCATTCTGCTTATCTTCATACGATAGAGATGATTAATATGCTTAGATCCGAAATTGAAGCCTATCTAGAAATCACCAGTGCCGATGTAGACCATTCTGATTATATTCATACAATAGAGATGATTAAGACGCTTAGAGGTACAAATAATACGACACACAATACCCCGGTAACTGAAATCACGGCTTCCATACAAACAGCCTCATCGTCGATCGAAAATGATTCCTTGTTAGCTGCTATAAGTGAGGCACAGGCTAATATTCTAGCGCTCAAATACGTCGATCGAAAATGATTCCTTTTTAGCTGCTATAAGTGAGGCACAGGCTAATATTCAAATGCTATGCACAAATAGCTACGATGATAATGACAACAATCCTGAAGATTCTACGGCTATGGATGAGCTATTTGCAGAATTAGACGAAATACAAGCAATGGTGGCGAGTCCCGTACCATCAACCTCTAATGAGACACGCATACCATCCACCCTCTTGACACCTCCCTCAAACGCAGAGAATCCTACTATACAAACTGGTAGAGGTCGTGCTACAATACATCGCCGTGGACGTTTTAATAACATAGAGTTGAAAGAACATTTTAACTTAAACCCCACGAAGGGTGTACCAGACTACGTTGCATTCCATAATAATATTACGGATACCATGGAGCGCATTCTAAGTAGAATCGAGAGCGAGACAACAGATGGAGACTTTATACAGGTTTCGTTAATAGGTGACAAGGTTTATAGAAACCTACATAAAGGTTGTGAAAGTCTTGAGGAATTCTACCAGATACTCGAGCAGATAGTGCAATCAAATCAAGCATTACTCGCAGATACAACCTTACAACTGATGGCCCAGATCGTACACGTGCCTACGGGGGAAGGGGTCAGAAGAAAAATCGACGGTCTACTAGACAGCGAGATCCTTGCCAAGAAACGTTGTTGCTTAAACATCATAACAAACCCCGACGATCAACAATGCTTTGCCACGAACGTTGCATTACTCTTAGACCCGTCTATAAATCAGGATATTGCATACCAGAGAGGTAATGATTTACACACACTTGCAGATCTTCCTGAAGGAGGTGTGAGTTTCACTGATATACAACGCTTCGAGCGGGTTTTAAATCGTTCAATAGTCGTATTCTTTCGAGACGATAAAGGTTTCTCGCATTATAATTCAGGGTTTGAAGGATCGGAGCCCGCTCTCCAACTTCTCCTACATTCCGGGCATTACTACGGAATAACAAGACTGCAGGCTTTTCTAGGCACACCGTACGTGTGTCCGGGGTGTTATGCGGGGTACACGCGTAAAGGTGGACATACATGTAAGACTACCTGTTCCATATGTCACCACGTCGATTGTCATACAATGCCAAAAGCTCTACGGAAATGTAAAGATTGCAATCGGATTTGTCAATCGTCTTTCTGTTATGACCAGCATAAAGCAAGGCGTTCGACCGTGCTAAAACAACGATCTGTTTGCGACGCCAATAAAAAATGTGAAAAATGTACTAGTGTGTTCTACATCGCGGCCTCGAACCCAAAAGAACACGTGTGCAGGACGGCTACCTGTTACACATGTAAGGACCCTTTACCTGACGAGACAGCCAAACGTGATCATAAATGTTATTTCAAAACATTACCTGTCGAGACGAAGCCCAAACCCCACATAGTGTTTTACGATATTGAATCATTTGTGGACTGCAATAACAGGCATGTGCCGTATCTCATTTGTAGTCAAATTAATAATCGTAAGGACTCTTGGAAAGGACCTGACTGTGTTAAACAGTTTCTTAAGCATTTTCGAAAACCCCGCTTTGCACGTCACACCTTCATTGCCCATAATAGTCGCGGTTTCGATAGCTATCTAGTCTTAAATCCGATGGTTAAAGATGGATTAACCCCCGATCTAATCATACAAGGTAGTAAAATCCTATGTTTAAACGATAAAACATTTCAACAACGCTATATCGACTCGGTTTCCTTTTTACCAATGAAATTAAGTCAATTGCCCTCCGCGATGGGATTCACGGATCAAATGAAAGGGTATTATCCCCATTCATTCAGCTCTCTTAGACAACCTTAACTACATAGGTCTCTATCCAGCACCTGAGTGCTATAACCCTGATGGAATGTCCACGTCAGAAAGAGCGACATTTTTTCTTTGGTACGATAGCGTTAAGACAGGTGTTTTTAATTTTGCATTAGAGGCGCTACGTTACTGCACCAACGATGTGGATATACTCAGCCGAGGATGTCTGAAATTTCGGGAGGATTTCATTAAAGAAACATCGGTCGACCCCTTTCAATCTATCACCATAGCATCGGCCTGCTTACGAGTTTTCAAAACAAAATATCTAAAAGCAGACACTTTAGCCGTACCAGATCCAAACAATTATAAAAGTCAGAAATGTTACTCTAGTGCTGCCATACAATGGCTCGAATACATGTCTAAAAAACATGGTATTTCCATAAAACATGCTTTGAATGGTGGTGAAACACATGTCGGGCCTTACTATCTACGGATATCATGACAACGGCCTAGAGAAACGCGCTTTTGAATTTTACGGCTGCTTCTTCCACGGCTGTACAAAATGTTACAAGGCCCATGATTTGAATCCTTTGACCCGTAAACTGTATGGAGAAATGTATACAGATAGTTTAGCTAAGACAGATGCTTTAAAAGCCACGTACGGCATCGAAACAACTGTGATGTGGGAACATGACTGGAAAGTTTTGAAAGATACAGACGTACAACTTCAATCTTTCCTTAAACAATACCCGTACAGTCTGACAGAGGAATGTTTTGATCCTAGAGATGCTTTGTACGGAGGACGCACATCCGCTATTAGATTACGTTACACAACTACAGCCGATGAGACAATATCGTATAACGATGTGTGCTCTTTATATCCCCACGTTATGCGAAGTTCAGAGTATTTTTACCCTACAGGCCATCCAGTTATTATACGCAGTGATTTCAAGGACCTAAACACTTATTTTGGACTGATCAAAGCAACTGTAATTCCTCAGAGGAGATTATACTTTCCGGTACTCCCCTATAGAGGAAACGGTAAACTCCTATTCCCATTGTGTCGAACGTGAGCTCTCGCAAACAATCAGGATAGTGATTGTCTGCACACTGATGTAGAACGCTCGTTAACAGGTGTATGGATTACCCCCGAGTTAAACAAAGCTATAGAGCTAGGCTATCGCGTAGCAGAAATCCACCAAGTATGGGATTTCCCTGAACGTAGTAACGATATCTTTGGCTCGTACGTTAAAGCTTTCTTGAAGGGCAAGACCGAAGCGAGCGGTTACCCCTCTGACGTGATCACAGAGGTTGATAAAGATATATAGCTGAATACCATAGCCGCGAAGGGATACTGTTAGATAAGGCCTCAATCATATCGAACCCCGCAAAAAGATGTCTGTTCAAATTGATGTTGAATTCTTTTTGGAGTAAATTTGCTCAACGCTCTAATTTAACAAACACTGTGTTGTTAAGAGACCCTGCAGAGTTCTTCAAACTTTTATTCTCTGAAGAATATGATGTCAAGTACTTTTCATTCCTTAATGATGACGTAGCATTAGTACAGTGGTGTTATACGGAGCGTCATCTTCTCAGTCAAAGAAATACCAATATTTTCATAGCATCCTTTGTGACAGGCTACGGTCGTATGCATCTGTATAGCTATCTGCATAAACTTGGCGAAAATGTTTTATATCATGACACTGATAGTGTGATTTATAAGACAGATAAGGATGGTGAGAGTTTGCCTTTAGGATCCTATCTAGGCGAGCTGACTAGCGAGCTACGACAGGGTGAATCTATCATCGATTGGGTAACTTGTGGACCCAAATCATACGCCTATCGTACAAACCAAGATAATGTTGTCTTGAAAGCTAAGGGGATAACCCAGACTTACGATAGCTGCAGAACGGTTTCATTTGGGTCTATGTGTAATTTAGTCGAACATTATCTAAAACGTGACCCTTCAGCCCCCGACCAGATCCTCTATGCTCCCCAATTCAATATAAACAGATGTAAAAAAGATGTATCTCTTTCTAACGCCAATGTCTTGAAGAAGGTCAGAATGGTTTACGATAAAAGACGATTATACTCCGACGGTACGACGAAACCTTTTGGGTATTGAGTGAAAAAAAAAAAAAATTGAGTTTACAGCAGAATATGATTTTGATCCCCGTTTAGAGCTCCCAATGTTCACAATTATAGCGGGTCCAAGTGGTTGTGGGAAGACCTATCTTGTACAGAAAATATTAGAAAATTGTAATGAATCTTTGTCAAATGTACCAGATAATATTGTATGGATTTATGATTGCTATCAAACAATGTATGATGAACTGTTGAAGACAATAAAAATCACTTTTGTCAAAGGGTTGCCAGAATCATTTAACGACAAGACACTATTCCCTAGCAGTATGAATCACCTAATTATCCTAGATGATATGGTTTTTTTCAGCGGGTGAACATCTTGAAGTGGCCAAAATTTTTACCCAATACAGACATCATAGTAATATGAGCGTCATAATGCTTACACAAAATCTATTTCAACAGGGTAAACATAACCGTACAATTAGTCTTAAAGCAAGCTACTTGATTTTATTTAAAAACCCTAGAGATAGATTACAACTTTCAGTATTAGCGGGTCAAATGTACCCCGGTGAGCGCTCTATTCTACTGGACAGCTTCAAAGAGGCCACACGGCATCCGTATTCTTATCTATCAATAGATTTGCGACCGCACTGCCCTGACCAGTTGAGACTTAGAACCGGTCTAACACCTCAAGAAGGACCTCCAGTGGTGTACATAAAAAAATAAGGATCATGTCTTGTCGTATACGGGGTCATATGTGTCAGGATGGAGGTAGGTGAGTTCCAATTGTTGTAGGCAATCACAGAGACGGAGAAGGTATACTCTTGAACAGGTTCGACTTTAATAGTAAAGAACACAAAGAGTAATACTAGGATACTATGCCAAGGCAAGGGAACGAGATAATTAGATAATGGAGCTTAGTGGTGGTCCAGAACAGGAACCGCCCGCGTTATCTCCGAACGCCTATAGTGAAGACCTGACAAATGACAAGCAGAGGAAAGGAATGTTATATAGCCACCAAATACCAACATTCCACACACACCCCCGTGACAGCCAATCAGAAGCCAACCCCTAATTGACAGCACTAAATGACAGGGAAAACAAGTGACAGTAAACAAGTGACAGATGACAGAGAAGGTGGGAGGTTCCCGACCGTAGTCAAGAACCAGAATCGTAACACATATGGATGTATTGAAGGCTTTATATAACAGTCCTCCCATCATTCGAAAGCAGATGTTAACTAGGGCTTCACCAGATCTGTTGAGATGTGTGTGTGAGATAGCATTAAATGTCTTGAAAGGTGTTATTCCCCTTAAAAGCGTCCACATACATAAACTGAGAAGAAAAAAGAAGATCCTAAAGCTCTTGGCTGATAACAAAGTTAATCTGTCAAAGAAGAGAAAAAAGCTTATGCAGACTGGGGACGGTTTTTTTCTACCGTTACTCAGCGTAGCCATTCCATTTTTAACGTCTTTATTCACAAAAAAAAACTAATAATGACCAGCATGCAAAAAATGATCCTAATTCCTAAGAGTCAATGGAATCCTGTCTCCTCAAACAGGATGACAACTCCTATTAATATCACAGAGAAAGCGTCAGATAAATTACATACAGGAATGTATAATATTCTGAACGATATTACAGACAAAGAGGAACAGGTGTTGCCTCCAATTAACACCAATGCATCGCGATTACATAATCCAGCTGTCTATGCAGCGGATTCGGATAAGGCTAAGAAAATGAATAATCTTCTACATCGTTATCTAGGTTTACTCAGACAAAAAGAACATGCTACCCCCAAAGTTTTACCTATGGATACACCGATAGAAGCGGCAGAGGTCAGAACCCCACAAGATATTGACCAATTAGTCTCTGCACTCCCCGTTAGAAGTCAAGTAAAAGCATGCATGATTATGCAACAATTAAAAATTATACCCACAGAATCATGGAATCTTAAAGGCGAGTTTATTCGCGACGGTATCCCCATAAAAGGGTCGCATATGCTTGATTACTTAAAAGCGTTGACTACTACCTCTAAGCATTCTGCACCAGGTCCTGGTTATGATGTTTTTCTACAAACCTTATCGGAGGTTAATATACCCCCATCATATATTGCAAATAAAGATGCACGTTCCTCTTTGAATGCTCTAAAGACCCGCACAGGATTTTCAGAAGGAGACATGAATATGCCTTCTGAAAATCTTTCCACCCGAAGAAAAAGGAGACGAAATAATGAACCGGATACAGATTGGCTCAGTTTGTGAAATGCATTAATGTTTTGTATTTTTTAAATAAAAAACAACAACAAAGAAATACTTTCAACATGTGTGTTTTATTATATTTATTACATACATTCATTTAACATTCTTAAACTACAACAATAATGAAATACTTTCAGAATGTGTGTTTTATTATATTTGCTACATACGTTCATTTAACATTCTTAAACTACAGCACCCTTGTCTATGGATACCTCTGCATTTTAATATACATTTCTTATATTTCATGACAAATCTACTAACTAGGAGGTCGTTTCTCAAAGTATCTCCTGTATAATGTTTAAATATGATATCGTTCAGACTGTATCCTCTTGCTCTTTGACATAGAAAATATACACAATGATGTCCACAATAGGCTGAGAGTTCATTCTGCACTTAAATGAGTAGAATAGTAATAGGCCTCTGTAACATTTTCTTGTAGAAATTCACTAATGTCTGACGGATATGCTTTAGAGTTAGGGCTGAGCCCGAAGGAATAAAAAAAGACACCCTCTTGTTCGTTATCAAGACTCACAGCGAGCCAATGCACACCGGGCTTATTGCTGGGATCTGTATTAACTATAAAATAGAAAGGTCTAGTCCGGGTATTCTGTAAATTGCTTTTTAGTTCATTACAAGCCCATACACCTTGAAAACGAGACCCCAACAAGGATGAACATAACGTTTGTAATTCTACATTATTCATTTTCTAATAATAGTCTACCAACACTTGACGTCGATCATTGATTTCGAGAATTGAGTCAAAACAAGCATATACGATCAGAGTCGCAGTGGTGTGTAGAGGCTCTTGAAATCTCATCTCCAGATGTAGATTCCCTGTAGCAGCGGGGGATGAGGCCAACCCGTCCTCATCAGGGTCTAGATTCAAATAATATAAGCCATATCCTTCTAGAAAGTCCTTTCGATCAAAAATCAGAGCAGAATCCTTCAGATGACGGCCTGTGGCTGAAAATAAACTGTAGTATTCCCTCACCGCGTTTCCTTGTGCATACTGTGGCTGATAAGCTTTTGATGGGATCTGACGACCGTCCTGACTTAAGGCTGCATATTCTAAATCAAAATGTTGGAAATTAAATGGATTTCTAATGGGGGTACCATTATAAGCCTCGTGTTCAACTAAACCGAGTATAACGTATTTCGGTAGCAAACCCAGAAAGATGTTTTCGTGGGTCGAAACCCTTGAGTTAATAGGGATAGAGAATGTTTTTACATTAATACGTGCTAATGGATATAGTGCATTTCCCCTTTGTAACGCCGTTGCGTGGCCTAACTGTACAGCAGGGGATACGACAACCTTTTTTACGAATAAGGTCGCATTAATAATATGTAGTCTGAACCCGCCATCGACCGCAGACATTATACAGAAATCGTCTTTAGCTCTAGTTAGTTTTATTTTTAAATCAACTTTATTTAATAATAGACGATCGCTAGAAAATATATCTGAATGGATTCCACCCAACTCTCGCGATAGAGCGCATTCCTGCCCCCTGGTTTTTAAGCCTTTATTTCTCCCGTCGGCTCCTAGACGGACATCTTCCATGGCCCCGCCTGTATCTTTAGTGAATAAACCAGCGGTAAATTGACTATTCAAACTATCGGGAGAATAATTCAGTAATGTTTCAATCATAGCTCTATAAGGATGTGTAGAACTAGATTGACTGATTAAACGATCCTGGACTGTAACATCTACTTGGCTAAAAATTGTGTTTAACGGATAATTAATTATAGAGACATCCGCATTGGCTGCCAAATTAGTACCATCGCCATTGGTGATCTTCGCCTTTAAATATAGTAACGTATTATTGAGATCCAAGTACCGCTCTCCTTCACCTGGTATATTAAATTCTATAGGGGAATCTCTAGTTAGAGCTGTTATGGGGGATATTTCAATATAATCACTTCGCTCGATCGATATATATCCAAAAAATATCCAACTCGGATCTAGAGCACTCTTGAGACCGGTGATGAATCACTTTACAGCCAGGAGGTATCCTTCTTTTCGATGACCTCATGCCTCTCGAAGGCCTCATGCCGAAACCGGAACCGCTCTGTTCCCCCATCCTAGTGGTGACCTTCTGAATGACGTTGTCTAAAACCTCTTTGCCTATATTTTTAGCCGCTGTCTTGATGTGTGGTTTAGCTATGTTAATACCCGTTTTAAGAAAAGGCATAACAAATTTGAATAATCTGGATAAGATAGACCCTATTCCACGACCGTATTGCACCGGTGCCCCTGCAAATCCAGCTAAGCCGTGTCCCACCTGATTTACATAATAATTAACAAAACGGTTAGGATGCGCGTGTGGGTCCATAATATCTTTTTTTTTTATTACACGCTTATGTCCAAGGGCTTAAAATGTAATTTTACTATCACTTTCCTGTACGTAAAATCAACTAACTGATCCGTGTCTGTCTTGATTTCTATTTGAATAGTATTTATATCGGTTTTTGATACCCTAGAATAATGCACACGATCATTACGTATGTTTATCAAATCTCCATATGTCCCCTTGATTTGTACCGTAGATAATAGAGGAACGTATGAACCCCCTACGAGCTGGTGGTCTGACAGATTAGAATATATGAATAGATTATATACACCAGAACCCAGATCCGCAGGATATGGGGCCTCTATATTAGCTAGATCATACCATTTATTGGATTTCAATCCTATAACATAAGATAGCCTTGGAGAGAATCTCACCTCGTACACACCACTCCCCGTAAACACACATCTATTAGTGATCTCGTTATAAAGGAGCCCCGCCTTTTTATCACCTGTCGTGCGTAAACTATCTGTGATTAGTTTTATTAATTGTTTAGTATTTTTATAGTAACCCCCTGAGCCTATCCTTATTGTTTCAACCAACATGTCGGGATGATGTTTTAGATGTCTGCATTCATAATATGCTGACTCGGGGGGCAAATTATACCATGTATGAGGGTATGTTATTTCTGCCAGACCAATCACCTTTTAATTGGAGGGGCTTATCCAGATTAATATTGAAACTAGAAGCCTTATTATTGGGGAACACAGACATGCATGCGTTGGAAGGGAGCATAACGTAGAACACCTCCATCGTGTTAATATGCGGAATTATGATTACCGTCCTTAAAAAAGTATAGGATTATATAAGAACCTTATTCATACAGCTCTGAGAGTACTCTTTAAGATGTAAGAATTAAATTTCGCAGGCCATCCTATCCATTTTACCAGCGTATACATCTTGCCGTTTATCCTTTTATTCTCAATAACATTTTTTATCTTGTATGTTTTATTCGTCCCTTCCACAATCTTTTGCAGCTCCAATTCGTAGAAAACTCCTTTTACCCTTTCACCATCTTGGTCTTTAAGGACATACACAACAGGGAGACGGGCTAAACGCTTCTCTATAATAAACGTCTTGTACGTATACGTCTGCTCATAGCGCTTGTCGAAGGCAGACTTATATTGAGATATACGCACAGTAGTGCCTATATCAAATTTAAATCTAGTTATTTTTTTATGCGTTAGAGGTACTGTTCCGTACAGGTTCTGAAATACCTGTACTATGTTATCTTTAGAGACCTCTGTAGGCTTCATTTTAATACTGGAGTGAAACGTGTTATTATAACTCTGTACCATATCCTGCAACATATCAATATAACGAAAAGTATTTTTAGCTGTGAAAAATCTCCACATCCTGTCCTTCAATGTGCGGTTCAGTCGTTCGATAACGCTCACGTTCAATTCACTTCCGTTGCGAAGTGGTGTATGTTGTGTCGATGCATCAATTCTTTGAAATGTTTATTAAAGAATTCTTTACCTTCGTCCGTTTGTATTTTTACTGGCGTTTGACTCTCCTCTAGGACTCTATCGAAGGCTTTTGTAACAGCTAAACCTGTCTTATTTTTTAAAGGCCTTACATAAACCATCTTTGAGAATACATCAATTACAGTCATCAGATATTTAAAGCCGTCGTTATACTGTGCCAAGCTTTGCATATAGCATAAATCAGTTTGAAATTGATAAAGAGGTCTTGGAACGAATACTCTATTTCTCTTAAAATGTATTCTAGCAGGCTTATGTAGAGTGTAGCTATCATGCTTTGATAACCAGGTTTTAATAACATTTATCCCTACTTTATCTCCTGTAGAGAGTTCCACTGCCTTACGCAAGCGTTCGACACCCCCAAACGAACCTGGATTTGCGGGGTCATAATATATTTTAGCTAGTAGGCCATCCATATTTTCAAACCACCACACCCCTTGGATTATAATACATGAGTGAATAAGTAAGCAGGAGATTTTTTTTTTTTTTTTTTAAACACACCATTTAATTTTTTTCAGAAATAAACAAATCACACTCTATAGACTTTTGCCAGTTTTGGCACATTGGACATGAAGAGAAGTATTGAATCGTAGACGGCCTCTGTATCAATCTCTGGGTAATCAAGGTGTATTTCCTTAATCAAATCCTTCAGACATTCGCTATTCTTAAATGACTGAAATTCATAGAGGAGCCCCTCGCAGATTCCTTGCATTCTTAGCGGTGATGGAATGGCTAAAAAAAGCCGGCCCAGGAGGGCACTAATGGTAGGAATCAGTTCACCACTCCATAACATAGTCATTAGTGCTGGTTCGTTGATCATGTAATACAATGCAGGTTCAAACAAGCATTCATGATGACGCTGACTCGGGTGCTGAATGGTACAACCATAGCAATGCTCGATGAGATGTAGATCGACAAAGCACTTCAACACTTCGGCCAGAAGTAGTTTAATGCTGGCAATCATTAGATGATCTAGGAATCCCGCTCTCGTCAACCACAACGGGCAGTACTGTAAGTCGTCTCCTCTCTGTGACAGGCAGGTCTTGCGGGAAACCAGATTCGGGTGTGTATGATCGCCTTTTTCCATTAGGCTGTGTGTCCCCAGCCTCTCCATCGGCTATGGTATCTTGTGATGACAGATCAGGTTTTTTGGAAGGAATTCATCGTTGGAGTAATGCAGAGTAGCGGTGAGTCGGGTACAGCAGACTCCAGTTCGTATCCAGTGTAGAGCACGTATCCAGTGTTGAAGGAGGCCATGATTAAAGTCTTTTCTTTCTTTTTTTAAAGGGTCTTTTACGGTTGACACGCCCGTTCCATCACACCCTCGCCAGGACCTTTGGTATCGTCTTCCTCTGATTCGTTGTATGGAAAGAGACGTCGTTTCAAATGATCCATATCTGCTTGCACCTTTAACATCTCGCTCGTGACAGCTCCACATGTGAAGACATTCTAACCACGTGTTCACCAGCACAGTAAATAGAACACTCTCGGCTCCAAATGCATACTGTTTGAAAATGGTCATATCCCCCACTCCACTAACGCCTGGCTTGTTATGTATAGAGATACGTGCTGTGTAATATACAAAATAACTTTCTAAGTCACTGGAGCCTGTTAACAGTTTGATTAGCTGTCCTTCCTTGAGCTTTCTGACGGCCAAACCGTCTAGCGCGTCAAAAGAATTATTTTTTATCTGCCAGAACTCTCTTTCGCTTAAATAGAGCTCCGGCCTCTCTCCAATGCCTTCGAAGTCCATTAGGCCCAGTTTGTATATCACAACTCTGTCTAATCTTCCGTCATATTCTAGACTCAATATTCCGTCGCTCGTAGGCCACACTTCATTATAAATACCTCGTCCATATCTGCACGGTGCCCTCAATAATGCCCTAATATGCGCTATTCTGTCAGATGTGTGTATAACCGGGGTACAAATATTATCAGCCATTATGCTCTTGGATCTATCAGTCACAATCAGAAACATATATATAGCTTTTTTTCCTATACAACGCCCCCATTTATGTCATGGATAATATCGCACACCTTCCAAAGACAAAAACATACTCCCATAACGCCTCCTATACACATACTACCAATGCTAGCCCGTATTAGTAACCTATTGAAACTCTCCATCGAAATAATACTGTTTTGATCATCCTCTGAGAAATCTACAGTAGTAGGGGTTTCTAATGCCTCTGTCTGTGCGGACATACTTCCTCTTTTATTCTTTCACTGTAATATTAAGTTGTGAAGACACCCTCATACACACCCCTGTTTTATTACTAACTACCTGCCCCCATCAGCGATAGTAATATGCCGCTTCTGCATGACAGAGACATCTCTAAGCACCATTGTGCCAAACAGTCACACCTTTTTGAGGGGGCTTGCTTTTTTTCTGCTGAGAGGGTCGGATCAACCTTGCAGAATAAGTGTCACTTTTCAGAATCGTGTGTTCTGCAGAAAAAGGAGAACCAACAGTTGGCCATTTCAGTCGCTTGAGCGTACACACAGACACACACATTTTCTGAACACACACACCAAACTGCCATAGAGGGGGAAGTCGGAGGGTCATAAATCTTTTGGACTTGGCAGTAACTGAATACGGCACTTTTGAGTCCACCTATTCGCTATCGTCATTCTCCCGTCTCCTATGACAGCTAAGGGGGCTGTCACTTCAGAGAAGCTGCAGTTTGACATTTCAGAAACACTCTACTGAGAGGTAGACAGAAACAGAGGGGAGAATGCTTTCTGCTCAAACCATACCATTTGGAAGAAAGCATTCTCCATGCAACCATTTTCTGAACACACACACACATACACACACACATTTATTCTGAAGATATACACTTATTCTTAATTCTGTAACTTAAACCACACACATTTGAAATGTTTATTCTAATCCTTGGAATACACACATTCTTAAGATACACACATTTGAAATGTTTATGTCCACATACATTTATTGTGAAGATATTGTATTTTTCTGAAAACCTTGGAATACACAAATACAATGTGAAAAAAAAAACGTTTGAATCTTTTATTTTTGACAATAAAAAAAAACGTATTTTTTAATCTTTTATTTTGAAGAACTTTTATTTTGAAAAAAAGATAAAATTAAAAAAAGTTTATTTTGAAAAAAATCTGAAAACTCCTCCCCTTCCGTAACCAGATGTCCCTCCCCTCCTAAACCGGATGTCCCTCCCCTCGAAACCGGATGTCCCGCCTCCTTGAATCCTCGACCAATCAGAGAAGGGGGCGAGACTTAGGGGGCCATAAATCATCTCAAAAAGGGGGCGTGGCTACAACCAATCAAACTAAAATGGGCGTGGCTATATGCCCTTATAAGGTCTGACAGAAGCTGTATCTGTAACCTCTCTCTAACTCTGAGTCCGCTTCACATTGAAAGTGATCTCACAGACAAACTTAAAGCAGAAAAGATCATTGATGCGCGAAATGTCGCATTTTTATTTTGTTGCATTAAGGTAAGACAATGGTTAATCATATTGGATGCCTTCATTTGAACAATTAATTTGCACTATATGAAATGAGTGGGGCTCGCTGTAGTAACCTAGTGGGTGTGTGTATTGTATGAAATCAGAACCTGGACAGCACCGTTTGCGTGCAAGCAAAAAAGATAAAGGAAAAATGTTGTGCGCTACGCGCAAGTCCCATCCCATCTACAGCCTACCCTAATGTCCAGCTCACCCACCGCCTATGGGCCTAGCTGAACCAAGGTTTAAAGGTACTGTGTTAAAAAAAATATTTACTTTACTATTTAGTTTAAAGGTGCATTATGCTATTTTGTTTAAAGGTGCATTATACTATTTTGTTTAAATGTGCATTATGCTACTTTGTTTAAAGGGAAATCAAAGAGGTGAAACAATCCACACAGGAAGGAGTGGATAGGTTATCCAAAGGAGTGGACTACTGTATTGCACAGTTGACTCGGGTAAACGCCCAACTGGAGGAGAAGAGAGTAAAGATGAAGGAGTAATCAGATAGCAAAGTTCTCTCCATGGAAATGAAACTGGATACTCTCGATCTAAAACTCACTAACATTCCTCCCGCCTCACTGTTGCATCCCTCAAACTATCAGGGATTGCCTACAGGCCCTATTTTCATACAACCTTCAGCATTCAGTACAGTTTCTCCGCTGGCAACGGCCAGCTCAAGAAGTACTGTACCAACCACAGTAACAACCACAACCACTGCTCCAACCACATTATCTACAAAGTCAGTCATCACCAAGAGTTTCAAGTCTAACCCTGCAGAAGTATTTCCATTTCAACCAGGTAGTGCTAATGGTCCTAGGAAGGAGAAACAACACTACACAAGGAAATTATGCCGGATAAGTGCTCTTCCTCCTCCTGTGTTGACGCTGGAACCAGAACGCCTGGATGCAAAGGATTATATCCACAATGCTGTCGCACAAGCTCAACTGCAAGATGATGAAAAGGAACAGTTAAGAGGAATTCTTGAGTCTAACCCCAAAGTGTGCACAAATGAGGCGGGGAGAACTGATGTTCTACTTCACAAGATATACCCCACCACCAATGTGCCAATCAAACAAAGGCCTTACAGGATGTCTCCAGGAAAGCAAGCCATTGTGGAGGAACAACTGAAAGATATGCTAAGTGCGGGGATCATCGAACCATCACACTCAGGGTGGGCCTCCCCAGTGGTGCTGGCTCCAAAGAAGGATGGAGGTCACCGCTTTTGTGTGGACTTCAGACGGGTCAATGCTGTGACCGAAACTGATGCGTATCCGCTACCCCACATCAACGAGATCCTTGAATCACTCTCTGGATCAGTGATCTTCTCTACAATTGATCTCAACAGCGGCTATTGGCAAGTGCCCATGGATCCAGAGAGCAAGTCAAAAACTGCATTCATAACATCTTGTGGATTGTACCACTTCAACGTAATGCCTTTCGGACTGAGAAATGCTCCTGTGACATTCCAAAGACTAATGGAGACTGTCTTGAGAGATCTCCATGCTCATATCTGTCTCATCTACCTCGACGATATCATTATTTATTCTACGTCTGTGACTGAACATTTCCAGCATCTACAGCAAGTCATAGAGAGGCTTGCACAAGCAAATCTGACCATCAACCTGAAGAAGTCAAAGTTCTGCCTCCAGGAAATAAAGTTTCTTGGACACATAGTCAGTGCCAAAGGAGTTTGTGCAGATCCTGACAAGGTTGAGGCCATCCGAACTTATCCAGTTCCAAAGAATCTCAAAGAAGTTCGGCGGTTCCTGGGGTTTGCCGGATGGTACCACAGATTCGTTCCAGGATTCTCCAAGATTGCTGAGCCAATCAATGATCTAAAAAAGAAAGGACTACCATTCATATGGAGCCCTGAGTGCCAGAATGCATTCAACAAACTGAAGGAATGTTTGTCGTCTCCTCCTATCTTGGGTCATCCCAACCCAGATCATCCTTTTCTTGTATATACTGATGCAAGTGATTCCGGTCTTGGAGCCATACTGACACAGAAGAAGGAAGGTGGTACTGAAGAGGTGCTGGCATATGCAAGTCGGATATTAAACAGAGCAGAAAGCAAATATTCTGCAACAGAGAAAGAGTGCCTTGCAATCATTTGGGCTCTGGAGAAATGGCAGCACTATCTGGAACCACAACTCTTCACTGTCATCACTGATCACTCTGCCTTACAGTGGGTCCTGAGATCCACAAAGACCACAAGTCATTTGATCAGGTGGGCTCTGCGACTTCAGCGATTCGACTTCATCATTGAATATCGAAAAGGAAAACTGAATGTTGCTCCGGATGCGCTTTCCAGGATGCAACCTGTATTCCAGCAAGAAGGATTCTGGAACGCTTCCGATATCCCTTGCACAGGTATGGGAGGAACAACACAAAGATGCCAAGATTGAGACAATCTTTAAGGCTCTGGCAGAGTAAGTAAGTTCTGTGGAAAAGAACTACGCAGTCCTGGAAGATAAGGTGTACCGAAAAACTCAAGGACAAGATGGACAGTTTCATTATCGGGTCTATGTCCCTGCAACCCTGATTCCGCAAGTCCTCCTGGCTTACCATGAGAACCCGCTATGTGGACATGGGGGTATCTTCAAAACCTACAAGAGGCTTCAGGAAGTGGCATTCTGGCCAGGAATGTGGACCGATGTCAAGGCACATGTTAAATGCTGTGTGAAGTGTCAGAGCCTGAAGTCCGACAACAGGAAGCCTGCAGGAAGGACTCAGCAACACTCAGTAAGGGGACCAAATTAGTTGCTAGGAGTGGATATAATGGGACCCCTTCCACGCAGTTCAGGACAGAATGAGTATCTTCTTGTCCTAGTGAACTATTTCACAAAATGGGTGGAATTCTTCCCCATGCGACAAGCGAACTCACAGACCATCGGCCGCATCCTGAAGAAAGAAATCTTTACGAGATGGGGTGTGCCAGATTTTATACTGTCGGACAGAGGATCACAGTTTGTGTCATCTTTATTCAAGGAACTCTGCGAGAAATGGACAGTGACACCCAAACTTACGACAGCCTATCACCCACAGACGAACATGACGGAACGGGTGAATCGCACTCTGTTGTTGTTACCTATCCACTTCGTGCCTAGTGGCACATAAGGCCTTCACAGAGCATTTCCACTTCTCCCGGTCAGCTCTGAAGTGTATGATCTCCTCCTACGTGGAAGACAACCACAGGAAGTGGGACCAGTACTTACCGGAGTTCAGATTTGCCTTGAATTCGGCAGTTCAGGAAACCACAGGAGTTACCCCTGCGGAGTTGCAGCTTGGAAGGAAACTGAACAGTCCAATGGATAAGGTCCTGAGAGGCAAGACTCTTCCTTCTGATGCTCAAGCATATGATGTGGTTCATCAGCTGAAGACTCTCCACGCCAAAGCCGAGGAAAGTAGCAGGAAGGCTTGTGTGAGACAGCTACGGAACTACAACAAGAACAGGAGGGATGTCAGTTTCAAGTCCCAAGCAAGGGTGTAGGTAAGGAACTTTCCACAGTCCAGTGTAGCCGAGAACTTTGCTGCCATGCTGGCCAGCAAGTGGAAAGGACCCTATCGCGTAGTAACACAAACTGGTCCCGTCAACTACCAAGTTGTACGAGAGGACACTGGTGAAGATGTGAGGACAGTACATGTCTGTAACCTCAAACCCTTCTACCCTACGGCAGAGGATTTGGACGAACAGGAAAAGAAGAAAGTCCTGGAAATACTGAATGAAGATAGCTCGGAAGACGAGTTCCTAGGATTTGAGTAACTGATGTTGTAGGAGCCATTATGATGGTGGCATATTATTTATTATTTGTAATATTATTATTGGACACCTGGTGGCGGGTTTTAGATTTGACAGCACTGGTTAGGCATTTAGAGGGTCACAGGTGCAGTAATCAACTGGGACACAGGTAGTGAGGAGCACACCGTTCTTACCAGTAGCTCAGTATCAGAAGCTCAGCAGCTCAGCAACCAGAAGCAGAAAGAAATACCAAATAAGTATAGAATACCATATAATTCCTACAGAACCCACACTGGCAATAAATTGAATGTACAACTGCAACTTCAACAATAAACACCCCTAAACCTGGAATCACGACTGGACATCCATCATTGCTGTGTCTACTGCATAGGATCACTCCCTATCATACCTGTAAAGTAACGGGCAAGAGAAAGCAGGACATTGGAAAGGAAAAATTGCGATTACATTCAAGTAAGAACGACGGTCTACAGCCATGAGTGAAACTAGGACATCATCAAAGGCTTCAGAAGGACAGATCGTTTCACAGCCAACGTGGCGGCTGATTGAGGTGATTGGAAACACATGCGCAGCTCTACTGGGTGAGTTGTGAATTAAGCTGTTGGAAATCTGTGAATGAACATGTCTGGTGGCAATAGTGATGCTCAGCCACAAGATGGCAATGTTGGACAGGATCCTGAAAGGGAAAAACGAGTTTGCAAGTATACAGCCAAAGGCTTGGAAATGTTGGTTGGAAACTGTCAGAAGACAAGAGGCTTGTTTGTCAAAAGGGCTGCTAAATCAAGAGATGCATTGAAAGGGCGCATGAAGTCAAATGAAAATGCAAATGCAGTAAAACGCCATTTGAATGAATTAACCACTCTGTGTGATGAAGCCAAGGAAAGTCATTCATCATTGATGATTTTACCATTACATACAAAACGAACGGTTTCAACCAAAAATTGACATTCTACAAGGTTTTATACAGGATGTACATCTATGGCTATCAGAAGTTGAACAGCAAATACATGTCAATGTTGAAAAGGAAACACATGTCACTACTGAAGGTGAAAGACTGAGTGATTTAAATTCTGATGATATTGGACCGCATGACAGTGTATCAAATACTTCAAAATCAAGATCCACATACAAATCCATTGCATCAAAAACATCTTCCACCTCATCTGCTCGTATTATAGCTCTGGCCAAAAAGGCTGCCCTAATGGAAAATGTTGCTGCCTTAGACAAAAACATAAACTGGAGGCACAACAAGAACAAATCAGAATGCAACAGGAACAACTGAGAAGAGAAGATGAGGCACAACAAGAACAACTCAGAATGCAACAGGAACAACTGAGAAGAGAAGATGAGGCACAACAAGAACAACTCAGAATGCAACAGGAACAACTGAGAAGAGAAGATGAGGCACAACAAGAACAACTCAGAATGCAACAAGAACAACTCAGAATGCAACTGAGAAGAGAAAAAGAGGTACAACAAGAACAACTCAGAATGCAACAGGAACAACTGAGAAGAGAAAAAGAGAAACTGGAAATGGAAACACAGCTGGCAGCAGCAAATGCAAAGGCCAGCTAGAAACAATGGGTTCAAGGAACAGTTCAAGAGTGTCAAGTGGGAGGAGCTCAGACTATCAAAAATGAGCTGCTGCTGCCCAAAGGGAAACAAAGCCTCCCTCCCTGCCACAGGTTGTGAGGCCTAAACAGCGTATTTGTGATAAACCTGCCAAAGCTCATTCTATGACTCCTAACGCAATATTCTCTCCCCAGCCAACATGTTCAAACTGAAAATATACAGATTCATTTGGAAAAGGATGTTCAAGGTTATGTAATTTATACTACACCCCCTGCCGGTGATATTTGCAATGTGCTACAAAGACAGAATGACATAACTGCTTTGCTAAGGGAAACAAAGCCTCCCTTCCCCACCACAGGTTGTGAGGCCTAAACAGCATATTTGTGAAAAACCTGCCAAAGCTCATTCTATGACTCCTCCAATGCAATATTCTCTCCCCAGCCAAGATGTTCAAACTGAAAATATACAGGTTCATTTGGAAAAGGAGCCACAAGGTCATGTCATTCATACTACACCCCCTGTCTGTGATATTTGCAATGTGCTAGAATAGAAATACTTTTTGACAGAATGACATAACTGCTTTGCTGGTTAAGCAAAATCTGTATTCCACTCTACCACCAAGAGACATTCCTGTGTATGATGGTGATCCATTAAAATATGAAGGTTTTATCAGTGCATTTGAGGGAGGAGTGGAGAAAAGAACTGATGATGACAGTGACTGCTTACACTTCCTAGAGCAATATACAAGAGGACATCCAAAAAACCTGGTCCGCAGCTGCCAACATATGCCTCCATCACAGGGCTATCAGAGGGCAAGACATCTACTCAAAGAGCATTTTGGGAATGAGCACAAAATTGAAACAGCATACATGGAAAAGGCCTTGGCTTGGGCAGCAATCAAGCAGGAGGATGTGAAAGAATTGCAGGCATTCTCTCTCTTCCTCCGAGGCTGTTGCAATGCAATGGAAAATCTAGCCTATATGGAGGAGATGAATGTTGTGTCAAACATGAGGACCATCCTCATGAAACTACCATACAAGATCAGAGAAAGATGGAGGAACAGGGCATGTGAGCTACAGGAGCTTGGACATCGTGCTATTTTCTCAGACCTTGTCAATTACATAGAGAGACAGGTGAAAATACTGTCTGACCCGCTTTTTGGAAACATCCAGGATGCTAAACAGAATTCAACTGTCAAAACCTCAACCATCATTAAACCAAGAGAAAGGTCAAGCCCAATAAGCAGTTTTGCAACAACAGTAACACCCATGGAAGCAGCAGTGGAGTCAAATAGAGTGCAAAGAAATGTATTCATCAGTTCTCATAATTCTTGTCTGTTCTGCAATAAAAGTGATCACACATTGGAGCGTTGTCCACAGATGAAGAAAAAACACAGAGAGAAGATAGACTTATTAAGGGAAAGGGGAGTCTGTTTTGGCTGTTTGAGAAGAGGACACTTAAGCAGAGACTGCAAAAGTCGTTTAACGTGTGGTACATGTAAACAAAAACATCCCGATATACTCCATGTAACTGAGGGGTACAATTCCCTGACTGTATTGAGAGTATGGTATCATTAAACCACTACTTAGTTATGTACTTTAATTACTGGCCATACAGTACACGGTATATCTGGTGAACACCCACACAAGAATACAGCTCAACAAAGAAAGTTATATTTAGAAGTATTTATTATTAGAGCAGCAACAATAGGTTACAATATTGAGAATTATGAATTGCGCTTATATGGCGAAGAACACTTAAGTAGGTCAAGAGCGTAAGTCCATGAGCATATTAAGATGGGTATAACTGACACCACCTGTAGCATAAGAATTACATAAGGCACACTCGTAGTCAGCTGGAGATACTAAGGGGGTTCCCTCCGGTTGTAAGCCAGCAGGGGAGAGGAATGGTCGGGAGCAAAGTCTGGATCAACGAGGAATAAAGAGACTCCAGATACAGGAGACAGTGCAATAATCCTTCGGTCCGTAGACAAAGCAACAGCTATACTCCGGTATGCAAGACAGCATGGATGAAAGCTAGCCAGCCTCTGTGGGTCCTAGAGGCGGGCTCGACGGTGCTCCTCACAGGGTAGATCCCACACAGCAGTGGGGTAGACGGTTCTCTGCTCCAGCAGCCACAGTACCAAAGCAATATAATCCAGCCGGAAAAGGCTCTGCATTTGCCGGTGTAGGTTCTCCGGTGTACATATCCAACGGTTCTCGTCTAGGACTCCTCGGATGGCGGCACAAGTTTAGGCCGCCCAGCCTGGATAAGTGCACTAGCTCGGTACGACGAACCGGTGGTAATGCTGGTCACTGTAGAACGGTAGCCGCACGATACACTATAACTAATAGACTATTACTTTACAATAGAATAAGTCGAACTCGACGATACAGCGTTAAACTCTGACACTTTAGCTATCAATTCGCACGCGGTTCTCAAGGCTCTATTTAGGGGCAAAAGGGGCCCACTTCACGGCATGTTGTATCGTGGTGAAGGCTTCAACGTTTTGGGTCAACTCACTTTTAGGCTAAGTGCTTCTGTATCCACCTGCGACGTGTTTATACGTAAGGTGAATAATCTAGTGCCAACCTCAGTTCTGTCTCGTATTACTGCGCAAACCTGGACATGTTGAGACATGTCTTAGCGGTAGCTTTGAACTTGCCATTGGGGGTATGGCCGTTGGCGCCTAGGGGTCGCTGTCCAATAGGAGAACGAATATTATGGTCTGGCCTGTACCTAGGTAAAGGGATATTCCGTGTATATGTACAAAGAATATACAAGGGATATCAGACGATATACAAATATTATACAATATATCTCAAGTAATTAATATATATATTCGGTTTAATCTGACCCTTTGTAACAGCCGCCTCCTAATTAGTCCGCACCTAATTAGATAAGCAGAGACAGATTAACCGTCTTGTCCACTACTCAATGTCCATTGTGAGGAGTAGGGCAATTCACAAAGTCAGTGGGTCATGGTCGTCAGCAAGGGAGTCATGTAGCCTTGGCAACTCTATCAGCCTCGCCACGGGTCGGGTGTATGTCCGTCCCTGGACGAGCACTTCTGCCGCTCTGACCTTTCCGTCGGCACCAGTGATCACTTTGCTTACGCGGCCGGCCGGCCACATAGCTCGGGGTAGTGACTGGTCTATGATCATGACGACTGTGCCCTCCGTCAAATTGTCTCTTTCTTTTACCCATTTCTGGCGGGTCTGTAGAGACGGTAGATAGTGGAGGAGGAAACTGTTCCAAAACTTGTCAGCTAATACTTGACTGTACCTCCACATTCTTCGGCCGTTCGCTTCCTCAGGTCTGTACACTGTCTGTGGGAGCGCGGGGTCCAGCCGCCCCATCAAGAGAGTGTTGGGGGTGACTGGGTCGACATCTGCTACATCACTTGATACGTAACCGAGGGGCTTTGAGTTCAATACTCCCTCGATCTCTGTGAGGACTGTCGTGCGGACTTCTTCCGCCACGGTCTGGGCCCCAAGCATGGCGTACATGGCTGTCTTTATTGAACGTACTTCTCGTTCCCAGGTTCCCCCGAAGTGAGGGGCGTTCGGGGGGTTAAACTGGAAATCAATCTGAGAGGGAGCGAGGTGGGTCTTAAGTTCTGGGCCCATAGCTTGGAAGCTCTCTCTCAGTTCTCTTTCTCCGCCTTTGAAGTTTGTCCCGTGATCAGACAATAATATAGACGTTTTCCTTTTCGCGCTGTGAATCTCCGGAAGGCCATAAGGAATGAGTCCGTACTCATGGTTGGAAGGAGTTCTATGTGTATCGCTCGGGTGGTCATGCATTTGAATACAATACCCCACCTTTTCTCCGTCCCTCTTCCTTTCTTCACATACAGCGGGCCGAAGCAGTCCATACCGGTGGAGTGAAAGGGCTTGTCGCTGAGTCGGAGGCGACAGGGGGGTAGGTCAGCCATCCTGGGTATACTGGGCTGTGCTCGCCACTTGCGACAGTCTAGACAGGTCCGCTGGAAGCGTCGTACTGCTTCTCTTCCTTGCAGTATCCAATAGCGACGTCTGATCTCAGCGAAGACTCTCTCTGCCCCAGCGTGGTGCACGTCCTCGTCGTATTTCTTTATGATGAGCTCTGTGACCTTGTGTCGGCTGTTGAGAACTATAGGGAACTTGACGTCATCCGTTAAGTCCGGGGCCCTTCTCAGACGACCACCCACTCTGATGAGATCATGGGCGTCGCGCTCAGGGGCCAAGTGGAGCAGTCTGCTGTCTGACGGGACTGGCTTTGATCCCTGCAGACAGTCTAGCTCGTCGGGGAACAAGTCTCTTTGGGCTCGCTGTAGCAGAAGGAGTTCTGCTTCTTCGTAATTAGCTGCATTAATGTCAGTAGTGGAGGGAACCTCAGGGTGGTGCCACAGGAATGTCTTTAACTGTGCACTCTCAAGGGTGGGGCAGTCGTCTATGTTGGGGTCTGTGGGGACTGGTGTGTGTGTCAACCCACAGAACATAGATTTCTTCATCTCTGCCTCCTCTTGACTAGCCTCCCGTGGGGTGGGGTTAGGCCACTCTTCTTCCGGGAGCTTGAGGAACTCGGGACCGTCACTATAGATATTGTGACGTGTGAGGTCATCCAGGGACATTCCCCGTGTGATGACGTCTGCTGGGTTCTGTTTTGTGTCCACGTACCTCCAGCATGCCGATTCTGTTAAATCTTGGATCTCTGTGATTCTGACTCCCACGAAGACCTTGTATCTACACGAATCGGACTGGATCCATGTGAGTACGGTCATGGAGTCTGACCACAGGATTGTTCTTTGCACCGGGATGGTGAGTTCATGTTGGATTAACGTGGCGAGTTGCGCTCCTACTAGGGCTGTGCAGAGCTCTAGACGCGGGATCGATTGTTGCTTGCGGGGGGCTATCCTTGAACGAGCCAGGATGAAGGCGGTATGTATTTCTCCTCCCTCCTCTCGGGCCCGCAAGTAGGCCACCGAACCGTAGGCTACTTCGGAGGCGTCGCTGAAGACGTGCAGGTCCATCTGACACGTCTCCAGCCGCACCGTGGGTGGGAAGTAGCTGCGGCGTATGTTGACACCTGGGAGCGAGTTGAGTTCTGTTTCCCACTCTCTCCATGTGGAAGCAAGGTGGTCGGGTATGGGGTCGTCCCAGCCCTGGTCCTTGTCCCACAGCTCTCGCACATTCATTTTTGCCCTGGTGGTGTAAGGTAGAATACATCCCAACGGGTCATATTGTCTGGCGAGTGTTCTGTATACACTCCGTCTGGTGGTCGGTAGTGAAATCGACCTTCCCTGCTCCTTGGTCAGGGGTGTGTGTCTATAATGGAGCGAGTCTGTTTTGAAGCACCAGACTAGTCCTAATGTCATTTCTTGGGCTTCCCCTGGGATGGTCGCCATCCAGGTCTCGCTGCTTGCTGCCTTGTTCTCTGGGGAGAGGCTGCGCAGTACTTGAGGGTCGCTGCTGGCCCACTGCCGGAGATCAAAGCCACCTTTGATCAGGGAGGCGCGGAGCTTGAGTAGGAGGGCCTCGGCCTCTTCTGGCGTCGAGACGCTTTGCAGACAGTTGTCCACGTAGAAACTCTTCTCTACACTTTGTCGGACCTCCTCGTCAGCTGCTGGGTCCTCTGCGACATGTTTTTGCAGTGCGAACGTAGCACAGCACGGGCTGCATGTGGCTCCGAAAGGGAGGACTTCCCATTGATAGATGGATGGTTGCTCATCCCCGATCCTCTCTCTCCATAAGAACCGCAGCAGGGGCTTGTCCTCTTCCACTAGTCGCACCTGCAGGAACATCCCTTTGATGTCGCCGCTGATGGCCACCTTGTTCCGGCGGAAACGTAGCAACACGCCCAGTAGAGAGGGGCCGAGTGTTGGACCGGGCAAGAGTTCTTTATTCAGATTCTGTAATCCGATCTGGTAGCTGCAGTTAAACACAATACGATCCTTGCCGTTGTGGTGGACCTTGTGGTGGGGCACGTACCATGATTCGGTCGTCTGATCGGCCTCTTGAATGTCAATTTTCTTTATGTGTCCCGCTGTGATTAGCTTGTCAATCTCAGCGCGGTACACAGTGGCTTGAGCGGGGTCTCTGGCTAGGCGCCGCTCGGTGTTCAGTAGATATCGCTCCGTCGCTTCTTTTGAGGCGTGGAAGGTGGGCATACCCTCTCGCCTCAAGAGTGGAGTTGCGTATCTCATCACTCCATTGACCTCGACTCTCTTTGTCCTCTGCTCGAGGAGGGCTATGGCATAAATGTCTTCCTTGGAACGAATGTGTTTCTTTTCGTTCTTAAAGGGCATTGTCTCTAGTGTCCATAGCCTCTCGACGTGCTGTAAGAGGGTGGTGTCTTCTTCTGTCACTCTGGAGTGGAGGCAGCGAGTGGCTGCTGGTCGGTTGGGAGACCTGGAGAGGGGGCCTTGTAGTGTCCATCCTAGGCGGGTCTCGACTGCTGCTGGACAGCCTCTGGGCCCAATGTGGACCCGGTCCGTTGGGACGATGAGGTGTGCGTGGTCGGATCCTATGAGCAGGGTCGGGGTGGCGCCGTCGATGAGCGGTATAGGTAGTTGACGCAGGTGCACGTATTTTTCCATCAGCTTGGAGATGGGGTAGGTGTACCGCGACAGGCCTATGTCTTGGCTGGTGAAATCGTTAGTGATCCTATACCGCCTCTCTGGCTGCCCGCTTGCTGCGATAGTGAAGGAGACGTTCTCACCCTTTATTGTCTTCAGGTCTCTTCTTATAGTACGAATTGTCATCGTTTCTTCGCTCCCCCGCAGACCCAGCTGGGCTGCAGCGGATGCGAGGAGGAGAGTCTTTTCTGACCCGTCGTCAAGGACGGCGTAAGTGTCCATGACCTTGTCCTCGTAGCTTAATGTCACTCGGACCACTTTCAAGAGCACTCGGGAGCTCCCGCTGCTGGCGGGGTCAATATACATGACGCTTACTCTGGTGCTGCTTGGGGGTGCGAGTTTCTTCCTGTTGCTGTCATGCAAGACGTCCAAGTGGGCGCCGTCACACCGGCTGCACCTCTTCTTCAAGCGGCACTCGGCTGCCATATGGCTGCGCGCACAGCGGTAACAGCGGCGGTTGGACTTTATCCATTGACTCACCTCGTCGGCGGTCATCTTCTTGAAAGTGTCACATTGTGACAGCCAATGTTCTTTCTCGCAGTACTGGCATACAATCTTCCACTTCTCTTTCGTCGAGGGGGTGTTGTGGTTGGTGCATGCTTGGTGCATGACGGTCACCAGCCTGCGGTTATCGTTGGATCTCCGAGGTCCATCTCTGGGGCTTGGTCCACTCCGCACGAACGTATCCAGTCGTAGGCTGCTGACTTCTCTCGCGAGGAAGTCGGCCAGGTCTAGGAGGGATGGCTCGGGACCGTCGGGATCACGGTGGTCTCTTTGCCGCCTGAAGCGCTCTTGTCGGGCTGGAGGAAGCTTCTCTAATATCCTTTCTACATTAGAGTTAGCATACAGTTCGTTTCTACCTTTTTCCTTTTGGGACCCCAGCATCCCTACCAGGGATTGTACCTTGATAGAGAGGTCATCCAATGAGCGATTGTCTGTGGCAGGGGGGAGACGGTCAATATTCCTTATCTCTTGTATCACGTAGTCCCATATGCGTCCATAACGCTGGTCGAGGGCTACTAGAGCCGTGGTGTATGGGGTACTTGAGTTGGAATATGCCAGCGCTATATTATGCGCTCTGGGCACCTTCAGGTGCTTGAGGAGGATAGCATATTTGTACGACTCATCAGGGACGTCGGACATCATAGTCTCTAAGCACATCCGTAATTCCGTGTACTGTGCTCTGTCCTCGTGCGTAAAATCCGGGAACGTCGGTGTGCCAAGGTACGATGCCATGGATGGCTGGCACATCGGTGATCGTTGGGGGAGAGGCCTCCTGGGCGAGTCTCCCCGTACGTGTCGTCGTGGGCTGGTACTTGGTGGGTACCCAAGCCCGGGTACCCAGGTGCTGTTCCTCGGGGCTGGCTGTGCGTCAAACTCACCCCTGAGTTGAGTCGGGGGTCTGTAGCGCAGGGCCTCGGGGGTAAAGTCTGGGCTGTACTGGACCTCCTGGTCCTGTGGAGTACGATGCTGCTGGTGGGCTTGACCTTCCTCCTCTTCCTCTTCCTCTGCTAGGTCTTCTAGATCTTGAAGTCGTCTATTCAGTCTCTCGGTGGCATAGGCCGGTTCTTCCCGGTTGCTGGGTCTCGCATGGACCGGTCGGGGAGGGGGTTCGGAGACGTGGATAGGCTCTCTCTGTTGGCCGGGCTCCGGGTCACTTGGTCGGGTAGAGGAAGGTGCCCTAGACCCTTGTCTTGATGATGCCCTGGAGCTCCGTGCGGAGAGAGGGGGTGTCGCCCTGGCAATCAATTGCTCCATTATCTGCGCTTGTAGCCGGTCGCGCTCTGCTTCGCGCTTGATGTGAGCGAGGTCGCGCTCTGCTTCTCGCTGGGCTTGGGCTGCGTCGCGCTGTGCATTGGCGGCGTCGCGCTGGGCATCGGCGCGGTCTCTTTCAATATTCTCTTCCGTCTGGAGGCGTCTGGTCTCCAGGCGTATGCGGTCGTCTTCACTCCTTTGCTGCGCCTGGAAGCGCTCTCGCTGGGTTGCAGGGTGTTCGCGTTCACTAAGGGCTTGCGCTTGGAGTTGCGCGTGAAGGTGCTCTCTTTGGTCTGCAGATTGTTCGCGCTCACTCAGTTGTTGAGCCTGCAGGCGTTCTCTTTCCATGGTAGAGTGTTCGCGCTCACTTAGCTGTTGCGCCCGGAGGCGCTCTTGTTCCATGGAAGAATGTTCGCGCTCGCTAAGCGTCTGTGCTTGGAGTCGATCGCGTTCAGTGGAGGCTGCCAGGGTGGCGATGAATGCCTGCGCCAGCATCTTGTCCGCTTCGCTGGGGGAAGACACTGATGGAGGTGATCGGCTTCTGACAGTGCTCGTTGGAGATCCGTTCTCCTGGCGCGCTCCGAGGAGGTCTATCTCCTGGGCGCGCTTCTCTTCTGGTAGTGGGTCGGGTTCCGTCCCTGGAGCGCATTCTTTATCCTGGAGCTCTCCGGGGACCGTCCCGTTGACGTTATCGGGGGGTATAGTCATGTCATGTCCCTCCTGGTCCCCCCTGTGAGCTTGGTCAGTTACGTTAGAACCCACTAGGGTCTCTACTGGCAAGGTCGCCTGGTTGGTAGGGTTTGACATGCTTTTACTATCCGCTTTTCCCGCATTTAACGTCTGTATAAAGCTAGGTATTAGACTGGCAGCGTAGTCCTCTAGGTAAGGAGGTGGCTGACGTCTGCGCTGCGGGCGTTTTAGCTTAGGAGAGCCGTTTGTGGAGTGTTCACAGCTGGCCATGGTTAATATCAATATTATATTTAGATATTACACTGATATTCATCCGGCTCGAAGGACCAATTGTAACTGAGGGGTACAATTCCCTGACTGTATTGAGAGTATGGTATCATTAAACCACTACTTAGTTATGTACTTTAATTACTGGCCATACAGTACACAGTATATCTGGTGAACACCCACACAAGAATACGGCTTAACAAAGAAAGTTATATTTAGAAGTATTTATTATTAGAGCAGCAACAATAGGTTACAATATTGAGAATTATGGATTGCGCTTATATGGCGAAGAACACTTAAGTAGGTCAAGAGCGTAAGTCCATGAGCATATTAAGATGGGTATAACTGACACCACCTGTAGCATAAGAATTACATAAGGCACACTCGTAGTCAGCTGGAGATACTAAGGGGGTTCCCTCCGGTTGTAAGCCAGCAGGGGAGAGGAATGGTCGGGAGCAAAGTCTGGATCAACGAGGAATAAAGAGACTCCAGATACAGGAGACAGTGCAATAATCCTTCGGTCCGTAGACAAAGCAACAGCTATACTCCGGTATGCAAGACAGCATGGATGAAAGCTAGCCAGCCTCTGTGGGTCCTAGAGGCGGGTTCAACGGTGCTCCTCACAGGGTAGATCCCACACAGCAGTGGGGTAGACGGTTCTCTGCTCCAGCAGCCACAGTACCAAAGCAATATAATCCAGCCGGAAAAGGCTCTGCATTCGCCGGTGTAGGTTCTCCGGTGTACATATCCAACGGTTCTCGCCTAGGACTCCTCGGATGGCGGCACGAGTTTAGGCCGCCCAGCCTGGATAAGTGCACTAGCTCGGTACGACGAACCGGTGGTAATGCTGGTCACTGTAGAACGGTAGCCGCACGATACACTATAACTAATAGACTATTACTTTACAATAGAATAAGTCGAACTCGACGATACAGCGTTAAACTCTGACACTTTAGCTATCAATTCGCACACGGTTCTCAAGGCTCTATTTAGGGGCAAAAGGGGCCCACTTCACGGCACGTTGTATCGTGGTGAAGGCTTCAACGTTTTGGGTCAACTCACTTTTAGGCTAAGTGCTTCTGTATCCACCTGCGACGTATTTATACGTAAGGTGAATAATCTAGTGCCAACCTCAGTTCTGTCTCGTATTACTGCGCAAACCTGGACATGTTGAGACATGTCTTAGCGGTAGCTTTGAACTTGCCATTGGGGGTATGGCCGTTGGCGCCTAGGGGTCGCTGTCCAATAGGAGAACGAATATTATGGTCTGGCCTGTACCTAGGTAAAGGGATATTCCGTGTATATGTACAAAGAATATACAAGGGATATCAGACGATATACAAATATTATACAATATATCTCAAGTAATAAATATATATATTCGGTTTAATCTGACCCTTTGTAACACTCCACATTGAATAAATGGCACAGGAATCATTAGGAGACAATGCTGTCGTCTCACCTCACACCTGTGGTCATATTGGGGCCAGTGATGAAACCTCCCTCTTCTCCGTAGTACCAGTACAGGTAAAGAGCCACAAGGGGGACACAGTATTGGAAACGTATGCATTCTTGGATCATGGAAGCACATCTACATTCTGCACTGAAAGCTTAATGAGAAGGCTAAACATTCCTGGACAAAAAAATAATATTCTTCTCTGTACCATGAACCAAGTGAAGCCTGAGACCAGCTACCATATTACCGGTCTGGAAATAGCTAGGATGGACACAAACAACTTCATTCAACTGCCTGATGTGTTCACTCATAAAACCATGCCAGTTTCACAACACAATATTCCAAAACAACAGGACTCGTCACCATGGCCATATTTGAACCATATCACAATACCTGAAATAGACTCTGGCATTGACCTCCTCATCGGCACAAACGCCTCAAAGGTACTGGAACCCTGAGAGGTGGTCAATAGCCAGGCAAATGGACCATACGCTGCGAGGACCCTATTGGGGTGGGTCATCTATGGTCCCTTAAGAGGAGACAACAACATCAGGGATGAGAATGGCTGCCCTGCTGCTGCTGTCAATAGAATATCTATTCTAAACACAGAGGAGATACTTGCCAAACAGTACAATCAGGATTTCAGTGAAAGAGCCAGTAAAGAAACGGAGGAAATGTCAAGAGAAGAGGTAAAATTCCTTGATATTGTAAACTCTGCAAGAATTAAAGATGGACATAACTGTCTAAACTTACCTTTCAAACCTAAGAAAATCAAGACTGAAAACCAAGAGAAGAAGGTCAAGAGAAGGAAACAGGATGATGAAGGGAACATCAAGCCCAAGAAGACAAAGAAGAAAGGAGTAGTGGCGGACGGAAAAAAAGAAAGCCGAGAAGGAGCCTGAGGAGAAGTGGAAATGCAACCACAAGGACTCCTCTGACACAAAACACAGAGACAATAAGAAGGAAAGGATGAAGCACAAAGATGGCGGCATGGACAAGCACAAGGACAAGAGAAAGAGCCGAACCAAGATAGAAGTATTAGAAGAAGTGTGTGATTCATATCAGATTGTAGATTCTGTGGAGGATAAGCCTATAGATGTTTATCTGACCACTGATGAAGAGTCTGAGAGAGGAAAGAAAGACAGAACATTTGAGAAGGATGATAACACTTCTAAAAAAGATGACAAACTACCAACAAAGAGTGACACTCCTGTCAGGGATTCTAAGTCAGGAAAAGGAGAAGGAATTCCTCGAAAGGAAGACAGAACGGTCAATAAAGATGACGAGAGTGTCAAAAAACAGGAAGAAGAAGCTTCTTCTCAGGTGGTAGATTGTGTTGATGACCAGCCAACCATGGAACACCCTGAGAGGGGAAATAAGAACACCACCACAAAGACATATGATAGAATGTCTGGAAAAGAGGAGAAACCAACAAGTAAGAGCAAGGAAACTAAGGAAGCATCCAAAACGGAGGAAGAAGAGGAAGCTATGTATGAGATAAGGGATTCTGTGGAGGATGAACAAGTAGAAGACAATCTGATCAACACAGAGGGGTCTGATAGAGGAAAGAAGGAAAGCACAAGTACAAAAGAAGATGGACAAATCCATTTTCTGGACGGATAGCACTACAGTGCGTAAGTACATAAACAATGAAGCTAAACGTATTCAAACATTTGTAGCAAACAGGATCTCTTTTGTAAGGGATGCTACCGACGTATCACAATGGAGATATGTGAGCACAAATACAATCCTGCAGATTCAGCATCAACTGCAGAAGCTGCAAAAGATGGATCGAAGATATGTCTGCTCCAAGAGACTGAAGTGTAAAGAAGCGGAGTAACGCCTACAGGAACAGGCTTTCAACATGTACAATATGCCTACAGGCACAGGCTTTCAACATGCACAACATGCCTTTGGAACAGGCTTTCAGCACGAACAACATGCCTACAGGAACAGGCTTTTAGTACCTAAGTTTGAAGAAGATTTTTTATTTTATGTATTTTCTTCAGAAATTGTCAAAAAAAAGAAAAAGAAATTGTTTGAAAATAGTACATTTTGAATATGGCTCCTTGGATATGATTTTAGTATTAATTGTCATTACACTTGAGACAATTATGGGCCGGTGTGTGGGAGCCATTATGATGGTGGCATATTATTTATTAGTTGTAATATTATTATTGGACACCTGGTGGCAGGTTTTAGATTTGCCAGCACTGGTTAGGTATTTAGAGGGTCACAGGTGCAGTAATCAACTGGGACACCGGTAGTGAGGAGCACACCGTTCTTACCAGTAGCTCAGTACCAGAAGCTCAGCAGCTCAGCAACCTGAAGCAGAAAGAAATACAAAATAAATATAGAATACCATATAATTCCTACAGAACCCACACTGGCAATAAATTGAATGTACAACTGCAACTTCAGCAATAAACACCCCTAAACCTGGAATCACGACTGGACATCCATCATTGCTGTGTCTACTGCGTAAGATCACTCCCTATCATACCTGTGAAGTAACAGGCAAGAGAAAGCAGGACATTGGAAAGGAAAAATTGCCGTTACAGATGTTCACCACCAAAGGTGGTCTTTCACAATGGGGGGGGGGGAGTGTAACAGAGCGGCTTTAACCTGCCTTCTAAATGTGCGCCTGTCCCTTTATGGCTGTCAATTACTGATGCGCTCATATGGGCTCTGATAGCGGATAGGAGAGAGAGACGTGACGTGGAAGTGAGAGCGGCGAGTTTGGATGTTTCAATGAAGGAAGATGTGCAGCCGATATAGAGAACATTGAGAAAGTGAACCGTATTAGATAATGTTGAAAACGCGCAAGTAAACCTTACCTGGCATGGGATGACAAACGTGTGTGGTATAATTCCATTCTCAAACTGTTATGGGATATGGAATATTGTTGTGAGTCTTGATTTCCCAAAAGGTCAACTGCTACAGGGAGAAATTGAACTCTGTAAGGCCAGTGCACAACACTTTAGATAGTCTCATATTGTTCTTATAGTGTTCTATTTTCCCCCTAAAAGAGATTATTAATATACATAGGTTCTAAGAATAAACCACAAGTAAAGATAATATTGATTATATTATGTATTAAAGGAATAGCCAAAAGCGTCAGCATTTGAATAGAGTGGTCTGTTGACCAAGCCAAAATAGAACAAAAGAGACGGCCCTCCGGCACTCAACACTATGTAAATACAACAGGACTCGGGTCTGCAAGACACAAGACACCACACACTGTATTTAAATATAGACAGTGATTTTGGCTTCCTGAGACAAAAAGATTACAGCCTTCAGGCTGTCTTGGCTTGCCAGGTAAACAATAAAAAACAGTAGGCTATTGAGTAACTATCCTCCCCTGCTCTCTTTTACAGTCAAGCTATAGAAATCTACAGGAGACCTTTGGCTATTTGAACAATGGGGCTGTCACGGACTCCTAAACATTAGGGTGGTAGCTTCCCCCAGCTGCAGATAACACCTTCTCTGGAGACCATTTGCTCCAGGGCTTCAAAGAGCCACTGGTGGCTGCCAAATGTTTGCAAAATGGCCCCTCCCAGCCTGGCCAAAGCCAGGAAATTAGTTCTGGTTTAAAAACGTAGTTATAATGGTATTAGACATTTGAACTATACAGGAAAATAACCATAAAGTAGAGCTGGTCAGTTTAAAACAACATAGGCTGTTTTTAGACCCTATAAAGCAGGGGTAGGCAACCCTAGGCACGCGTGCCTGCATAGGCACGCGGGGGCATTTTCATATGCACCCCTAGGGGGCAGCAAAAAAAATAAAAAATAATTTTTTTTTTTTTTTATAAATGTTATAGTGAAATATTTTGCACTGTTGTCGCATTTATCTTGTTGAGATCCTCCCACAGGATCTTTTTACTACCACATATTTAATTGAGACCCTTTATTTGTTTATTATTTCAATTTAGCTGGAAATACATTGCTACATCATTCAGTAACATTTGCAGAGCCTTATAACAAAAACATTATTACGGTCACCATTGTGACCAGTGTGATTAATCAACACATTTTATTATTTATTTTTCTATTTCATTGAACATTGCACATGTTAAAAGCAATTGTTTTTACTCAAAATGTGAGTATTACCAAGTCAACTTGTGTTCTTAAAACAATGACATTAAACATAGTTTTATTAGGTTGAAATAATGTGGTTGTGTACTTATTTTTCTGTTAACTTATTATGGATTGAAAACTGAAAACCTTAATGCACAGTAACTGAACTCAATATTTTTAAGTTCTGGTAACTTATTATTACAGTGTAGTCTTGCGATCAATCAAAACGTATTTACACATATACCTCACATTCACCGTCCATTCACATCCTGGTGTTCTCCTGGTGTTCTCCATTAGGCCTGTAGGTGGAGCTATGACAGCACACGTACAGTACACACACCGATGGTGTGTGATGTGTCCAAAAATGAATGGGCAAATGTGAGTGAAATGGTCGCACTGTATGCAGCTGTTTGTCTGCATTGCATCCCCCCCCCTCCCAACTCAGATTTAGGGTTGATACAACCATCATAATAATATTGTTAATAATAATAACAATGATGTAATAATGTAAAAATTATCATTAAAAATACCTGATTATGAGAAAAAAAATGTACGATGCATGGAATATTGTTGAGGCACACTAGTTACAACTATATTTCAAACAGGCACTCCATGTCAAAAAGGTTGCTGACCCCTGTTTTAGACTAACCACACCTGTGTGTGTCTCTTAGACTAACTCAAAGACTGTATTCCTGGGTTATGATAACATCCCATAACCTTAACATCAACCTTAAGCTTACCCCACATTTTGCATAAAACTAAATATTATACTGTATTCTTATAGCACATGCATGAGATGGTCTATTTTGAAAGGTAACATTCAGAAGTTTCTTACACAATAAAGAAAAATCACGTTGAGTGCTAATGTATTAGAGAAACAGAGGTTTGAATACACTAAAATAAAATATTTTCTTCTTACTTTTGTGTTGACTTGCTGCTAGATGCCTGTTTTTGGGTTCCAGCTGAGAGGTAGGAGCTGAAGTCTTATGTAGTACAAGTTTATAAAAATCCGACAGAAAATGAGTGTTTAACAATACCGCAATAATTCAGCGTGATTATTCAAAATGGCTGTCCACCTCCATTCATTCAGACGTGAGAGTCAAAACAAAGAACAAAAGTCTTCTTCTGCCCCCCCAAAGATTCAGTGATTTTATAAAGGGAAAAACACCTTATCCTTCCCCATCACACCCCTGGACCCATGCATGCTGAACACATTCACAGGAGTCATTTTTACTTACTGTACTTAGATTGTACTTAGGTTGTACTTTAGATTGTATATTGTATTGTATATTCCTCTTATAGACACGTGAATGTGTCTAACTATAATCCATTGTGCTCAAACTGTATTCCTTGCGACCTAACTGTATTTATGATAACTGCTGTGTAATCTCTTGACCCGTTTTGCCCTGGGACTCAGTGGGACAGTGTGGAAGACTATCGCCAGGGGGAGCTGGTGGGCATTGGGCTGGCAAAGGAGACAGGTGAAGGAGAGGCTGGTATGAAGGAGGAGCTGGATACACGGGACTCTCTCTTTCGTCGAATTCCACAGAAGCAAGCAGGTGTGTCGGTGAAGACCTTACCATACAAAGGACACGTGGGATACGGCTCCTGCGTCCAGTCCGAACAAGTAACGTCGCTGGCCAATAGTTTATCATCCCAGTATAGTGATTAGGGCACGTTGACCCCAGAAGAAGACGTTCGACAGCCGGACGGCACCGCTGACCCGCCGCGAGCAGCGTTTAGAACGTATAGTCGGGAGAATCGTTTGGTCACACTGACCAGAGCTTAGCTCCAAGTATAGGCCTGTTAGCCTAGTTAGCTCACGCGTCGCTCCGCCGTCTTCCAGCCCTCGGAGCAGACACCGCCGCCAGACTTCTCCGGACTTCACCCGCCTCCAACATTCTCCTAGCCGACCGCCAGTCCAGCGATTCGCCTGCCTAACGTCAGCCCAGCCAGCCCCCTTGCTATCACAGGTGACAACCACGGGACCGTACGACGGCCAACTCGCGTCACAGACATTCGTTGCGGGAGCGGGCCAGCACTCGGTTGGTACACTCACAACAGGTACTGTTAGCGCTCCAAGCGCTCTGGAACATTATCGGCGAACATTCCCTTTTTCAATAGCATGCTCTCTGAGGGCGAAGAGGATAAGGTACTTTGAGCTTGCACGTGCACCAGCGATTAAGGGCGCCCCAACTTTATTATTTTGGTAATGCCGGCATTTATAAGGTATTTTGATTTTCAGTGTGGGCCCACTCTCTTTCGTTTACTGTAATAACGTGTGGTGCATATGGCACAATTGTGATTGTAATTATACTTGTTTTCCCACTGTGTGCTCCCGGAGCGTTCCGCCAATCTCCTTGGTACTTAGTGTATGAAAAGCTTATAACCCATATGGGGACTTGTGCATGAGAGTACATGTAAAGCTTCAGTAAAATGAGAGGCGTAGAAATGGGACCACTGTGTGCGTGTCAATTACTGGGAATGAGTGTTTAACCCCTTTCTTCCGACGAATGTGTATTACTGTTTAACCCTTTCCTATCTACGGTCTATGCATAATTAGGGCAGGTGTTCTGGACAGGTCTCCACCAGTAAACAAGGAAAGGTACTGCTTTTGGGAGAAATTATATCATCCATCACTACTGCCACCGGGTGTGAGAGGGTGTGGGACGTATTAGGGGAAGTGTGGGTGTTTGGGGAATTACTGCAGTCGCCCTAGAGGGCAAGAAGGACCAGTGTAGAACCCCTAGGTTAGTAAATCCTAGGCCCCATTCGCTCCATTTGCTAAATCCCAATTCTAGTACCCCTACACTACAGTCAGGGACTCAGCCGGACCCAGATCTGCTGTGCTCCCACTACCTGGTGACAGTTCATATCCACTCTCATAAAGTAGGGATAATCCACCCTTCTACACTCTTTTACTTACTTTTTTTTACTGTATGAAGCACACTCTCAGGGGCTCATACAGAACCACGCCTTTCACCGTAAAGTACATGTATTTTATTTTCAAAATTAATAAACAAACTTGAAACTTGAACTTGTAAGTCAACCCAACCTTGAAATTAACTGGCCGACATAGCTGATAAAGAGTGATGGGTGTCCAAATCCCCAAATCCCCCCCCCCCCCCCCCCACCCAACCCCCTCCAATGTACAGTTTCTTCCCCTTCGGATGTATATATTTTTTTATTATCTCTTTTTCTTACACAGTAGGCCTACTGTATATCTGTATGTCATAAATGTATTGATGAATTGAAAATGGGGAACCCTGATGTAAACAAGACAAAAGTATTTTTCTGGTCTGCATCCTCTTAACAATTGTTTGTATTGAGCCGTACTGTATTGTACCCATTCTGCAATCTGTTAATAAAGTTTTCATTCAGTCACTCAGAGCAGCGACACTGATTGGCTGAGCATCGAGTCCCTGAGCGGGTAGGAGGACACCTGACAAACCGAGGCTGAGTTTCACTAAAGCATCTCGGCCCAAAATATTCTATTGTCTTGTACTTGTATTAATTTGCCTTTCTTGCACCAATTTACAATCTAGGATTGTAGATGGTATTGGGAAACCGTTGATCGTCAAAGAGACAAAGCAAGTTTGAATAACGTGGCTTGTCTCTTAGAATCGTCACGCTCCTTGTTTGTACCTGATGTACCAACAGGTTTAATTCAACTTGAGCCAGTGCCGTTCAGTACAGCGTTAACTTGTCTAGTTCTCTAGTAACGATGTGTCTGTGAAACTATTATTTAATATGTACATTGAATTAATATAAAGCCGTATGACCAGGCATTGTATGGTCATAAGCCTAACCTTATATTTTGATAATAAATGAGTGTGTACCAAATCCAAGAAACGTCTGATTAGCTACTTGCTAAGCTAAGCTATCCTGGTGCAGTTATTTTGATGCTGACAAGTTGACGTCCCACAGCCAGACACGTTACAGTGTGTGACTCTATTCCCTTCACATGTGATAATATATAATAATAATATATTGTCAATCATCATCCGTATGTCACCAGGTGCTACTCCTGGGTGGGCCGCACCGCGGGCAAGTAGGTGGTGTCCCTGAGCCGTCAGGGCTGCCTGTACCACAGCACCGTCCAGCACGAGCTGCTCCACGCGCTGGGCTTTAACCACGAGCAGACCCGCAGTGACAGAGACAGCCACATCAGAGTCCAGTATGAGAACATCATCGACGGTGAGATCTACACCCTACACCTCCAGCACCCAATCTGTCAGCGTGCTACAGTCTCTCTCTCTGGTTTTTGTAGTGGACTTTCCATTCTGTAATTTCAATAGTAGTTCTTTATCAAACAAATCGAGGATGATCAACATATTTTATTTTATATACTTTATTTTATATACTAGGTCTGTATTCTTTGATGGTCCGATCATCTATTGATCCATAAACTGTTTATTGTACTGGACCCTCTCTCTCTCCCTCTCTTCTTCTACATTGCGTTTATTATTTCTAATTAATTGATATACACCTATTCTCTCTCATCCACTCAGACATGAAGTACAACTTCAACAAGATCCAGACTCTGAACCAGGGAACCCCCTACGACTACAACTGTGTGATGCAGTACGAGAGGTCTGTACAAGACCAGCTCACGCCTACAGTACTCACTTTGTTTCACCACCAAATACTAGCAGCTATTCACACGTAGTGACTTAAGAGCAGGGAGGAATCTGGGCTGTTTGTTCTTCAAGATTAGAAGATCTACTACAGTGTAGGCCATGTCATCGATGGTGCCAAGGTCCCTGTAATGTAATGGGTTTCTAATCAAACACTGAACAGACTCTAGTGCTGTGAGTAAACAGGCTGAACAGACTCTAGTGCTGTTAGTAAACAGGCTGAACAGACTCTAGTGCTGTTAGTAAACAGGCTGAACAGACTCTAGTGCTGTTAGTAAACAGGCTGAACAGACTCTAGTGCTGTTAGTAAACAGGCTGAACAGACTCTAGTGCTGTGAGTAAACAGGCTGAACAGACTCTAGTGCTGTTAGTAAACAGGCTGAACAGACTCTAGTGCTGTTAGTAAACAGGCTGAACAGACTCTAGTGCTGTTAGTAAACAGGCTGAACAGACTCTAGTGCTGTTAGTAAACAGGCTGAACAGACTCTAGTGCTGTTAGTATACGGACCAGGAATGAGGTCGTTGACTGCTGTAACTGAGTGGCGAGACAAAAAAAGACTAAATCGAGACAAAACAAAAACTAAAATGCTGACCTGTAGTTGACTAAAACTGACAAAACGAAAAATAAATGAAGGTGACTAAATGAGGAAAACGAAAAAGAGCATTTGACACATGACTAAGACTAAAAATAAAAAATAGCCAAGACTCAGATGTTTAAATGCCGCATGTACCCGTTTTCTCAACATGCATGCAAATTGATTGATTGTGCCATGCATTACACAACTACTTACTAAATAAATATACAGTATTTTCAAAACAGAAGTTATGCCCTCTGCCTTTTTTATTTAAACATATTGTTAATGCACATATATTACTATTCTTCTCCCACATTCCTGGAGGTGTTGTGGAAGATTCTTTTACCAACTCCAGTGAGTTTACAGAAATTGAGATTGAGATGAGCTATTCCAAAAGAAAGTTGTTTATTTTTATGTGATCACAAAATCAGAGGAGCAGGTCAATGGATAGGGAAAAAAATATAGTTTATTCTGTGCGTCTCAGTTCGATACAGAGCGGAAGACTCTTATTGTGATGTTTCTTCTTGACTTGTTTATTGTATTTTTTTCAGGTAATATCTGTAGTATTATGTATATTTAATAGGGCTATATATTTAATACAATATTTATTTTATTTATTTAAAGCAAACAAACTCCAAACTCCAAACTACACAAAATGAAAGCCTTGTCACGTATGAACCATACAAATGCATTACTGTTACAATTGTGTTGTAACTAAGAGATTACCTGGGGAGGAGGGGAATAAATTCTGTGCATGGATTATAAACAGACAATTTTCTCTTGGGCATTTCCTGGTTGTAGCAGCTGGCTGGTGCTATAGAGTATAGATAACATTCAGCCACAAGGTGTCACACTAGAGCACCAGCATGTCATTTATCCAATCAGGTGCATTCCACATGGATAAATGGGAAGTAGGGAGGGGATACATGCCTGCTGCAGGGTTTGCCATTAATTACCTAGACTGTGGAGGCCCGCCACAGTCTAATTAGTCCCGCCACAGTTGTATAATGAACCAAAAAAAAGTTAAAAAAAGAAAAGAAAATATATATATATATATATTTTCTTTTTACAATTTTTTTTAAATATAACGTTTGCCAATGTATCAGTAGTATTGGCAGTTGTAGTAGTCGTAATAGTAATCCACTATATTTTTTTATTTTCTAAAAAATTAACCAGTTCAACACAGGTAACCACTTTTGCTTAATTTCTTTGATGGCTCAAATGTATGCTCTAATCCAGTGCTTCCCAATTCTCTCCTCGAAGCACGCCAGCCGTTCCATGCATTTGTTAAATTCAACTAATAAAGGGCTAGTTAAGTTGAATCGGGTGTGCTGGTGGTGGAATTTAACAAATACATTGAACGGCTGGGGTGTTTCGAGGAGAGAATTGGGAAGCACTAGTCTAGTCGATTTTGTGTTTTGAGCACAAAGTTCATCATAGATCTAGCCTCTTTATTTTGCTCTCAAAGTGCACCAGATTGATGCATTTTACTTTAAAATGTACAAAACAAAAAGTTACAGGGGGCATTCCCCCGGACCCCCCTAGAGGGTCGGAGGTTCTCCCCCCATAGTCTCTGAAAATCCTGTGGGAAACACTGCTGCTGCAACATTAATTGTATCTATAGCACCTTTAAACAAGGTAAATACTTCACCTATAAACATAATACTGTTCTGACAATAGTAATAACAGTAATTAAGCCTGGAGGCCTATTTTCTGAAAATCTGCCTAAAATACATACCTAAGTAAATGGAAGATTGCTCCACTTCTACAAGGCCATTTGCATGTTCTTGGTATCTAGGGACATCTATGGACCTCAGTGAATGTATTCCCAGTGTCAGAAATATTGTGTCTATTACTAGGCTTGCTTAAATTGTGATGAAACAAAGGAGAATATGAATTATGATTTTTCTTTGCATCTTTGACAGTGAATAACACCTGTTAAAAATGACCAGACATGAAAACTGCCACTGAGCTCTAAGGAAATGAATAAAGGGAAGATGATTAAACAGATGGTTTTGTAGATACAGTACTGAATTCTGCCATCCGGACCCATGCAATTTGAAATATTATTATAGAATATAGAATATGAGGCCTATATAAATTACCTTATTATAGCCAACTTGCACATCTATGGATCGGGCCAAATCTACTCTTTCCAATGGCAGAGTTCAATTTGGATTTAGTATCACCAGGCGTGCATGAAGAACCGGGAATGAAATCTACTGTAAATACAGTCAGCTTTTTATTTTTGCGACAGATCCGCCATTTTCTATCCGTTTGCAGTGCGGATTGTTGCTAAATGTTCACAGAAGGTACACACTAACTGCATTCCAATATATGCCAATAACATTCAGTTTTGTGATATAGTATCCCTAGAAATAAGAGAAATAAAAACACTCATTGACAGCTCTGGGTGCCCTGTGCTTATATGACTACAAAGCATCATCAGTCGGCGATTCAAAATGGCCGACCTCCACGGTAATATTACCACATTTCAAAAACTAAAATCTCATTAATAACACTTTAACCTATTGGTAAACAAACGTATTGCTGAAAATATACACTATGACTGCTGTTGTGACATGGTTAGGGTGTTTACTATTGGATACATTTTAAAAAGAAACGCAACATTATGTCATACAGTCTAGACAGATTGATTTATGGCGTGATGTCATCTGCGGACTGCACGGGTGGAAGAGGTTAACAGTCGCTGAAAACAATACTTTCTTTCAACCTTGAGGTGAATGGAGCAAGTCTGGAAGTGGAGGGGCCTTCTCTGGAGGGCTTAGACAAGCCTTCTCTTGAAGAGGCCAAACCTTCTCTTGAAGAGGCCGAACCTTCTCTTGAAGACGACAAACCTTCTCTTGAAGAGGCCGAACCTTCTCTTGAAGACGACAAACCTTCTCTTGAAGAGGCCAAGCCTTCTCTTGAAGAGGCCAAACCTTCTCTTGAAGACGACAAACCTTTTCTTGAAGAGGCCGAACCTTCTCTTGAAGAGGCCGAACCTTCTCTTGAAGACGACAAACCTTCTCTTGAAGACGACAAACCTTCTCTTAAAGAGGCCGAACCTTCTCTTGAAGACGACAAACCTTCTCTTGAAGACGACAAACCTTCTCTTAAAGAGGCCGAACCTTCTCTTGAAGACGACAAACCTTCTCTTTAAGAGGCCAAACCTTGACTTGAAGAGGTCAAGCCTTCTCTTGAAGAGGTCAAGCCTTCTCTTGAAGAGGACACACCTTCTCTTGAAGAGGCCAAACCTTCTCTTGAAGACGACAAACCTTCTCTTGAAGACGACAAACCTTCTCTTGAAGAGGCCAAACCTTCTCTTGAAGAGGCCAAGCCTTCTCTTGAAGAGGCCAAACCTTCTCTTGAAGAGGCCAAACCTTCTCTTGAAGAGGCCAAACCTTCTCTTGAAGAGGCCGAACCTTCTCTGGAGGATGATGTGCCTTTTCTGAACTCTGAGAAACGTTTTCTTTCCATCTGGTGTAGGTCAGTTTCCTCTTCAGCCTATGTGTATTCTCACTGTACTGCTCAGGTTCTGAGTCAGATTCAGAAGTCGCCACTTGAAGTCGTTGGTGACCTGCGCTGAATGGCAGTTTTGGATTCAGCAGATTGTCCGTTTGTTATCATACAATCTGACTCATCAGAAGTGTCCTTGCTTTCGGTTGTGGTTGGAAGTCTCCTCTCTTCGCACTTGCGTACATTCTTTGCAAAATCGGCATCATCACTCTCAGAGTCAGACTCGGGTAAAGGAGGACTCTGCGATAGGCTACGTCTGACATGTCCTCGCCTTCTTCATCCTTACTATCTGACTTGGAGGGAGATCTTTGGAAGCTCAAGATGTTGAGTAATCAGAACTGTGTTCGGTTTCAGAGGTACTTAGGTCCCCATCACATTCAGGGTCAGACTCAACTTTACATGAAGGTGTCATTTGTGGCCTCGGGTTCTGATCCCTGGTCTGAATGTCGCTGTCCTCCTCCTCTGGGGCAGAGAAAATGGCACAGTGGGCATAATTGATGTTCTTCGCCTTTAGGAAACTGTTGAAAGAGTCAAACACCTCTATGTCAGAGGAGGCAGACGCCGCTGCTAGTTTTGAGGTGGAGTCTAGATCCATGGATTGTTCACGTTGCAGATCTTCATGTTCCAACCCTTCCTCTTTAAGTGAAGCTTCAGTCTTCACCGCACTTTCACACTATGAAGAGTTAAAGAGTACATGTTTAGACGATTCAGTATAGGTTCAAATCTCTGATTCATAAGTCCCATGCATACTGATGTGGATACACAGATATTGATGCCGGCATTGAAGATGATACCAGGCTAAAATACTGCAGGTACTGAGGGTGATACCAGGCTGAAATACTGCAGGTACTGAGGGTGATACCAGGCTAAAATACTGCAGGTTCTGAGGGTGATAACAGGCTAAAATACTGCAGGTACTGAGGGTGATACCACGCTAAAATACTGCAGGTTCTGAGTGTAATACCAGGCTAAAATACTGCAGGTACTGAGGGTGATACCAGGCTAAAATACTGCAGGTAGGGTATATTTGCAGTTGTGAAGATAATCTAACTCACTTTGAGTGTGAATGTGATATATCACAGGAAACTACTCAACCTCTATATATACTAGAGAATAGTCAGATTTAACTTCAGTTAGTAAATATAGAGAATAGTCAGATTTAACTTTAGTTAGTAAATATAGATAAGTCAGATTTAACTTCAGTTAGTAAATACAGAGAAGTCAGATTTTACTTCAGTTAGTAAATATAGAGAATAGGCAGATTTAACTTCAGTTAGTAAATACAGTATAGTTAATAGTCCGATTTAATTTCAGTTAGTAAATATAGAGAAGCCAGATTTAATTTCAGTTAGTAAATATAGAGAATAGTCAGATTTTACCTCAGTTAGTAAATATAAAGAATAGTCATATTTTACCTGTTTGTAAATATAGATAATAGATGATTTAATTGCAGTTAGTAAATATAGAGAATAGCTACTGATGTTTATATGATATGGACCTACCGTATGACTCCTACAATGTGATTGTAAGGAGGAAAGATTATTCACACATCCTTACATGAACATATTCTGTACACTATGTTCTCAGTCACTCTATAGCCATGAATGCACTCCTGTCTCTGCTCAGTATCTGCTTCTGACACTATAAGGTAAACGGCCTATGATATATAAACAGCAATGGGAGATGTACCTTATTATGGATATGGACATAGACGAGACACAGTATATGCATCATGAGAACTTACATGTCCGAATTTACATGTTAAATATGTATCAAGTAATATGACTCTCTGTCTGTGAGAGATATAAAACATTACTGTTGTAACTGAGGGGTACAATTCCCTGACTGTATTAATCAAGTATGGTATCATTAAACCACTACCGTCTTATGTACATTATACTGGCCATACCGTACACGAGTATATGATGAGAACACTTCCCCACAATGAATCGGTTCTACACAAAGTTGTCTTTAAGTATTTATTAGCAGCAAGAATACATAATATACTTTACTTGAATGCGCTTATAAGGCAAAGGAATGTGCGTAGGCAAATCAATAATGAATGTCCATTCTCTGGTTACGCATGAGATAAGAATACAACCTGAATATTAGGAATTATATCTAGGGGATACTGGTAGGGGGGTTCCTACTAGAGATGTTCCGATACCATTTTTTCCTTTCCGATCCGATTCCGATACCTAAGCTTTGGGTATCGGCCGATACCGATACGTATCCGATACCAGTGCATACATAAAAAAAAAAAAAAAGTATAAAAATTATATATATATATATATATATTTTTTTTTACAGATACTGTTTTATATATACTGTTTTTTAGTAATAACTAGAAAGTAATGGTATTTATTCAACAGGTGATTGTATAGATTTGTATTAGTATCATTAATCAATGAGTATGGGGCTGCAGGACTGCAGATATACCCTACTCTAGATCCACTCGCTTTGCACTCGTTACCAAGTGGCTCTGCAGATATACCCTACTCAGTCAAGACTCCGGTGAAGTAGCAGAGGAACTGTTGTGATTTTTGCACAATAAATATTCAACATTCTCTTTTGAGACTCCGCCTCAGACTCTTATCATTTGGCACTAAAAGCTAAACATTGTCGCCGATATGGCTGTCCGCAACATGTCATTAATTGTGTACGCGACGTGCAATTGTGCAATGACTACGTTAACGTGAGCTAGGTTAGCTAGCATAAGTTACCGGTATATGGAAAGACCATAGAAGACTGTAACGTTACTGGTGACATTGTGATTTAACTTGGAATACTCCTTTGCCAACTTGCTGTACTTTGCTTGCAGGTCTGCAGCCATTATTGCTGTGTTATGAATAGCCCCAACTTTAGCCAAGGTAACGTCAAAGCTAGCTTTCGGTTAGCTGTTCACTGCTAATAACACCAGCCACCAAGCGAACTCATCAGAGCTCCCAGTCAACAGCGCTCTGTCGGGACGATGGCATTTTAAGAAAGTATCTGCTCTGCTGTTAAAATGACAAATGGCAATTGACACTTTAATTCACGGTCGATTAAGCACGTTTGTTTTATAATGCTCACTCAGCGAGTAGGGTATATCTACAGAGCCCAACGTCCGCAGTGTTGTTGATAAATTACGTCATATGGTATCGGAGCGCAACATTAGAGGGTACTCGCCGATACCGATACCAGCATTTTAGGCAGTATCGGCGGCATTTCCGATACTGGTATCGGTATCGGAACAACTCTAGTTCCTACCGGTTGTAAGCCAGCAGGGGGAGCAAATGTTCAAATGCAAAGTCTGGTTCCACGGGGACTCAATAAGCTCCTGCTCGGGGAGGCGGTATTACTCCCTGGATCAGCGGACGAAAGGCAGCCGCTGTAATCCCAGTATGCGTGCAGCACAGGTGGAAGCCGGTCAGCCTCTCCAATAGAGACGGGCTCGAATGATGTTCCTCACGGTAGATCCCACAGCAGTGGGTGTAGACGATTCGTATCCGCTCCAACAGCCCGGTCCAAAGCAATAATAATAATCCAGTCGGAAAGGGGCTCTGCATTCACCGGTGTAGATCCTCCGGTGCGCGGTACTTCACATTAACTAAGTTGAACTTGACGTTATTCAACTAAGCTCTGCTCCCTTCACTTGGTCGTTGACTCGTGATGAAGGCTTTACTAGTAAGGAGCGAACGATACGTTGAACAAACGTATTAGGATAAAACAAGACTCTATTTTGGGGCAATACGGGCCCACTTCACAGCACGTTGTATCGTAGTGTGAGGCTTCAACTTGTTACTAAGACTACTGCTGTATTCACCTGCGCCATATTTATATGTACGGGGAATAAACTAGTGCCAGCCTTATTCCTGTCTGGTAGTCTTGGGCAGAACCGGGCATGTTGAGACAAGCCTTGACGGTAGCTTTGAACTCGACTCTGGGGGCAAGGCCGCTGGCGCCTAGGGGGCGCTGTCCAATAGGAGAACGAAATATTATGGTCTGTGCTAGGTTAAAGGGATATTCCGTGTATATGTACAAAGAATACACAAGGGATATCAAACGATATACAAATATTATGCAATATATATCAATCAATAAATACATATATTCGGTTTAATCTGACCCTTTGTAACAGCCGCCTCCTAATTAGTCCCACCTAATTAGCTAAGCAGAGACAGATTAACCGCACTGTCCACTACTCAATGTCCGTTGTGAGGGTAGGCAGTTCACAAAGTCAGGGGTCATGGTCGTCATTAAGCGAGTCGGGGAGCCTTGGCGACTCTATCAGCCTTGCCACGGGTCGGTTGTATGTCCGCCCTTGGCCGAGCACTTCTGCCACTCTGACCTTTCCGTCGGCACCAGTGGTCACTTTGCTTACGCGGCCGGCCGGCCACGCAGCTCGGGGTAGTGACTGGTCATGACGACTGGACGGGATGAAGGGGGGCTTAGGAGGAAGCGGGCCTGAGACTGCTTTGATCTGTGCTTGGCTGTGCCTCCTCCTCCTCCGTCTGTTTCTCTTGTTTGCTCTGTACCCCGTCTGAGGAGGGGCCGGTCCCGGCCGCCCCGTCAAGGAGTCGCTTGGGGTGCTGGGTTCGAGGTCAGCTACGTCTGAAGCGCAGCTGAGGGGGGTGGAGTTCCGAACTCCCTCTGGTGGCCACGGTTCTCTCACGGGCCTCTCGCTTAATGTCAATAGCCTCTGCTGTACGAGGGAGTGGCCGGTGTCGCTCGCCTTTGTGTGTAGGCAGCGTGTAGACGTGGGTTGACTGTCAAGTCCGTAGAGGGGGCCCTGGAGCGTCCATCCCAGTCGGGTCTGAACCGCGACTGGGCATCCTTTGGGTCCGATGTGGGCCGCCTCAATTGGGAGAATGAGGTCCGCGTGGTCGGAGCCGATGAGCAGGGTCGGTGTGGCGCCGTCGATAAGCGGTATAGGTAGTTGACGTAGGTGCACATACTTGGCCATCAGCTGTGGGATGGGGTAGGTGTACTGAGACAGGCCTATGTCGTGGCTGGTGAAGACGTTGGTTATACTATACTGCTTCTCGGGCTGGTCCACCGCTGCCATCGTGAAGGAGACCTTTTCACCTTTTATGGTCTTCTGGTCCCTTCTGATGGTGCGTATGGTCATGGTATCTTTGACACCCCGCAGGCCCAACTGGGCTGCTGCGGAAGCGAGGAGGAGAGTCTTTTCAGACCCATCGTCCAGGACGGCGTAAGTGTCCAGGACCTTGTCCTCGTAGCTCAGGAGCACTCTGACCACTTTGAGGAGCACTCGGGGGGTCCCGCTCTGCTTGGGGTCTATGTGGAGCACTCCTGTCTCGGGGGGTTGTCACCTGTCTGTGGTGACACAGAATCTATATGGTGCGAGTCGCACCGTGACTCCCAGTGTCTGCTGTAGCAGTCGGGACACCAGGGAGCGGTCTGGTGGAACTTTGGTGCTGGTGCCACCGCCTCGGCATGGTACATTACCGCGACAGGCCCACTCTGTTGTCCTGGCTGACGCCTGTTGATGTCATGCAGGACCTCCAAGTGGGTGCCACCGCACCTGCTGCACTTCTTCTTCAAGCGGCACTCAGCTGCTAGGTGGCTGCGCGCGCAGCGGAAGCAGCGGCGGTGGTCCTTGATCCACTGACTCACCTCGTCCGTGGTCAGCTTCCCGAAAGTGTCGCATTGGTACAGCCGATGTTCTCCCTCACAGTACTGGCACTCAATCTTCCACTGGTCCTCTTTCGTCGAGGGGGTGTGGTGGTTCTTGTGCTGCGGTACTGATTCGGCTTGGTGCATAACGGTCACCAACCGGCGGTTATCCGTTGATCCCCGAGGTCCGAGTCTTGGGCTTGGTCCACTCCATACGAACGTGTCGAGTCGTAGGCTACTGACCTCCCTGGCGAGGAACTCAGATAGGTCTAGGAGGGATGCCTCTGGACCGTTGGGGTCGCGGTAGTCTCTCTGCCGCCGAAAACGCTCTTGTCGGGCGGGAGGGAGCTTATCTAGTATCCTCTCTACATTAGAGTTAGCGTACAGTTCATAGATCCCTTTTTCCTTTTGGGACCCCAGCATCCCTACCAGGGACTGTACCTTGATAGCGAGGTCATCTAATGCTCTGTTGTCTCTGGCTGGGGGGAGACGGTCAATGTCTCTTATCTCCTGTATCACGTAGTCCCATATGCGTCCATAACGTTGGTCGAGGGCTACTAGAGCCGCGGTGTATGGGGTAGTAGAGCTGGAATATGCCAGCGCTATATTGTGCGCTCTGGGCACCTTCAGGTGCTTGAGTAGGATAGCATACTTGTACGGTTCATCTGGTACGTCGGACAGCATAGTCTCTAAGCACATTCGTAGCTCTGTGTACTGTGCTCTGTTCTCGTGTGTGAAGTCCGGGAACGTCGGTGTGCCAAGGTACGATGCCATGGATGACTGGCACATCGGTGAGCGTTGGGGGAGAGGCCTCCTAGGCGAGTCTCCTCTTACGTGTTGTCTTGGGCTGGTACCTGGTGGGTACCAAGGGCCGGGTACCCAGGTGCTGTTCCTCGGGGCTGGCGGTGCGTCAAACTCACCCGTGAGTTGAGTCGGGGGTTTGTAGCGCAGGGCCTCGGGGCTGACTTCTGGGCTGTACTGGGCCTTCTGGTCCAGAGTACGTTGCTGCTGGTCGGGGCTGTACTGGGCCTCCTGGTCCAGCGTACATTGCTGCTGGTCGGCTTGACATTCCTCCTCTTCCTCCTCCTCTCCCTCTGCTAGGACCTGGAGTCTTCTGTTCAGTCTCTCGGCGTGGTCCGGTTCTTCCCGGTTGCTGGGTCTCGTATGGACCGGCCGGGGAGGGGGTTCGGAGACGTGGACAGGATCCTCCTGTTGGCGGGGTCCCGGGTCGCTTGGTCGGGTAGGGGAATGTGTCCTAGACCCTTGTCGTGACGATCTCCGGGAGCTCCGTGCGGAGTGAGGGGGTGTCGCCATGGTAATCAATTTGTCCATCAGCTGCGCCTGCAGCCGGTCGCGCTCTGTCTCGCGCTGGGCATGGGCGGCGTCGCGCGCTGCTTCGCGCTGGGCATTGGCGGCGTCGCGCTGCGCATTGGCTACGGCGTGCTGCGCATCGGCGCGTTTTCTCTCAATGTTCTCTTCTGTCTGGAGGCGTCTGGTCTCCAGTCTTATGCGGTCGTCTTCACTCCTTTGTTGCGCCTGGAAGCGCTCTCGCTCGGCTGCAAAATGTTCGCGCTCGCGCGTCTGTTGCGCTTGAAGTCGATCGCGTTCGGTGGAGGCTGCCAGGGTGGCGATGAGTGCCTGCGCCAGCATCTTGTCCGCCTCGCTGGGGGAAGACGCCGGTCGAGGCGATCGGCTCCCGGCAATACTCGTTGGAGATCTGTTCTCCGGGCGCGCCCCGAGGTCCGTCTCCTGGGTGCGCTTCTCTTCTGGTAGTGGGTCGGGTTCCGTCCCTGGAGCGCTTTCTTTATCCTGGAGCTCTCCAGGGACTGTCCCGTTGGCGTTGTCTGGGGGTAAAGTCATGTCCCTCCTGGTCCCCCCCGTGAGCTTGGTCAATTACGTTAGAACCCACTAGGGTCTCTACTGGCGGGGTAGCCTGGTCGGTAGGGTTGGACATAATTTTACTATCCGCTTTAGTTACTTTATCCGTATTTAACTTCCCTTTAAAGCTAGGTATTGGACTGACAGTGTATGCCTCTAGATAGGGAGGTGGCTGCCGTCTGCGCTGCGGGCGTTCTAGTTCGGGAGAACCGTTTGTGGAGTGTTCATCATCGGCCATGTTAATATTAATATTATATTAATATAACGCTAATTCTTATCCGGGGCTCGAAGGACCAATTGTAACTGAGGGGTACAATTCCCTGACTGTATTAATCAAGTATGGTATCATTAAACCACTACCGTCTTATGTACATTATACTGGCCATACCGTACACGAGTATATGATGAGAACACTTCCCCACAATGAATCGGTTCTACACAAAGTTGTAGTTTGTCAGTATTTATTAGCAGCAAGAATACATAATATACTTTACTTGAATGCGCTTATAAGGCAAAGGAATGTGCGTAGGCAAATCAATAATGAATGTCCATTCTCTGGTTACGCATGAGATAAGAATACAACCTGAATATTAGGAATTATATCTAGGGGATACTGGTAGGGGGGTTCCTACCGGTTGTAAGCCAGCAGGGGGAGCAAATGTTCGAATGCAAAGTCTGGTTCCACGGGGACTCAATAAGCTCCTGCTCGGGGAGGCGGTATTACTCCCTGGATCAGCGGACGAAAGGCAGCCGCTGTAATCCCAGTATGCGTGCAGTACAGGTGGAAGCCGGTCAGCGTGTTGCTTTATGACAGGTCATGAGTGCAAGAATGTGACAATTTGACCATGTGACCGCGGCAACGCGGGAGAGCGGCAGTGCGGAAATAGGCTGTCTCTAAGACAAACTCTAACCTTAACCAGCTCCTTAACAGCGCCTAAACTTAACCGTTCTAACCTTAACCAACTCCGAAACAATGCCTAACCTTAACCTTAACCTTAACCATGCCTAACCTTAACCATAGAAAGAATATTGCCATTCTCTTTGACAAACTCTAACCTTAACCAGCTCCTTAACAGCGCCTAAACTTAACCGTTCTAACCTTAACCAACTCCGAAACAATGCCTAACCTTAACCTTAACCTTAACCATGCCTAACCTTAACCGGCGAAAGAATACACGTTAAAAAAAAAATCACGTTAAAAAAAAAAAATTCATGGGATTCGAACTCGTCAACAACGAACCGCAGGACCGCAGGACCGCTGCTATGCCAGGTGAGCTGAAGCGCCGAATGAAAATCATGGCGGATTCCTGCGGCGGTTACCTAATTCCGCTCGCGCTCTGCCGCTCCGCTCGCTCTGCCGCTCCGCTCGCTCTGCCGCTCTGCTCTGCGGTTGCCGCGCCTGCCGCGGGCCATGGCGCAGCCAATCAGGGAAAACGCGGAAGCAAAAGCAGCACTCATGACATGTCATTAAGCAATAGGCAGCCGGTCAGCCTCTCCAATAGAGACGGGCTCGAATGATGTTCCTCACGGTAGATCCCACAGCAGTGGGTGTAGACGATTCGTATCCGCTCCAACAGCCCGGTCCAAAGCAATAATAATAATCCAGTCGGAAAGGGGCTCTGCATTCACCGGTGTAGATCCTCCGGTGCGCGGTACTTCACATTAACTAAGTTGAACTTGACGTTATTCAACTAAGCTCTGCTCCCTTCACTTGGTCGTTGACTCGTGATGAAGGCTTTACTAGTAAGGAGCGAACGATACGTTGAACAAACGTATTAGGATAAAACAAGACTCTATTTTGGGGCAATACGGGCCCACTTCACAGCACGTTGTATCGTAGTGTGAGGCTTCAACTTGTTACTAAGACTACTGCTGTATTCACCTGCGCCATATTTATATGTACGGGGAATAAACTAGTGCCAGCCTTATTCCTGTCTGGTAGTCTTGGGCAGAACCGGGCATGTTGAGACAAGCCTTGACGGTAGCTTTGAACTCGACTCTGGGGGCAAGGCCGCTGGCGCCTAGGGGGCGCTGTCCAATAGGAGAACGAAATATTATGGTCTGTGCTAGGTTAAAGGGATATTCCGTGTATATGTACAAAGAATACACAAGGGATATCAAACGTTATACAAATATTATGCAATATATATCAATCAATAAATACATATATTCGGTTTAATCTGACCCTTTGTAACAACTGTGTTACGGTCTCTTCTATCCTCTGCTCTTTATCCTCTCCTCCCTTCTTCCCCACTCTATTACTGATGAAAGAGCATTTTTACTTCACAAACTGTATGGATCCATATTAGGGATTTGGGGGAAATATCTAATAGCAATTTTTCTGACAGATATTGCGATTGCGATTCAATTTGCGCACAGACACACTTCAGCTAATGAAGTAAAATGTTTATCATCATCAACTATCCAGTTCGTTTTTATAGTGTAACGTTTTGATCGTTCAATGTTAATTGAACGTACAGTAGAGAGGGAGGGAGGGAGAGAGAGAGACGGGCTCAGCCCCGCCCGCCCCCCTTTCGCTACTATTGAAACTCTGCTGTTTTCTGTCTGTGAGCAGGGTTAGCTAGCTTAGCTTAGTTAGCACTGTGGCTAACGTTAGTTTACCCCGACGTGGGCATCAGGAATGACGAGGATGCAAAGCTTGTTAGACGCATTGGAGTTTTCACTGCACATAGAAACAGCGCAGGGAAAAAAGCAGGGACTTATTTTGGGTCGCAAGATACGACCAAATAGGTACATTCTGGAGCCCTGCTGTAACGTCTTCACACACAGGCGTTTCATGAGCTGTTGTTGTTGGGCGTATACGTAGCTACCTTGGGCTACTTCTGATTGGTGAGCAATGAGAGCACAGCACTTCTGATTGGTAAGCATGACTGGCACGCAAGAAAAAACCTTGAATCAGACTCGCTGTATAACGTATCCCAAATATGCTAATTGCGTCATTTCAAATCACGATTTCGATTTAAAATTGATTAATCGTTCAGCCCTAATCCATATTATAATAAACAATCTTATTGAACTTTAGGAATTGTCTCCTAATCATTCGGATATTCCTTTCAATATTAGTATTCCAATTTCTATTCTTTTTTTGTATCCACTTTTTCTCCTCCTGTTTTTCTGTGTTTTTCTCCCATCCCAATTTAGTCGTTATGCCAATTCCCCCCTCCCCTTCCTGGTCGTTGCTCGCATGTGCCCCCCACTGGTCGGTCTAGGGAGCCCTGAAGTCTATCAGATGCTTCCTCCGAGACATAGGAGACAGCCAGCAGCATCTTTTCACCTGCCAGCGCGGACTCTCATTGGTGAGGTGTAACGTGTGGGAGGTCACACTACCCTCAACGTCTCCCTCCCTCGCTGTGCAGGCGCCCTGACCGACCTGTAGGAGTCGCTGTTTACAACGAACAGAATACCACCCCACCGGCTTCCCTCCTGCTGATTCTGCCAATTGAGCCAGTATGACTGCCGGCCAAGCCGGAGGCAACACTGACAGCCGGATTTGATACCAGTGTCTCTCGCGTTGGTGACGAGCGCTTAGTCCGCTGCGCCACCCAGCCACCTCCAATTTCTATTCTTAATACCTCGGACCACGGATCTTGATTTACATCGAAACACATCATTACAGTTATATAATCACCTGCTTAAACAGTGGCTCAGGAGGTAGAGCGGTCGTCTGGTAATCAGAAGGTTCCCGGTTAGACTCCAGCTCGTCCTGGGAAGTGTGTCGAAGTGTCCTTGAGCTAGACACATAACCCCTAACTGCTCTCGATAAGTAGGTTGGCATCTTGCATGGTGGTGGCCTCTGCCGTCTGTAGTGTTGTTTAAGGTCTCCCATCGTCTTGAAGCTCTTCCCACACTGGTCACAGCAGTAAGGTTTCTCTCCTGTGTGTACCATGTGGTGACGTTTAAGTTCTGACTTTGTCTTGAAGCTCTTCCCACACTGGTCACAGCAGTAAGGTTTCTCTCCTGTGTGTACCATGTGGTGACGTTTAAGTTTTCTCATCATCTTGAAGCTCTTCCCACACCGGTCACAGCAGTAAGGTTTCTCTCCTGTGTGTACCATGTGGTGTTGTTTAAGATCTCCCTTTGTCTTGAAGCTCTTCCCACACTGGTCACAGCAGTAAGGTTTCTCTCCCGTGTGTACCATGTGGTGTAGTTTAAGATGTGACTTTCTCTTGAAGCTCTCCCCACACTGGTCACAGCAGTACGGTTTCTCTCCTGTGTGTACCATGTGGTGACGTTTAAGATCTCCCTTTCTCTTGAAGCTCTCCCCACACTGGTCACAGCAGTAAGGTTTCTCTCCTGTGTGTACCATGTGGTGTAGTTTAAGATCTGCCTTTCTCTTGAAGCTCTCCCCACACTGGTCACAGCAGTACGGTTTCTCTCCTGTGTGTACCATGTGGTGACTTTTAAGATCTGCCTTTCTCTTGAAGCTCTCCCCACACTGGTCACAGCAGTAAGGTTTATCTCCTGTGTGTACCATGTGGTGACATTTAAGTTCTGACTTTCTCTTGAAGCTCTCCCCACACTGGTCACAGCAGTAAGGTTTCTCTCCTGTGTGTACCATGTGGTGTCTTTTAAGATTTGACTTTGTCTTGAAGCTCTCCCCACACTGGTCACAGGAATGACGTCTCAAGTCCTCCATGTCTCTATTGGTTGCCGGGCAGAAGGACAGGGGGTGGATCTGGGGAACAGAGAGACAAACATTCAAATGAAGAGTTTATAAACTGGCTGTCTAATGGCAGTCTAAGGCTATGTGTAGATGTATACTTTAAGACCTTCTGATAAACCCTGCCTTACAGTGAAATTACAGAGGTGACTGTTCATTCTCCACTGGACACATAGCATGAGGTGACAGTTCATTCTCCACTGGACACATAGCATGAGGTGACAGTTCATTCTCCACTGGACACATAGCATGAGGTGACAGTTCATTCTCCACTGGACACATAACATGAGGTGACAGTTCATTCTCCACTGGACACATAGCATGAGGTGACTGTTCATTCTCCACTGGACACATAGCATGAGGTGACAGTTCATTCTCCATTGGACACATAGCATGAGGTGACTGTTCATTCTCCATTGGACACATAGCATGAGGTGACAGTTCATTCTCCATTGGACACATAAGTAAGTAAGATGGTTTCATACAGAAATGGATCGAGGACCTTGTGCCGAGGAAAGAAATCTGTGTGTTTCTAAACCAGAAGCCATGGATTAACAGTTCCGTGCGTGTGGCTCTAGCAGAGAGGGACACAGCACACAGATCCGGGGACAGAGAGGAGAACAGAACAAGGTACAATCTCTGCAGTGAGATCACAGCAGCTAAAAAGGATTACAGAGTCAAGATTGAAGAACAATTAGGCAGCAATGACTCAAAGTGTATGGAAGGCACTACACACAGTAACAGACCTGAAAGGGGTCTCCAGCAGCACAGCTAACACCGCTGCCTCCTTACCGGACGAGCTGAACAGCTTTTACACCCGTTTTGAGGTTAAAAACAACACCCACCACCCCCACCCCGCCGAAATTAGCAGTGCCCTGGTCATCACAGAGGCTGATGTGTGCGCTGAGTTGCAAATGTGCAACATTTGTATTTTTTTCTTTAAAAAAAAAAAATGGTATAAATAATTTGTTTTCCTGTAATTTTTTCACCTAAACATCATCACCGGATCCTATTGTTTAGTCTTGCAATGCCATTGGCCAGGATATTTGCATATAAGTACGTACCCCCCACAAACTTCACAACTTCAAAATCCTTGAAGGACGAAAACTCTCTTTTTCACTGGACGGGATTCCTCACAAAAAAGTAAGTAAAATGCCTGTAATATTTTTTGGGTGATCATTAGAATGTCTAGAACATGTACATATGTTATTATTGTGAAATATATCCCCCAAATGTAAATTAGAGCATGCTTTATACCTGTGGAGTCTTATAGTTTTCACAATACACTTATACTAGTGCTGTCAGGCGATTAAAACAATTAATCTAATTCATTACAGGATTTGTAATTAATTAATCTAATTAATCTCATTTTAATCGCATAACCATTTTAGGCCTGATATTCTATATTCATATTTCAAATTGCATGTGTCCGGATGGCAGAATTCAGTACTGTATCTACAAAACCTTCTGTTTAATCATCTTCCCTTTATTCATTTGCTTAGATCTTTCAGGTCTGGTCAATTTTAGCATGGTGTTATTCACAGTAAAAAGAAAAAAGAAAAAAATGTAATTGGTATTCTCATTTGGTTCATTACAATTTACTCAACCTAGTAACAGACAGTATTTCTGACACTGGGAATACATTCCCTGAGATCCATAGATTCAGATACCAAGAACATGCAAATGGATAATTTAAAAAAAAGGTCTGTAAATGTTTATTCTAAGTTTTAATGGAATAAATGAGATTTAAAAATATATATATATAATATATTTTTTGTAATTAAATTTGAGTTAATTTTCATAACGCGATAATTTGCTGTGTAATTAATTAATCTAATTAACGAGATAAACTGACAGCCCTAATTTATACAGTTATGTGTATTTTCCCCACATTACATTACTATATATAGTGTAGGCTATGTGCATTTTTACTTTAATATCTAATTTCCAATAATATTTGTAACCATTGTAACCAATTGGTATTTTGTAACCAATTGTACTCAAAGACAAATATACTGCATTAGCTTATGCAATGTCATTGCCTACAATGTTTTAGCAATCGGTTTGTGCTAATTTAGCAATTGGTTTGTGGTAATTTTTCCTGTGGGGGTTGCCCATGTCATCATTGTTCATGTGAGGGGTGGTGGGGATTTCCCATTTACGACCATCCTCAATCCCTTTGTTAGGCTAAGCACCATCAGTGGCGGCTCGTACTATCTTCTGTTGGTGGGTCGCAGACTCGCAGGGGGTTCACGTTAGGTCGAGTTGAAAATGTAACTTAACATTAATAAATGCTCTGGAGAAATCTCTCTCTGTCTCTCGGATCAATCCAATAAAATAATTAACACATGTATATGTTGTCATTTTAAACAACTCACCATTCATTCATTCATACATTATGCATCAGCAGCAGCGAAATTAATGTTATAGTTCACAACACAGCAGCACGTTTTGAAGTGCTATTATCATCTCAGCAAGGCAGCACCGTCAATACTTTCCGTAGCCGCATTTCTCGGAGACACAGGATTGTGAGAGAGAGAGAGCGAGAGCGAGAGAGAGAGAGAGAGACCGAATTAACTCACTGTTTACGTGGTCGAGCAGGAGGGCTTGATAAAGTGTATAATGTCCACTGTTGTCCCCAGACTGTTGATGTATATCCAGTTATCCACTCTGTCCAGACTGCATCCAGATTAGCTTGTTAGCACAACACAACAGTACTGTGATGAATTTCTTTGCCCATTTCCGCGTCGAACAGCCTGCAAACTACCTGGCGTTCTATCACCATGCTCTAAGACAAACTCTAACCTTAACCAACTTTGAAAGAGTGCCTAAGCTTAACCGTCGAAAGAACTTGCCGTCACGCTCGAAGACAAACTCTAACGCTACCTCCTTAACCTACTTTGAAAGCTTAACCAGTGTAGAAACTGACGTCGGCCAATCAGAGAGCGTCTCCGCGAAATGCGGCTATGGAAATTCTAGACGGAAATTCTAAATGCTTGCCTAGACCGCTTCAAATCGCGCCCGGCTTCCATCATAAACATCATATTTCAACGCACAGCGCGTTACGCACTGATTGGCTGCGACGGATACAGCGATGAAACAGTGACGCGCACTCAGAGCGCGATCGCGTCTAGCCCGGGCCGAGAAATACGGCTAGGAGAAATGCGGCAGGAGAAATGCGGCAGGAGTGAGTCACTTCCTGTTCAGGAAAACGATAATTTTTTTATTTGATATATTACCGTTATATTGTGCATTGGAAACACAAACACTTAAAATGAGTAAATATTATTCATTTTAAACATGTTTATATTATTTATAGGGCTATAAAACAAAAACCAAAAAAAAATGTCTTGTTCTTCTCTCATTTTAACCAGGGTTCACCAGGGGGGTCGGCGCCCCTAGTGGCGAGCCGCCACTGAGCACCATCATCACTCCCTTTGTGAGGATAAGCAACGCACATAGGTTGGCCAGACAGTATTTTGTGACTTGTGAAATGTGTCGTGGAATATATTATCATGTCATTATAGATTTGTGTTGAGATATCATTTTATACAGCTTGACTGTTTCAGTGTGACCAACTAGTATAATGTGTGTGTGTCTCTTTAAGAGACTCCAAGGTACTGACATCTCCCCAGCGAGCCAAAACAATGTTGTTATTAACTCCTGTAGCTGGGAACCATTTTATTTTATCATCCTTGCAAGTGTGTATTAAACTATGTTCTGCCATATAGGCCATAAGCCACATAGCTTGTGGGAACCGCTCTGTTCTCCTTAGTAGACAGCCATAACATAGTCATAATATTGATCATTCTAACCACCATCCTGGTTATTTTACATCATATGCATGTATCAACTGTGTGTTCAACGAGACTTCGTTCTCACTTCTCGGTCAGACATTTGTGTTACACTGGTCTGATTCTGAACTGGGCATTTCCTTGTATGATCAAATCTATCTCATTTTTTTTTTTAAACTTAAATTTTTATTTTCATTTTTTACATACATAGACAACATTCATAGACAATACACAGTACATAAATTAAAACAAATAGACAAAAAATGAGTAAAGAAAAAGTGTGACATGGGTCCTTCGGTCCCTTCTACATTTGCATTATTTATTTACATTTTTATTCATTTCCTTGTATCCTTTTCAAACCTCTGTGATGTTGTTACTTCCCCTCCTGTATTCTTCCCATTTTCCCCATTTCCATTCAAACTTTTCTTCTTGCAGCCTCAGCAGATGTGTGATTCTCTCCATTTCCTGTATCCCCTCTACCAACTCTATCCATTGATCCTTTGTCGGCACTTCTACCTTGTACCACAGTTTAGTTAAAGCTTTCTTGGCTGCCACTATCAATATCTTAATCAAATATTTGTCTTCCCCTTGGATTCCTTCCTGTGACAGATTCCCCAAATACAACACTTGGCCTCCCTGGGGTATTTCGTATCCTATTATTTCATTTATTATCCCTCCTATCTCTTCCCAGTAGTGCCTTATCTTCTGACATCCCCAGAATATGTGTGTATGGTTCGCCCCTTCCTGTCCACACTCCCTCCAACATGTTTTCTTTGCTGGTGTGTAATTGCCCTGTATTTCTGGTGTTATAAAGTATCTAATTATATTTTTCCACCCAAACTCCCTCCATATCCTTGATCCTGTGGTTGTTTGTTGTGTCTTACATGTGTCATACCATTCCTCCTCTGTTATCTCTATTTCCAACTCTCTTTCCCACTTTTCTTTCACATACAATGTTGTATTTCCCTTACTGTCCATTATTGCCTGATATAGTGCTGATATCACCCTCCCCTTCAGTCCTTCGTATGACTTTACCATTATCTTAATTACCCCATTCTGTTCTTTGTCTCTATCTTGCTTTATTTCCTTGTTATAGTAGTCCCTAATCTGTAAATATCTAAAGTGGTCCCTATTCTCTAGTCCGTATCTTTCTTTCAATTTTTGTAGAGTCTGCATCTCCCCTCCTTCCGTCATCGTGCACATTGCTGTTATACCCCCCCGTTCCCACCTCTTGAACCCATGATCTTCTATCCCTGGTCTGAATTTGTTGTCGTGTGCTATCCATCTCAGTATCTTAGATTCTTTTTCCATATGTTTATAGTAAATCTGGTAATTGGATCTAGTAGTTGTTCCTGTCTTCTGAACAGCTCCATATCTCCTATCAGTGCCTGCACTTTGAATCCCTCTCTTTTGGTTTCTATATCTTTCCATTTGGCCTCATAGTTCACATTGCACCAGCATGATACTGTTCTAAGCTGTGCTGCATAGTAATAGCTTTCTAAACTGGGTACTGCCATCCCTCCTTTCTCCTTTGGTAATTGTAGAGTCACATATCTGATCCTTGGCCTTTCCCCCCCCCCAAATGAATCTTGATATCTGTCTATCCCATTCCCTAAATTGTTTTTGTGGTATTAATATAGGTAGGGATTGAAATAGGTATAGTAACCTTGGTAATATGTTCATCTTAATGATTTCGATCCTTGAACTGAAATCTAGGGGCATCACCGTCCATCTTTCTAGATCTCTCTTGATTTTCTGATTTATCTGTGTATAGTTTGCATCGTATAGCCCCTCCCCCCCTCTTGTGATGTTCACCCCTAGGTACTTGATCCTGTCCATGTCCCATTTGATTTTGTATTTTTCTTTGATCTCTATCGTTGGTGTGTAGTTCAGTGCTAATGTCTGTGTCTTTGTCACATTAAGTCTATACCCTGAGTAATATCCATATTCTGTCAGCAGATCCATCAGTGTCGGGAAGCTTGTGTCTGGTTGTCTCATATATACTATCACGTCATCTGCGAATAATCCCAATTTATGTTCCGTCCCCCTTATCTCCACCCCTTTGATGTCTTTGGTCTGTCTAATTAGTTGGGCCAGTGGTTCGATGAATACATCGAAGAGCGTCGGCGAAAGACAACAACCCTGTCTGGTAGCTCTCTCTAGTTTAATCCGGTCCGTCAGACTACCATTCACCTTAATCCTAGCCGTCGGTTCTTGATATAATGCCCTAATTGTTTTCATAGCGTTTTTGTCTAATCCAAATCTCTCTAATACTTTATATAGAAATAACCAGCTTACACTATCGAAGGCTTTTTCTGCATCTAGGCTAACTAATACTGCACTTCCTCCTTCCTTTTGTATCTCCTCTACTATCTGCACTGTCTTCCTTATGTTATCCTGTGTCTGCCTTCCTTTAATGAATCCAGTCTGGTCTTCGTCTATTATATCTGTCATAAATGTCTCAAATCTTTTGGATATTATTGATGTATACATCTTGTAATCTACATTAAGTATGGACACAGGTCTGAAACTACTACACAGTTCTCTATCTTTCCATTCTTTTGGAATTGTAGTAATTATGGCCTCTTTCCATGAAGGTGGCATTGTGCCTTTTTCCATTGTGTGTCTGAATGCTGCTTCTAACATGGGGCTCAGTTCCTGCCTAAATGTCTTGTAGAATTCCGAGGGGAATCCGTCGCTACCCGGTGACTTACTACTCTTTGCCCTACTGATCGCATTCCCCACTTCTTGTTCTGTGATTTCTGCATTTAATATTCCATTCTGTTCCTTCCCTATTGATGGTAAATCCAATTTTTCTAAAAAAAATTCTATCTCCTCCTCCCCTGCCGCTATCGGTTGTGTGTATAGTTTCCTATAATATTCTTCAAATGCCTTCTCTATTTCCGCTGGTTCTCTCAGTATTTTGTTTGTGTCCCTTATTGTATGTATTGTGTTTATTTTTTGTTGCGTCCTAATTCGTCTAGCTAACAGTCTGGTCGCCCTCGGTCCCCCTTCATAGTATGTCTGTTTCATGTATCTAGCTTTCTTCTCTATTTCTGACAGCAGCTCCCTGTTTATCTGTCCTCTAACTTCCTTAACCTCTCTAAGTGTCTCCTGGTTCTTTGAGCTTTGGTGTTCTTTCTCTAATTCTTTCAGCTTCTTTATCAAGTTCTGGTATGTCCCTATTCTAGCCTTCTTGAGTAATGCCGTCTTTGCTATCAATTTTCCCTGTATTACTACCTTTAGTGCATCCCATAAAATGTTTGGATCTACCTCCCCATTATCGTTCTCTTCTCTATATCTAATTATGTCTTCCTTCACCTGGTTAACCAAACCTTTGTTGTTCAATAGTCCTACATTCAGTCTCCAAACTGTATTCCTCCGTCTACTTTTAAGATTTACTGTCAGATATATTGCGCTATGATCTGAAATATCCGTCACTCCTATCCTGCATTCTTCCACCCGATATCTGTCCCCTGTTGTCATGAGAAAATAGTCTATCCTTGAATATGTTGTGTGCGGGTGTGAAGTGCGTATATTCTCTATCTAGCGTGTTCATTGCTCTCCATATGTCTATGATTCCTAATTCTGCCATATGTATATTCATATATTTGCTAATGTTTGTCCTCCATTTCTTTGTGCTAGTCGTGTCTATGTCATAATTCAGTACCACATTGAAATCACCTGTACAGATCAGGACCCCCTCCCCTTCCAACGCTATAATATCAAAGATCGTTTCAAATAGATATTTCTCACTGTCCGGTGGAGCATATACATTTATTAGTGTTACCATTTGACCTTCCATTTTCCCCTTGACCAACACATACCTTCCCTCCTTGTCCCTTATTTCCTTGATCATCTCAAATTTCACTGTGTTCTTAATTAGTATAGCTACTCCTCTTCTAAGGTTCTGTTTAAAAGAACTATAGAACAGGTTTTCATACCCGAATCTCTTCAGCTTTTCATGTTCTTGTGATATAAGATGTATTTCTTGCAAGAAAATGACCTGCGCCTCTTCTTTTTTAAGTTTCGTCATCACCTTACTCCTCTTTATCGGGTTATTCATACCATTCACATTTAACGACATCATCTTTACACCCTTAACTTGTGTCATATTTCTTTTCCAATTGTTCTCCCGTTCTACCCATGTCACATAAAATAATATTTGTGGTTGTAGCCTCTGCTATCTCCTTCTGACTTACATACATATTTACATAATAAACATCAACATCAACATCAAAATTCACTCTTTGAACTTCCATGGCATTTGAGGGTCCTATTCGTTCCCCTCTTTTCCCCGCTGGTGGGTAGGGAGTAGTGGCTCTCCTAGTGAGAGGGCCCCCCCTAGTGGCTACATTGAGCGCACTATATATGTCCAGCTCTGTGTGTGGTCTGACCGAGCTCCCAGTCAAAAAGCTCCGCTTTAGTCACTTTCATGTTTCCGTCTAACTGTGTTATGCGACATGTGTTTTCCTGAGTCCCTTTAACTGCCGGGAAACGCTTTACAGCGTCATTCCCGGCCATGCTCAAGTTGCCGAAGGACGCTTTACAGCGTCTTTAATATCAATATTTCAAAAATCTGTGATCGGATTCATATTTCCCCTCCGCTGGCCTGAGATCCACCAGGAGGACCCACTGAGCTCTCTGGCGGTTCAGGAGCGCCATCTGGTGGCCGATCGGCGCAATCGCCAAACAGGAAGTGCTGTGGAGGTTGTGCTGGTCGGCCATATTACTTCCGGGCACTCGGTTTGGCTGCCGGCACTCTGGCTCGTCACAATATATAGCGATCCATTGCCAATAACTCGATAAACAACATGATTTGGACGTATATAGTATTATACAAGCTGGAAATGGTTCATCAGGATAAACATCCCATAATCGAAAACGGTCTACACCACGCTGATCGTCCAACGGCGCGAGGAAGATCCGGTAAGATTCAGCGTTATCTTTGAACGTGTTCCATATAAACTGTTATGATGAACATATGACCCACACTAGATGAATGATATAACGCTGCCCACGGAATTATAAACGATCCCCCGCCCATCCGGTCATCATCAGATCATACGTAGATCATTCTAGAAGTACGTCCAATTGAAATTTTTTATATCGCCCCGATTGCCTTCAAACTGTATTTCATCATCAATATAATGCATTTGGGGCTATAGATCACGTTCTGGAGAAAGCTGCAGAAAGAGATGAAAACATACTTATACATTAGACCATACTTTACTATGAATATGTGAATGAAAAAGTTTAACGTTGCTACACAATGAACAATACATATAGGACTTTGAATGGGCCCTAATAATGGCAATGTAGCAATAGAATTTAAAAAGTTATAGCCATGCAAAGAAGGGGTACTTCTCCATAGACAAATAGAGCCGGCAACCTATGGTATATAATGAATTTAGCCTTAGGCAATCAAAGTGTTAATGTCCGTCTCCATATATCTCTTGAATGCACATGTCCCCTTTTTTTTTATCACTTTCGGTTTAATTATCCCCCATGTATTTTGTCATACTCTTCCTGCCTAACAAGTCTCTTTCATGTTTTCACTCTCTTGCATTATGTGCGTCATACGTATATCAGTCCAATGTGCTTCGAATCTCTATGCCTTCCTTTCTAAATTTTGGTCTACCTATAATTATCTCATGTACATTACTATCTTCTCACTATCTATTTTGTGTGTGTGCATTGTACTCATCCACCCTTTGATCACCGTCTCGTCTCCTCTCCGCCCCCTTTCTCCGTGTCCTTGCGTCCTTCTTCTCAGTTGATCTGCTTTGAATCAATTCAGATCCCCTTCACCTTCCCGTTCTCCTCGTCTCCTCCTCGTCCCCCGCCGACCCTGGTCCATCTCCTCGCCTTCTCCAACCTCTGCAGCAGCGTAGGTCTCTCGTCTCCTCCTCCCGGCACCTTCCATCCTCTCTGGTTCATGTCCCTCGCCGCCTCCCGCACGTCTCCGTACACCTTTGCGCCTTCCTTCCAATGAACCTTCAGCGTGGTCATTGGTGATTGAAATCTGATTCCGCCTTCCTTCAGAGATTTTTTAATCTGAACATAGCTCCGACGCTTTACCGCCACCTCCGTTGCATAATCATGGTCAAAAGTAACTCTCTGTCCCCCCACCTCCATCTTCTTCTGCCAGGCTGTTCTAAGAATGTTCTCTTTCACCTCGAATTCCAAGAAGTTTACTATAACTGCTCTCGGTGGTTTGTCCTCCCGCGGCTTCGGTGCCAGAGTCCTGTGCGCTCTCTGAATCCCTGTCTTGTCGAGGGCTGTCATTTTTAATTCTCTTCGAATTAGGCTGTCCACATATTTGACCATCGAATCTCCTTCCATCCCCTCTTTCAGACCCCATATTCGTATGTTGTTTCTCCTCGACCTCCCCTCCAAGTCCATTAGCTTTCCTCTCAGCATGTTCTGTTGTTCGAGCGTCTCTTTCAGAATATCATGCATTTCTGTATTCCATTCTTCCGTATCGGCCGTCCTTTCTTCCAACATCTTTATGTCTTTCTCTTGCGCTTGTATTTTTCCGTTCATTGCCTCGAGTCCTTTATCCATTTCCCCTCTGAGTTCGTCCTGTCCCCTCTTCAACTCTTCCCTCAGTCCATCAATGCTGTCTTGGATATTCTGCGTGCTCGCCTGGTTAGCCATCACGCTAGCTTGTATACTAGTTTGTAACTCTTGTTGGCTAGCCAACGCGCTAGCTTGCACGTTCCTCGTGTTAGCTTGTGTGCTAACTTGTATGCTATCTTGTATAGCTTGAATAGCCTTCGCATTAGCCTGCACGTTAGCTTGTAGCTCTCGGTTAGCCTTGGCTTGTAGTTCCTGTCCAGCCAGCATGGTCGCTTGTATTCTTGTTAACCAGGCGGGCTCCACGGGGTCTCCTTCCCTGCCTCCCTGCGTCACGCTCGCCTGAGCCATTACTTCAGTCTTTTCCTCGAGGTTAGATTTTTCCTCCGGTGTTTGTACGTCTTCTGGGGTCTTATTTCTCTCACTTTTTCTCGTGCACATCCTTCCTGTTCTCTTATATCTTTGAATTTTCACCTTTTATTCTGTTTTAGACGGTTTTACTTCCCTTTCTCGAGTTATTTGACCGGGAGCTCTTTCAGTGGTCTCCTATCCACCCATCTCAAAACCGGAAGAACAGCTCTATCTCATTTTTATTCAGCTCTGGACTCAGAAAATTGTTATTGCTCACATTATATTATAAACTTCCATCACAAATGTGTACCTGCAGTGAGATGTCTAAACACTACTAATGTACTAAAGGTATTTCTTTATTTTAATTTCAGAAAGGGATGAAGAGGCCTGTGGAGAGGAGTCCAAAGAAAACCAAGCACCCAGTGAACCCACTGACTGCCAGACTCTTCCAGGCACAGCTTGCAACCTCTCTCATTCTGGTAAGAATCAAGTTCTGTTTACCATTTGTCATTTTAATATTTCAATGTTTGCAATATCTCAGACTTGTATCCTGATGAATCTTTGACATGTACATTAATTTATTCTGTTCTAATCAGGTGGACACTACAGTCAATACGTCAAAGAGGAGACGGCCATCTTCAGCTCTGGAAGAGTCCAAACCGCAATCCATGCAAGGCACCGCGTCAACATCGGCCATCAGATGTGCGCCAGGACCGGAGCATGTGAGCGGAGCGGCGTGGGGAGTGGAGCGGGTGGTTTTGAAGTGAGCGGCGGAGTGGGTTTTAAAATGGGTCCGAGCGACTCCGGAGCGAGAGCTCTCCTCCGCTCCGAGCCGTTCCCAGCCGCTCAGTGCACACGATCACACAGAAACTGATGTAATATACATGTAGTACAATGCCAAAGCAACAGGTGGCGATGTACAAACATGAAGGCCATTTTCAACCAATGAGAAGGGTGAACCGTCACTACATCCTGCTAAGTTCAAAGTAGAATCCGCCATCTTTAAATCACCTGTCGGGACCTCGGGCGAACGCAACATTTATTTTCAGTGAGAAACAAACAAAGTCCAATAAAAAAAAAGGGATACATTCACTGTGGTCTGCCTCATTTATTGATGAAACGAAACCAACATCAACACAATGTATCACCAAGAGCGGAGAGTTTATGTCTCTCAAAAAGCGAGAGACTAAACCTAACGCCGTTGTTGTTGTTAGCTTACATGCTAACGTGAATGGGATCGGCCATAGCATTGTGGCTAGGTTAGCTACCATAGCTTAGTACAGCAGCTAGTTGAATGGATAAACGTTATTAAACATTGCAGAATGGGTACAATTAGGGATGGGTACCGAATTCGGTACTTTTGAGGCACCGAACCGAAACACGTCGGTACTACCGAGTATCGAATCAAGTGAGAAACCAAAAAAATAAAAAATAATTAAAAAATAAATAAAAAGTTTTTTTATTATTATTTTCTTTTTTACTTACTTTTTTTTACTTTTTTTTTTACTTTTTTTTTCATGGCAACGTTCACACGCACAATATATGCTTACCTAGGATTCGACTTGATTCAACAACAAAGCAGTCGGAGCAATGGCAAGCCGAAAACTGTCGAAATTGTAGTTATTTGAAGTTTGGATTTTTTTTTACGACTGAGGTAGGTAAATTAAATTTCTTGAGACTAAAGTACCGAAAAAAGGTACCGTTGGGTACCGGTATCGATTCACAGGTACCGGTACCAGTATCGGTTCAAATGTGAAAGGTACCCATCCCTAGGTACAATACAATACGGCTCAATACAAACAGTTGTTAAGGGGGGGTGCAGAGTCATCAACACAATGTACCACCAAGAGCGGAGAGTTTATGTCTCAAAAAGCGAGAGACTAAACCTAACGCTGTTGTTGTTAGCTTACATGCTAACGTGAATGGGATCGGCCATAGCATTGCGGCTAGGTTAGCTACCATAGCTTAGTACAGCAGCTAGTTGAATGGATAAACGTTATTTAACATTGCAGAATGGGTACTGTTGTGAAGGGCCAGATTAAACCGAATATATATATTTATTTATATATATTTAATTGTATTTGTATATTCTCTAATATTCCCTGATATCCCTTGTATATTCCTTGTACAATATGCATTGAATATCCATTCTAGCCTACTGAACATCCCATAATAGTCTCCATTCTACTATTGGTCGAGACCTTGGTGCCAGGCTGCCATACCCCTCAGACCCAGTTCAAACGTACCGCTCCACATGTACGAACAAGTCCTAGTTCCGCGTAGGAATCTGGCTACCGCACCACTAATGGGACTATTTGTTCATAGTGCGTATATATACTGCGCTACTAAAGTAGGACTTTCTTTTCAGTCCAGTTTCTTACCCTCCAATAGAGTCACAGACGTAAAGCCTCCCCGCGACGCCACGTGTGGGAGTAAGGCCAAGTTCGCCTACCATCGGTATTGAGACATCGTGTATATTAATATTTGAATAGTCATATTTGGCACTATATCGTCGAGTTGGACGTAGTCTATTAAGCTAATAATAGTCTGTTAATATATAGTGCTTCGTGCGGTGAGAATACTACCATAGTCAGTACCCCATCGTTTCGGGCAGAGAACTGGCTGCTTACCCAGGGTGGTTGACCCCATGTGAAGCTGCACCCGAGGAGCCCCAGAGCCGACGAGCGAGTGGACCTGTATACCGGATTATTCTACCGACGACAGCCCGCCTTCCCAGGCACGGATTATGCTTTGTATACTTTGATTATTCCATGGATAAAGACCCCCGACACTGCCGTGTGTTGGAACCCCCCCCCCTGGAGAGGACGCAAGGTGAGGAGACGCTCTGCAAGACGAGGTCGCTTCACGTCTCTCCCCCGTGGACCGGAGAGAGCCGGCCCACAAAGAGTCCACCTGCTTTCATCTGTGGTCCAAGGATCGCCGGCGCATTGAACGGCACTACAGTGGGTTCACCTGGGATACCCTTGGCCGGACGAGGCAGCCGGATTCTACCCCCCCCCCCCTCCTACTCCTGTCGGCTTACAAGCGACCGGATTAACCCCCTCTAGTGTATCTAGTATATAATCATTAAAGTATCATTGCTGTTATTCCTTAACTATTCCAGGTCGTATATTTACCACCTGCGCCTTCAGAGATTGGACATTCTCTATTGATATACCGACGAATACTCTTTGCCATAAAAGTGCATACTATTTCAATTCATAAATGTAATTAAGTGATTAAGTGCTTGTTCTACACACCATCGCTGTGTAGAAATAAAGACCTGTTTCGACTTCGTACATTTGTGTTGGATCCGTTTCATCTACGTGAGAGTGTTTATGATAATATATTTATGCCGTGTACTGGGTGGCCGAATATTAAGTACAAAGGTAGTGGTAGTAAGTATCATATCTAGTAATACAGTCAGGGAATTGTACCCCTCAGTTACAATTGGTCCTTCGAGCCGGAGGGTAATTAGTGTAATATTAATATAGTGTTATTAATATTGAAATGGCCTATGATGAACACTCCACGAAACGATCCTCCTAACCAATGCCCGCAGCGCGAACGACGGCTCCCTCAGTACTTAGAGGCTTACGCTGTCAGTCAACAACCTAGTCTTCTACTAACAGTAAACGCGGTAAAACTAGAAAGTAAAAGTATGTCTAACCCCAACGCCCAGACTACCCCGACCATAGAGGCCCCTACGGGCTCTAATGTAACTGACCAAGTTCACGGTGGGGACCAGTGGGAACCAGACATGACTTCACACCCCGCCAGTACTGAAGAAGTAGTCCCCGATGAGTCCCGGGAGGAATACAACGCTACCGAGAGAGAACTCGGCACGGAAGAAGACGGGGAGAGCACCGTGGAGATAGAACTCCAAGGCTCCGCAAGGAGTACCCCGAGGGAAGGCTCCCCTATACAACCGCCTTCTCCCAGCGAGGCAGAGAGGACCCTACAGCAGGCCTTCCTCATCAGCCTGAACGCCGCTGCTGAACGCGACCGACTGCAGATCCAGCAGCGAAGCGAACACGAGCAGATACGTCTAGAAATAAGACGCATTCAGATGGAAGAGAATGTGGCCCGAGAACGAGCCGGTGCTCAACGGGACGCAGCGCGCGACAGACAGCAGTCGCAACTAATAGAACAGCTGATCAGACGGACAACACCCTCTCCCTCCGCCAGAGGCTCCAGGAACTCGTCTAGACACACCTCCAGGGCGGCATCCCCTAGCCGAGTAAACAACCCTGAACTTGACCAACAGACGAGGTCTATACCCCCCACAGACCACCTCCCACCACCGGTCCAAGCGAGACCTAGCAACCGGGAAGGAGCAGCATATCCTGTGGAGAGGCTAAACCAGAGACTACAAGCACTGGATGACCTAACTGAAGACGAAGAGGAAGAGGAGGAGAACCACGCCCGAAGACAGCACAGTACTCTACCGGACCAGGAGGCCCGGTACAGCCCAGGCTATACTCCCGCGGAGCTGCGCTACAGACCCCCGACTCTATACACGGGTGAGCACGACGCACGACCCGCACCGAGGAACAGCACCTGGACAAGCGGGCCATGGTACACTGCCGGTACCAGCCCATACCAAGGAGCGGGAGGAGACTCGCCTAGGAGGCCTCTCCCCCAACGCTCGCCGATGTATCCACAGTCAGCGTCATACATTGGCACGCCTATGGTACCCGACTTCACCCAAGAGAACCGGGCCCAGTATACAGAACTCCGCATGTGTCTGGAGACCATGTTGGTGGATGTATTGGATGAACGCCACAAATACGCCATCCTACTGAAGCACTTAAAGGTACCCCGCGCACATAATATAGCGCTCGCCTACGCGACTTCCACCACCCCATACACAGCAGCGCTGGTAGCATTGGACCAGAGGTATGGGCGCATATGGGATTACGTGATCCAGGAGATCCGACACATCGACCGCTTACCCCCAGCAATAGACAATCGAGCACTGGGCGACCTGTCCATCAGAGTGCAGTCCCTGGTAGGGATGTTGGGAGCGCAAAGAGAGAAGGGGAGGCATGAACTTTACGCCAACTCAAATGTGGAAAGGATCCTGGAGAAGCTGCCGCCCGCTCGTCAGGAGCGCTTTAGGCGGCAGAGGGACCACAGAGACCCGAATGGCCCCGAACCGAACCTCCTCGATCTAGCAGACTTCCTGGCGAGAGAAGTCAGCAGCCTATGGCTAGATACATTCGGACGGAGCACCCCTGGCTCCAGAGAAGGAACCAGACGACTAAATGATGGAAGAAGATCGTGACTGTGATGCACCAATCGGAGTCAGTACCGAGCAGCAGGAGCCACAGTACCCCCTCCAGAACGGAGAAGTGGAAGATAGTGTGCCCCTACTGTGAGAAAGAACACTGGCTAGCGCAATGTGACTCCTTCCCCAAGCTGAACGCGGAGGAAGCAGGTCAATGGATAAAGTCCAACAAGCGCTGTTTTCGCTGTGCGCGCTCACACATGGCAGCCGAATGCCGCTTAAAGAAAAGGTGCACCAAGTGCGATGGAGCCCATCTGGACATACTTCACGACAGTAACAGACGGCGCCCTTCACCTGCACCATCCAGCCGCAAAGCGAGCGTCATGTACATCGATCCCGCCAGCAGCAGTGGAGCCCGAGTACTCCTAAAAGTAGTGCGTGTGACACTAAGCTACCAGAATAAAGTCCTGGACACTTACGCCGTCCTCGATGACGGGTCAGAGAAGACCCTGCTGCTCGCCTCCGCTGCGGCCCAGCTAGGGCTGCGGGGAAGCGAAACCCAAATGACAATTCGGACAATAAGACGAGATTTGAAGACGATAAAGGGCGAGAATGTCTCATTCTCTATCGCAGCAAGCGGCCAGCCTGAGCGACGGTACCAGATTGCAGACGCTTTCACCAGCCAAGAAATAGGACTGTCGCGGTACACATACCCCGTCGCCAAGCTGATGGAGAAATATGCACATCTGCGCAAGTTACCGATCCCGCTCATAGACAATGCTATGCCGACCCTGTTGATAGGCTCCGACCATGCAGACCTCATTGTCCCGATAGACCGGGTTCATACCGGACCCCGAGGCTGTCCTGCAGCAGTCGAGACCCGTTTGGGATGGACTCTCCAAGGCCCGCTCGCCAAATCTCTCAACCGAAGTACAGCCACTAGATGTCTCCACTCCCGAGTCACAGAGGGAGAAACCGCACTCCTGCAACACGTAGAGCGGCTATGGACCTTGGAACAAATGCCCTTTAAGAACGGAAAGAAAGACATTCGCTCTAAAGATGACATTTACGCCATTCACCTCCTCGAGACAGGGACCAAGAGAGTCCCGGTCAACGGCGTGTTGAGATACGCCACGCCACTCCTGCGGCGAGAAGGAATGCCTACTTTCCACGCCAAGACAGACGCCACAGAACGGTACCTGCTGAACACGGAGCGGCGCTTAGCCAAGAACCCCGCCCAAGAGAGTGTATACCGCGCTGAGATTGAGAAGCTCATCACAGCGGGACACGTCACAAAGATGGACATTAAAGAGGCTGACCAGACCACTGAATCGTGGTACGTGCCCCACCACAAGGTCCATCACAACGGTAAAGACCGCATAGTATTTAACTGCAGCTACCAGATCGGATCCCAAAATCTAAATAAAGAGTTACTGCCCGGTCCCACACTCGGCCCCTCCCTACTCGGCGTTCTACTCCGCTTCCGCCAGGAAAAGGTGGCCATCAGCGGGGACATTAAAGGAATGTTCCTGCAGGTGAGATTAGTAGAGGCGGACAAGCCCCTGTTACGGTTCCTATGGAGAGAGAAGCCAGGAGATGAGCACCCAGCCATCTACCAATGGGAAGTCCTCCCCTTCGGAACGACGTGCAGCCCCTGCTGTGCGACATTTGCACTACAGAAACATGTAGCAGAGGACCCAGCAGCGGACGAAGAGGTCCGACACAGCGTAAAGAACAGCTTCTACGTAGACAACTGTCTACAAAGCCTTTCAACCCAGGAAGAAGCCGAGGCTCTCCTGATTAAACTCCGCGCCTCATTGATCAAAGGCGGCTTTGATCTCAGGCAGTGGGCCAGCAGCGATCCGCAGGTACTGCGCAGCCTCTCCTCCGAGGACGGGGCGGCCAGCAGCGAGACCTGGAAGAGTCCACCTGCTTTCATCTGTGGTCCAAGGATCGCCGGCGCATTGAACGGCACTACAGTGGGTTCTCCTGGGATACCCTTGGCCGGACGAGGCAGCTGGATTCTACCCCCCCCCCCTCCTACTCCTGTCGGCTTACAAGCGACCGGATTAACCCCCTCTAGTGTATCCAGCCTATAATCACTGAAGTATCATTGCTGTTATTCCTTAACTATTCCAGGTCGTATATTTACCACCTGCGCCTTCAGAGATTGGACATTATCTATTGATATATCGACGAATACTCCTTGCCATAAAAGTGCATACTATTTCGATTCATAAATGTAATTAAGTGATTAAGTGTTTATTCTACACACCATCGCTGTGTAGGAAAATAAAGACCTGTTTCTAATTCGTACATTTGTGTTGGATCCGTTTCATCTACGTGAGAGTGTTTATGATAATATATTTATGCCGTGTACTGGGTGGCCGAATATTAAGTACAAAGGTAGTGGTAGTAAGTATCATATCTAGTAATACAGTCAGGGAATTGTACCCCTCAGTTACAGGTACAATACAATACGGCTCAATACAAACAATTGTTAAGGGGCCCAGGGGGTGCAGACTGTTGTAGTTTGGTCAAATCAAGCTAATTTACATCATGCTCCAAAAAAAATTCTGCTGAGCGAGCTGTGGAGCGGGGAGCGCTTGATTCGTAAATGAACGTGAGCGGTGAGCGACTTGGGGGGGCGGGCCAACATGAGCGAATGAGAGCGGAACCAGACGTCTAGAGCGAAGAGCGGATTTCTCTGGCGCTCCGCTCCGCTCACATGCTCTGGCCAGGACCAAGTTGGACACTTCCCACGGAAGACACAGAGAGGGCGCTGCAGGAATAGTGGCTGTTCCGGGTACACCAACTTACTCTGCCACAAGTATGATGTTCGTCTGTGCATTTCAGGTGACAGAAACTGTTTCTGGGACTATCACTGCTAAAGAATTTTTCAATGCATCATGATGCGGACGACGACGATGTGGCATCGATGCAGTGACGGACCATAATCGATTATAGCCTACTAACGTTGATGTGTTAAAAGAAAAAAAAGAGATAGAGAGAGAGACTTAATTTTCCAGCCTCGGCTGGACAATAAAGTTGTAAGTCGTTAAAAAAAATGCAACGTCGCATTGAATTGTGGGTGCGACAGCGAGGCCAACACTACAGGACACATGGCGGAACAAAGTAGTAGTGTCCAGCGGCAGCAGCTGATAAAAAACGTGCCCACGTTTTGGAAGTCAGACATTTGGGCACATTTTGGATTTTTTCAAGTCACTGGGAAGCATGAACTGGACAAAGTGTGTGTGTCGTACAAAAATCAACCACGTTAGCTGGTTTCACCAGGAGCTAGCGTCTGCTCCAATTAAGAAAACGGTAGACCCAGCCCAGCCACGAATTGACGAGACGCTGTCAACATTGCCACCCAACTCTGAGAGAGGCAAGAGAATCACCCAAGCAGTGTCTGCTTTCATAGCTAAGGATTTAAGGCCTTATTCCGGCGTCGAGAACCCCAGGTTTCGCCATCTGCTGAAGACCCTGGAGCCGCGGTATAAGCTCCCATCACAAAGCCACTTTACAGAAACAACTATACCAGCTCTCTACCGCGGAACCAAAGCCCAGGTAATGAGTAAAGTCAAATCAAATCAAATTTATTTGTAAGGCCCGACAACACAAGTTAATGTCCCCATGGGCCGTACACGTCTTCTTTAAACAAGTCAAGAAGAAACATCACAATAAGTCAAGAACAAAACAAGAACACCATAAGGTCCAAAAAATATAAAATAAATGCAAAAAATTAAATAAATGCAACACTCCCAGACATACCCCACGCGAAGGTAAGGAAAAACTCACTAATACCTAGCAATAAGAGGGGGTTAGAGAGTTCCCATGTTTGTAGTGGGCGGAGATGGAGTAATAAATACAAGCAGTGAGCATATGCATACATGGTGACAGTAGAATCATAGTATATAAGAAAATTGTGAAGACAGAGACAGAGGTTAAAAGGTTCTCCTATGTCTGCAGAAAGCAGACAAGGGAGCAAATAGACATCCTAACTAAACTAGACAGATTAATCTAAGGGTCAGGCCCCGACCAGGTGAGATCAGGGTAGGTTGAAGGAGAGAGAGAAAAGATGGGTCTTAAGCAGGGATTTAAAAGATTCGACAGAGCAGGCGCCCCTGACGACGGCAGGTAATTTGTTCCACAGGTAGGGAGCGCGGTAGACAAAGGCTCTGTGGCCGGCGGATTTTTTTTAACCCTAGGAATCGATAGAAGCCCTGCATTTTGTGAGCGCAGAGCACGAGCGGGCAAGTATCGAGAGATGAAATAGATAGAGCGGTGCAAGCTAGGGGTGGAACGATACGCATTCGAACCGTGTACCCTACGGTAAGACCGCCACGGTTCGGGGCGTCTGTGTATCGTACGGTTCAGGGGATGCAAAAAAAAAAAAAAAAAAAAAAAAAAAATGGCACAGAGCCGGGAGAGGTGAGCGCTGGCTGCAGGCAGCAGCACTGTAGGTCAGTTTGTGTAAAAATGGCAAGCACAATATAAATCAATCTTCATTACGACTTTAAAAACATAGCCATTAACATTACATAGGCCTACACACACCTTGCCATAGCGTTAGCAGTTTGTACAACACAACGCATGTTGAACTATGGTAGCCCGCCAGCTAATACAGTCAATGCAATGTTATCGTAGCTACTAGCTAGCAGAGAAGAAAATGGGAGTCTGAGAGGCGAGGTGTTTAAAGACAATGATAGGCATTTATTCAACATCCAAGAAGGCTAACATACAACTGTGTTTTACTAACTCCAACCAGGACTATTGCCGCTTTTCCACTGCTTGTTGATGTTATGAACTCCTCCTAACGTTACCGAAGCTGATAACGTTGGCTGAGCTGAAGGTCCGTGACGCTAAAATGTCCGTGGGGACCCGCCAACCCATAGATAGTTCCAACTCACCGAATTACGTAATCAAGCACAGTTGCACTCAATATTTAAATAATGTTAGTCTAAATAAATGTAGACAGATAATGTACGTATTTTAAAAATAGAATGAACAGAGCAGTGTTGTTTTGAAACAGTACAGTGTGTGTGTGTGTTAGTCTGATGTATGCTGCATTTTATATTGATGGCCTTCTAATTTGTTTATTTATTTAACAGTGACAGTTTTCCCTTTGATAAGAAATCCAGCCATATTCCTTTCATTGTATTTCAAATACTGCACTTTAATTTCAAGCCGAAAACGAATCTTTCCATTAAGAACTGACAATCAGGGAATTTAAACATTGTTGACATTGTTTTTTTGTGTTTATATTAAAGAAAGGAAAGTCTAGTGCTGGGTGAGCATATTGTTTGTTTGCACTAAATTAATACTTTGACAAATGTAGCCTATATTTTTCAGTCAGTTCAGTCTTTGTGTGCCAAACATTATTTAAGGCTGTAAACACTGTAATTTTCTTTTTTTTATAAATGAGAAGCATGTTTAGATTCGAGTGTTAAATTTTTTTATATAAAAAACAACGTATATCGAACCGAACCGAAAACCGTGACCCCAAAACTGTGATACGAACCGAACAGTCCATTTTGTGAACCGTTCCACCCCTAGTGCAAGCCCATTTAAAATGTTGTAGGTGAGGAGTAGCACTTTAAAGTCAGATCGGGCTTGAATAGGAAGCCAGTGTAGGGTGGACAAAACTGGTGTGATGTGATAAAATTTTCTAGTTTTAGTTAGTATCCGTGCAGCCGCATTTTGCACGAGTTGAAGATTTTTGATGCTTGACTTAGGTAGGCCTGAAAAAAGTGCATTACCGTAGTCTAGACGTGATGAGACAAAAGCATGAATTAGGGTTTCAGCATCAGCCAGAGTTAAAATGGGGCGCATTTTAGCGATATTACGAAGATGGAAGGCAATTTTGGTGACATTTTTTATATGTGCATTAAATGAGAGGGAGGAATAAAAAATTACTCAGAGGTTTTTTATGGTGGAGCTCTGGGATACATGACAAGTATCAAAGTTGAGGGAGATGTCCTGAAACAGGCCTCTGTGGTTTGGGGGGCCAACAATTAACATCTCAGTTTTATCTGCATTAAGGAGTAGAACGTTTTGCAACATCCATTTTTTTACAGCAAGCAGGCAAGCCTCAAGATTTTGTAATTGGGAGGAATCATTTGGCTTAATAGGTATATATAATTGGGTGTCATCAGCGTAAAAATGAAAGTTTATGCCAAATTTGCGTATGATATTGCCGAGGGGTAGCATGTAAATCGAAAATAGCAAAGGGCCCAGGACAGAGCCTTGTGGGACCCCGCATTGCACTGGGAGGGTCTCAGATGTTAAATCATTATAGACCACGCAGTGTGTTCTATCAGTTAAATAAGATTTAAACCAAGCAAGTGCGTGACCCCGAATGCCAACATGATTCTCAAGCCGACCTAGAATAATCTAAAAAAAGCTAGTCTAAAGCTAGTAGAGTAGCTATGACATGTGATGCATGGACCTCTGTTACGACTAGGGATGGGTACCGAATTCGGTACTTTTGAGGTACCGAACCGAAACACGTCGGTACTACCGAGTATCGATTCAAGTGAGATACCGCACAATATATGCTTACCTAGGATTTGACTTGATTCAACAACAAAGCAGTCGGAGCAATGGCAAGCCGAAAACTGTCGAAATTGTAGTTATTTGAAGTTTGGATATTTTTTTCACGACTGAGGTAGGTAAATTACATTTCTTGATACTAAAGTACAGAAAAAAGGTACCGTTGGGTACCGGTATCGATTCACAGGTACCGGTACCGTATCAGTTCAAATGTGAAAGGTACGCATCCCTAGTTACGACGGACTCGTATTTAACAATAACTGCACATTACATCAGCAAGGACTGGGATATTTTGTGCTGCAAACGAGAGCCGTTTATGAGAGCCACACAGGTGCTCATATTGCGGAGCTGCTTTCTAATGTCGTGGAGGAATGGCAGCTAAAAGATAAATCTGTAGTGCTGATTACAGACAACGCATCGAACATAATAGTCGCAGCTCAAGTTGCAAAGTTCTCTCATGTAAGATGTTTCACCCATTCATTCAGGGCGCGTTCACACCTACCCTGTCCACTTAAATTAATAGTCCGTTTCTCTCTCTCTCTCTCTCTCTCTCTCTCTGGTGTGAACACACCCTAAATCTTGCATCACAGCAAGCACTCAAAGTGCCCAAGCGCATATGACATGGTGGATAGGTTTTCGGAACAACAACCAGCGATATGTGCCACCTTGCTGTCTCCTGAGGTGAGAAGAACAGAATCCGACCTCTGTACTCAGAATGAAACAGATGTTTCAAACGCAGAGGACACTGTGAAGACATTAAAGGCCATGAAGGATGCCACAACACTGATGTCCGAAGAGGGCAATTCAACAGATTGTCTCATTGCTCCACTAAATGCTCAACTCCTCCATAACATGTGTGAGACCATCGGAGACTCACTCATGATCGACGAGATCAAGCATGCCATCAAAGTAGATCTCCTTAACTCATTGGGCGCCATACCCGAGATAAGTCGGGTTATCTTGCCATGCGTTGAGTGCCAAAACCCGAGATTTCTCTGGTTTTGATCCTTTGATCTTTTTTCTTTGATCCCTGTTCTATACGGTCAGCCGGAGCCCTCTAGGTCTCCCTGGCTCATCTGCCTACGTTGGAATTGCAATGACGATCGAATCTCAGTGGCAGTATCGCCTACCTTCTAAATTGGAATAGCTTGGTGGATATTTTTTTTCTTTTCTTTTTGCAAGGACCCCTTCTCCTCTGAGATTTTTTTTTTTATTCTATGTCTATTTTACCGAACCTGAAACATGTTTTTGTAACGATCACAGTGTCATGACAAACACGATCGCAGTTTCTAGTCCCCCCCCCCCCCCCCCCGCCACTTGATGCTTTTGTGAAGACACATATGTACATGGTATATACCTTTGATTTGGGAGTATTTGGGGTTTCAGGCGATCAACCAGAACGATTTGGGCTTATTGCATATAACGCGTCATATCTCGCGATCTATGAAAAAATACTATTATTTTGGAAAGGGTGTTGTGTAGAAATGAACTGATTAGTCAGTAATGGACTATGAACAATGCCTGTCAAATGAGCCATACTATTGTCTCCATAGCTATAGTACAGAACACATGATGGGTCTGCAAACATCGCTAAAATGGTCAATAACGCTGGCGCCAGGCGGTACAGATGGGGAAAGTGGGTGGCGCCCAAAGAGTTAAGAGGTATTTATTTATGGCACATTTTTTATTGATATTTTCAGCATAGACAGTTGTCATAAAAAAACACAGAATTATTTTGCTGTTACATTAAAAACAATTCTAGGGGAGCTCCAGTAGCTCACCGCGTACCTCGAACGCTATTTCGGCGTCGGGGACAACCGTGCGTGTCACGGATCTGGGGTACACGAGTTCGACTCCCGGACTCGCCGTATTTTCTCAGAGTGTCTTTCCCCCGATCTATACCCCATTCAACCTGTTTCTGTCGGTCATGCTTGACCAGAAAAAGCGATAAACGCTAAAAGAACCAGCTGACTGGTCAAAGTAAAAAAAAAAAAATAATAAATCTAAGTAGACAAAAAATATTAAATGTTGCATTTATCTAAGACAAAATGTAAAAAAAATGTATAATCTTTTCCCCCATTATCTAATCTAAAATCCAATTTTGCATATCTCAAATACTAGGTACAACAGTGAGGCAGAGAAGAAGTTCCTTCATACAGCCTCTTCCCTGGATCCCAGCTTTAAAGAACTGCCTTTTCTCAGAGGAAGGGAAACAGGAGGTCTACAAAGAAGTGACTGAGGAGGCTGCATCCTTGGAGGTAATTTCACCATGTTTCATGTAAAATGTATTCAATTAAAACTTAAAACTGTCATATCAATAAAGTAACTACAATGAGTAAAAGTTTTATAAGACTGAGAAAAACAGTTATCCTAATAGATGTGAGCTGCTGCATTGATTGAGAAGGAGCTAATGGCTTGTTTAACCTCTTAAAGGAAAACTCCAACATTTTGGGAAATTAGCTTATTTAACATCTTCCCTGGAGTTAGACAAGAAGATACATACCTTTTTTGTCTCCGTGCGTGCATTTAGCTTAGGGAACAGTCGCTCCGTTAGCATAACGTTCCCTGACAGTGTATAGTTTGATTGATTGATTGAAAAGTTTATTAACAGATTGCAGAATACACTCCAAATACAACTCCAAAACGTTCATGTAAACATGTTGTGACCTGTGTATTCACCACGTGGAGAAATAGAAAATAATTGAATTAGACAATTACGTTTTATAAGCAAATATACTCGGAATTTTTTTTTGCCCAACCACTCCTCTCTGAGCGCAGCCAGTGATTTCAACGTGTCGTCGTGATTGTTGACATTCTCATTCATTCAAAGGATCCGAACCGATTGAAGTTTATGGATACCATGACTTGAAATCCTCTTACCTTGACGATTAAAAGCCTCCCCAATTTAGAAAACAGTAATCCAATGGCTGGTATTGTTATACCGGACGCTCTGAGCTAACCGGAGCTAACACAGATCAGGATGGTAAAGCATATATAATGACTTCCTTTCTGGGGTTGTCAAAATAAAAGTGCGACGTTTATAGCAGCGGAAAACGTTTATTTTGTACATTATCTAACGTTAACACGAACCTAAACTAACGTTACAACTAACCTAAAGTTAGTTTAGGTTCGTGTTAACGTTAGATAATGTACAAAATAAACGTTTTCCGCTGCTATAAACGTCGCACATTTGGCATCTTAAAAAGCTGGTTTAGATGCCTGGATCGTGGCGGTGGGGCAATGCTATATCGTCGCCCCAAAGCACACCACTCCTTTGGGTGCTGGGTTAGGTAATAATCACAATAAAGAGAATAGAACCCGCAGACTCATATGCTCCAGAATAAACTTTTAATTTATATTTATTTATAACGTTTCGTCAGGTCCATGAGGAGTAGACGCGGGAAACACGGTCAATGAAAAGTCTATTCTGGAGGATAATGCGGGTTCTATTCTCTTAACTCAGGGGTCGGCAACCTTTACTATCAAAAGAGCCATTTTGCCCCCTCCTGCATGAAATAAAATTCACCTGGAGCCGCAAAACCTATTTACCCTTAAAATGAAGATAAGACAGTGTATAACGTTTTATATATATATGTCAGTGTTTCCCTTATATGCATTCAGCAGCGGCGCAGCTGCTATGAACTAGACCAGGGGTGGCCAACCAGTCAGAGACTAAGGGGGCTTTCACACTCAGCCTTTTGTATCGAATCACCGTCCCGGAGCACGGGGGGCAGTGTTCTCACTCACCCCTTTTGGGGTGCGAAACGGCGCTGATTCGGTTCACCCCCCGCTGAACGGGATCAGCCTGCAGAGGTGGTCTCGGTTTCGGCCCCGGGAGAACGGGGGGTGTGGCTTTGCGAGCTTGTACCTTTTCACGGGCGTGGCGCCTGGTGCTGCTGACATAACGTCATACATTTTGTTTGCCATTGCTATGTCTATACATTGTTCGAATGCATTTATTTCTATTAGACCAGTGGTGCCCAACCAGTCGGCCGTGGTCGACCAGTAGATCGCTCAAAACGCTCAAAAGCGGACTCTACAACACCATCCATTCGTGATAAAATGGGGTGGGTTATATTGACAAGGCTTGACAACAGAGGTTCAAATATAACTTCATATTTATTGGCAATTTGTTCATTTTATATCAACATCCAGAGTCCGCAGTCGTGTTAAGACATTCCCGTTTACATTTTCGGTCGACCAGTAGATCAATGACATTCAATATAATCGATGCGAGCAATGTTACTAGTATGTTGCATGTAGTAACGTTAGCGTTAGCCGTTAGCTTAGCGTTATTGTTAACCCTGCAAAACGATCAAAAGCGCACTCTACAACAGAGTTCCATTCGTGAGAAAAGGGGGGTGGGTTATATTGACAAGGCTTGACAACAGAGGTTCAAATATAACTTCATATTTATTAGTTATTTGTTTCTTTATATCAACATCATTTTCTCCATCTTCCATCTTCATCCATTCTCCAGTCTCCGTGTTAACCTCTGTGTTTACATTTCGAGCGTGACATCATCGACTACGGCAAGCTTACAAGCTCAAAACGCAAACCGTAAACAAAACCCAGAGCGCACCCAGACTGAAGTGTGTACACAAACTAGAGGGGGGAGAGGGGGGGGGGGGTTCGCATCAGATCTCGGCACGGGCGGAACGGAACGAAATAGAAACGAATAGAGTGAGTGAGAAAGGGCCCTAAGAGCCACAAAAATGACTGTGGTACCACAAAGAGCCACACCATATACCAGCGTTTCTCAACCTTTTTTTTCAGTCACGGCACCCTTCATGTGTTTATAGGTCTCACCCTCTGGCCTCTGAAGTTGCTAATGTCTTTTTTATTTGGGCCTCACATGGTTAAAAGTACCCTGTGAGACCCACGGTTGCAAAATTACAAAATCACTTTTAGCCATTTAAAAAAATAATGTTTATTTAAAAAATGTTAAGCACATGTATAGTCAATTGGTCCTGTCGTTCAGCCTCACAATGCTATTTGATAGTAAATGTGTTTATATGTCCCACCCTCTGGCCTCTGAAGTTGCTAATGTCTTTTTAATTTGGGCCTCACAGGGTTAACCTCTTAAACCCGAGATATACAGTAAAAGTGTATATTTTCAGCATTACGTTTGTTTACCAATTATTTTAACTGTTATTAGTGAAATATAAGATTATAGAAATCTCAGGGTATTGAGTCGGAAACCGGCGCATATTGACAGGAGGAAGTGGCACAGCCAAAAGTGAGTGTAGTCTTTTGAAGGAAGAGACTCTGGGCTTTCGAATTTCGAAAATCTACCCTACCTAGCTCACACCAGCCCCTGTCAATCATCTGACTTCTGGATTAACTTTTTTATTTCTCTTATTTTTTGGGATTATCTCCCACAAACCTGAATGTTATTGCCATAAAACAGAACGCAGTTAGTTTCTCTACCTTTCTGTGAACGTCTTGCAAAAAACGGTGTTGCAATACGATGAAAAATTGTGGAGAAATTTACATTATAAAAAAGATGGCAGAATTCAGTACTGTATCTACAAAACCTTCTGTTTAATCATCTTCCCTTTATTCATTTGCTTAGATTTTTCAGGTCTGGTCAATTTTAGCATGGTGTTATTCACAGTCAAAGATAATTTTCTTTTTTTTAAATAGAATTGATATTCTCCTTTGGTTCATTACAATTTACTCAAGCCTAGTAACAGACACACTATTTCTGACACTGATCCATATATGTCCCTAGATTCAGATACCAAGAACATGCAAATGGACCATTTAAAAAAAATTGTAAATGTTTATTCTATGTCCTTGTGGAATGAGTGACGTAAAAAAAAATTATAATATATTTATTTTTTATTTAAATTTTTTTAAACGGGCAAAGAGCCGCGGGTTGGCCACCCCTGAACTAGACTATTACAAATTAAAATAAATAAATAAATATGTATTATCATTTCATTTGGGCTGTGGGGGTGCTTAATGTAAAATACTGACCTGAGGAAAAGGCTGCAGGGAGACCATCTGGCCGCTTGTATGCGTCTCAGCATCAATGGGCCCCTACCAGTGAATTCCCCACCAAAGAGCCCTGGAGCTTTTCTTTCAAAAGCCCAGGAAAATGAAATGCTCTAAGGCAGAATGTAGCCTATGCCACTGAGACTTCTTAGGTGTAAAGTGCTGTTGTAGTGTTATGATTTGTGTATGTTAGACAGTTAGTATTTATATTATCTATTAAATCATCTATATCTATGTTCAATACAAATAGTGTACAAGTGTTGAGGCATGTCATTAATCTTGACATTTACTTTGATTACAACTACACTGCAAAAAATCTTATCAAGTGAACATATCTTATATTATTTTTACAATAAGTCTATATTGAGTAGAATTATCTTGAATTATCTTATCCCACTGGCAGATAATTTAGCTTTTTTTCCTGATTTGTCAATTTAATCTTGTTTTAAAGGGGCTATGCGTTATAAATGTCATTTTTCAGTCTCTAGCATTGTATTATAGTAATAGGAGTTCGTATCAATGTGTTTTTGGGCCTAAATACTATATTGACGAATTCCTCAGCTACAGCCCATCCCCTATTTGCCTCTAGTAAATCAGGTCATGTTGATTTGACGAGCTGGGCAACGTCACAGGGCGCTGTTTATAGCGCAAGGTGATGTGATTGGCTGTGTGGTTTTACCTAATGCCCGCCTCCATTCTTGGTACCTGGAGCCGATACAACCTGGAAACAGAAATTGCCGTCACTCGCCTCAATTTCACGATGAGCAGCAAACCCCGCAGATGTAATGTTCCTGGTTGTAGAGCTACCGAGAAGTCTTTGCACAGTTTCCCCGTTGATGCCGAACTTCGCCAACAATGGAACAAGTTCCTTTTTGGTGACCCTCCAAGTTCCGTTGCAACGTCTAATACTCGGGTTTGTACTGCACATTTCTCCGCCGACGACGTCACCAATCAAGGTATTTTTGATGCTGGAGTGGTCTCCATGTTGGTGCTAACCAAAAGAGCTGTGCCTTCAATACGCGACCCGACACAAGAAATAGTAAGTAGATATGTCGTGTGAGATATGTTATCATAAATACCATCTAACGTTATAGTAACTGCTGCTCTTTATAAAGTAACGTTATAGAAAACTATTGAAGCAAGCTAGTCATAACTTCTAAATAAAAGAACACAACTAGTGAGAGGTAAACAAGGTAACGTTATATTTAGTGGCTTGTATTATATTGTAATTGATTTATGATTTGGTAACTCTTAGGCCACCACAAGTTCCAGCGGCAATGTACGCCTTTCTCCTGCTTCAAGGGACTTCAGTTGCCAGACAGACAACCCAAAGATTCGTTCTGTTGGTACACAGCTTTCTATGAAAACACTTCGTTCGCATGTCAAGAGTCAAGGTAGGTTTGTAACTCAGTGTGATGTAATGTAATAATGTGTAATAATGTGACCCAGAATTGTTTAGATTGGCCCCCTTCACCCACCGCTTTCACCCAAAGCTGTAAAGGAATGTGGATTGTTTGTATAGTGTCCCCCCCCCCCCCCACCTCCAATGTAAATTACCCAGTATGGTTGTCAATATACAGTATATATACAGTATATACAGTCAAATGTATATACTCCCTTTTCTTGACTCCTTCAGTATCACAAACAGTACTGTATTTGCAAATCAAATTTAGCTCTAGTGTGGTGACCCATGTTGGCGTTACACAGGTCACAATGCTAGCTCTAGTGGTGACCATGTTGTTGTTACACAGGTCACAATGCTAGCTCTAGTGTGGTGACCATGTTGGTGTTACACAGGTCACAATGCTAGCTCTAGTGTGGTGACCATGTTGCTGTTACACCAGGTCACAATGCTAGCTCTAGTGTGGTGACCATGTTGGTGTTACACCAGGTCACAATGCTAGCTCTAGTGTGGTGACCATGTTGGTGTTACACAGGTCACAATGCTAGCTCTAGTGTGGTGACCATGTTGCTGTTACACCAGGTCACAATGCTAGCTCTAGTGTGGTGACCATGTTGGTGTTACACCAGGTCACAATGCTAGCTCTAGTGTGGTGACCATGTTGGTGTTACACAGGTCACAATGCTAGCTCTAGTGTGGTGACCATGTTGCTGTTACACCAGGTCACAATGCTAGCTCTAGTGTGGTGACCATGTTGGTGTTACACCAGGTCACAATGCTAGCTCTAGTGTGGTGACCATGTTGGTGTTACACAGGTCACAATGCTAGCTCTATTGTGGTGACCATGTTGCTGTTACACCAGGTCACAATGCTAGCTCTAGTGTGGTGACCATGTTGGTGTTACACCAGGTCACAATGCTAGCTCTAGTGTGGTGACCATGTTGGTGTTACACAGGTCACAATGCTAGCTCTAGTGTGGTGACCATGTTGCTGTTACGCCAGAGCAGGTCACAATGTGTGAGTGTGTGAGTGAGTGAGTGAGTGAGTGAGTGAGTGAGTGAGTGAGCAAAGTTATCAATAAATCCCTTGTTTGACTAAACTATGTTTTGTAAATAGGTGTTCAGGCGAAAGTCGTGTCGCTCTCGGTGGGGACACAAAATACTGGATACTGGTCTAATCAACAGGGACCATCCACGTCAACACCTGTGAAGGGGTTTAGACCCAGTAAAAGACCACGACTGGAGTCTGATGACGATGACGATGGAGTGACCGACAGCTCGATCGATGTTCCAGAGCCGCCGCAGGATTCCACTTTCAACATTGACTCTTTGATTAGCGAGCCCTCGATTCTAGCGTAAGTTAGTTGTTACAAACATCTCCATGGCCCGTAAAAATACAAAAGCTATATAGTTGTGCCGTGTTATTTATTTGTGTTTTTCTCGAGCAGGGAACCGTCAAAACCAATCTATGAGGTCCAGAAATACATCGTTTACGAAGACAGTCTACTGGAATTATTTCAACAGTGTCCGGTGTGCAATGCTCAATGTCATATCACCAAAACTACGCGAGGGACCTTCTTGGCTGTCTCCCAAGTTTGCCCCGGTTGTAAATACAGCCGTAAATGGGCGAGTCAGCCTCTCATCGGCATCACACCAGCTGGAAATATTCAGCTTTCTGCAGCAGTATTTTTCACTGGCTCATCTTTCACCCAAATGGAGAAGGTATTTGATTTGATTGATTTGATTGACAAGTCAGATATACATTATGTTTTTGTTTGTGATTCACACGTGCATATTAACAAAGCGTTATTCATTTATTCTTTTAGGTCCTAAATGCGTTACACGTCTCCACAATAAAGTACAGAGCGTTTCGGGAACACGCCAAGAAGTTCTTGGAACCTGCTGTTCTAAGTTTGTGGACCAAGGACCAAGACGTTACCCTCGCCAGATTAAGCGAGAAAGAAAGCGTGATAATCGGCGGTGACATGCGAGCCGATAGTCCAGGTTAGAAAAAGCTCCCCAATGACAAATTCCTACTTTATGAATACATTTTTAATATTGCACTACATTGATTGAAATTGTTATTATTATTTTCAACAGGCCACAGTGCTAAGTACGGAAGTTACTCTGTGATGGAACTCGCCACCAATCATGTCATAGACGTCCAACTAATTCAGGTAATTAACAAGTCTGAAGAGACACTGCACCCTTCATTGTGCTCAAACGAACACAAAGCTCTCGGTCTTGAATCTTGAATCGCTGTAGGTGTGAAGTGGTCTGGCTGGCTGTGTGTGTGAGCGGGGTGTGAAGTGGTCTGGCTGGCTGTGTGTGTGAGCGGGGGTTAGGAAATGTTAATTGTGGAATTTTGAAAAGGCTATTCCCTTCCTTGTTCCAGAGCAATGAGGTGGGAGGCAGCTACCATATGGAACTGGAGGGCTTGAGGAGAAGCCTCGCTCTTCTGGACGCCAAATCCGTGACCTTGGACTGTATTGTCACAGACCGTCACCCGCAGATCCAAAAGTACCTGAGAGATCACGACATCAAACACTTCTACGATGTGTGGCACGTGGCCAAAGGTATGTCGAAAGGCATCCCACATTCAATTCCACCCCTCCTACCAACCCCCCCCCCCCCCCCCCCCCACCCACCCAACCAGTACTGTAATTGCAAATCTGGTATGTCAAAAAATGTAGATGTAGCAGTACTGTCTATCTGTATGTCATGTATGTCATACGACTGTTATGTAATGTTATGTTATGTTATGTAATTCAAGGTCTGTCTAAGAAGCTTGACAAAATTGCACAGGCGAAAGACTGCAAGGTCATAAAAAAGTGGCGCCTGCACATTTCAAACCACCTCTACTGGACAGCTGCCACGTCGAAGTCTGCCGATGAGAGGGTTGCTAGGTGGAAGTCATGTCTCAATCACATGATGAATGTACATGAACACGACGAAGAACCACTCTATCCGCGTTGTCTTCATGCTGACCGTGTATCAAGAGATAGTAGCAAGTGGGTTAAACCTGGTATGTCTGTCTGTCTTTCATCATGAATATATACTCAAAATATTTATTTATGTCCTCATTCTAGATTGGTGTGATTTTCAAATGTATACTTGCTTGAATAATTCTAATCTACTGTAATATACTCTAATGAAATATCTGAATGCAATTTCTTTTTTACTTTAGACTCAAAACCGGCCCACCAGCTCGAGAAGGTTTTGCTAAACACAAGGATCATCAAAGATGTCGCCAAATTGAGTCCACACCATCAAACGTCTTCATTGGAGTCCTATCACAGTGTGATTTTACGTTTTGCCCCAAAAAACGTGGTTTTTTCGTACATAGGAATGCTTTGCAGGTATTTTATATTGTGTACAAATGACTAATTATGGACTCCTGATTTGTCAAATAACTCATTATGTTGCATTAGATAACCTCAGATCAACTACAAATATATTGCTTGTGCTTATTGAAATTTTCCTTTCAGACTATACCTAGCTGCCATGCATTTCAATGAAAACTCAAATCGCCAGCAAGCCATAAACGCTTCTGGAGAGCCGGCGTACAAGATGAGTTTTCCAAAGGCCAAAAAAGGTGGACACACAATAAAACCAAAGAAAATCCCAGCGACATTCAGTAAGTAAAAATATCAACATTTATTATTGCACACACATGACCTATATAAATAGAAAAATATTTCCACTTACAGTGGAATACAATAAATTGAATAAATAATAACCTTTTTAACATGACAAAACAAATAACAATTTCTCATTTACAGACTATGTCAACCAGCTGATGGCGCTCCTGTTTGACTCCGTCCTTCGTGACCCCCAACAATATATCCAGGTGGTAGAGGCGATTGCCATCCCAGAACCTTTGTGCGCACAGTTCGACAGGCCTTCCATGGAAGAAGCGGTAGCCGGCTATGTGTCACGATTCAATCCTGTACCGGTCTGAAGCCAGTATAGACACCATCAACATCCGGAAATTCTGTGCGGATTCGAACCACGACACAGGATGGGATTACTACCCTCACTCTGCGGCCTAAGTAGCCGAAGCACCACGCGACAAAGCATCTGTACGCGATATATCTGAAACGGCTGAAGAAAATCAAGTATTATATTTATGCACAAATAAAATTAAAAAAAAAGCTGGGAAATAACCATTTGTCATGTCATGTCATTGGACAGTAGCAAGCATTGATTATATGTGATGTGCAATAAGGATTAGATTGTGTTTGCAAGAAAGATTAGTATAGTCTGAGAGATGCAAGATGGAGAAACACCTGTAAAAAAATATATAAATCTGTAATAAATATTATTTACTTATTGATTCCGCTTTCTGGTATCCGGCCAAAATCTGCCTTGTAGATATTAGTTGCCATTTGGATGGTATAGGGGTTGAAGCACACTGGATCCAATCCCGGATGATCAACCATGCACAGTAGTCCAGTTGGTTCCTGGTTAATTCGACGTCTGACCTATATATATAGAAAATTAAATCGTTAGCCATATGCATGGTTTTCAGTGCTACCAAGATGCAAGTTTGTGTTACTACTTTACCTGTGGAACTTCCATGCAGCATACATTCTCAGTCTCTGTTGGCATCCGTTCACAATTTCCGCACGTGCACCTAGTAGATTTGAGGGTGAATGAAATTATCAATCAATGGAGGCCAGAGAAAGACTTTCGTCTTGTTTACATCAGGGTCCCCCAATTTCAATCGTCAAGTACAGTTAGTGTCAGTCAGTACAATCAGTCACACTGTTCACAGAAGCAACAGTCAATCATCTTTATCTTTCAGTCACACTGTTCACAGAAGCAACAGTCAGTCATCTTTATCTTTCAGTCACACTGTTCACAGAAGCAACAGTCAATCATCTTTATCTTTCAGTCACACTGTTCACAGAAGCAACAGTCAATCATCTTTATCTTTCAGTCACACTGTTCACAGAAGCAACAGTCAGTCATCTTTATCTTTCAGTCACACTGTTCACAGAAGCAACAGTCAATCATCTTTATCTTTCAGTCACACTGTTCACAGAAGCAACAGTCAGTCATCTTTATCTTTCAGTCACACTGTTCACAGAAGCAACAGTCAATCATCTTTATCTTTCAGTCACACTGTTCACAGAAGCAACAGTCTCCGAGCAGAGACTCTCATCGGGACAGAGTGTGTGTTTTCGACGGGCCGCGCGCGACAGAAGTACACAACTATTATATAACAGTAAGTAACTAATAGTGCAATTAATCAACTTACCAATCGGAAACGATGTAACGTAAGCCTCGATCGCTGTTGTTTGGGGGTTAGTGTCAGTACAATCTAACGTTAGTGAGTGTGTGTTTTCGACGGGCCGCGCGCGACAGAAGTACACAACTATTATATAACAGTAAGTAACTAATAGTGCAATTAATCAACTTACCAATCGGAAACGATGTAACGTAAGCCTCGATCGCTGTTGTTTGGGGGTTAGTGTCAGTACAATCTAACGTTAGTGAGTGTGTGTTTTCGACGGGCCGCGCGCGACAGAAGTACACAACTATTATATAACAGTAAGTAACTAATAGTGCAATTAATCAACTTACCAATCGGAAACGATGTAATGTAAGCCTCGCTGTAGCAAATCGCCTTCTTCTTCTTCTTCGGGATCAAACTGTGGGTCGCTCTCTGGATCCCAAACATAATGTACAGCCATGTTGTATTAGTTAGTAAAATCGGTATATGTTTTTGCGTGTCGAAATAAAAACCTGAAACCTAAGACCTCAGACCTCTACCTGGATGGAATGACGGGGAGATGGGCGGAGCTATTTGGTGGGTGGCTGTCACTCAAAGTGTGGGTGGAGCCAAGCCAAATAATAGCCTGATTTCATGAGGCTGAAAAATGCTGGTTTTGAGTACAAGATTAGAAATATAAAACAATGATTATTTTTGGAATAAAAATTACACATGTGTTACATAGACTCACAGGAAGTGTGTAAAGTTGCCCAAATAGTGCTAGGAATAGCACTGCATGACACCTTTAAGAAAATGTTAAAATGACAAATCAAGAAATGAATAAGCAAAGTTATCTGTGGAATAAGATAATTCTACTCAATATTGGACTTATTGTACCAAATACAAGATATTTTCACTTGATAAGATTTCTTTTTTGCAGTGTACAAATATGCAGCTACCTGGGCCTCCAGAGCACTTCTAGTGTCAGCGGACACACCAAAAACATCCTAGCAAATTCACACGCACATGACTCCATGAACATGAACATGAATAAACTATCTCGAACAATTCTAAGGTAGTTTTAAGTTATTTCTCCGGCAGCGTGCGCTAATATGGATTCCGACGGCATGTGCACACGGCCGCACGCACAAATATGGATTCCGGCAGAGTGCGTGCAGCACAGCACCGCTGTTGAATTTATTTTCAGGGGAAACACTATGTATATTATATATAGAGACTAGAGGGATTGGAATTTATTCAAAAGCTTATTTCTAGTATGTACCTATTGTTATTTTTCGTTCGGTCTCAAGTGTCGGAGAGGAGACCGGCAGAAATGACAGCTGGCAACAAATCCATTCCGAATAAGAGACAACGGACCCAGTACTTTGTTGGTGGTGTGAAAATATGCCTACAAACATTAAATATCTTTGGAACCGTTTGTATTCAATTATATCTGAATCGGGAGATTATCTTCTCTGTCAAAATTTTAAGTGTATTTCTCCGTGCATAAAGGCTGGCTGTACAGTGGGCATAGAATATGGCATATATTATTGAAATAATTGTTCTCTAATGAACACATCTATTTCTATATTTAATATAATTTCATATATACTCAAGTGCGCCGTTGGACAGATTCGGCCGTCAGACGTGCGTAATGGAGAGAGGAGCTCTTGTGGAGAGAACTAGGTCACAAGGTTGCCCTGACGACAGGCAGCTGGACTGCCCTGACGACCGAAAGCTATGTTACCGTCACTTACGGGGGGATTCCCCGGCTGGCAGAGCTGGCAAAGTCTGCGACATCAGTACCATCCGAGTGAGTGTGTTTGGACTGATTGTGACCAGGCTGCATGCGCTCATGTCTGACACCCCGGGACCATGTGAGTCAGCTGAGACAGGCTATTTATGTTCTATTAGGCTATCTTGTTGCAAAATAATAATAATAATAATAATAATAATAATAATAATAATAATAATAATAATAATAATAATAATAATAATAATAATAATAATAATAATAATAATAATAATAATAATAATAATAATAATAATAATAATAATAATAGCCTCATTGAAAATACTCTTGGTGCTTAGTACAGTTGGTTATTTTCAGCGTTTATATGCGCTTATCTGTTATTTATTATCTGTTACTGTTGTGAAGGGCCAGATTAAACCGAATATATATATTTATTTATATATATATATTTAATTGTATTTGTATATTCTCTAATATTCCCTGATATCCCTTGTATATTCCTTGTACAATATGCATTGAATATCCATTCTAGCCTACTGAACATCCCATAATAGTCTCCATTCTACTATTGGTCGAGACCTTGGTGCCAGGCTGCCATACCCCTCAGACCCAGTTCAAACGTACCGCTCGACATGTACGAACAAGTCCTAGTTCCGCGTAGGAATTTGGCTACCGCACCACTAATGGGACTATTTGTTCATAGTGCGTATATATACTGCGCTACTAAAGTAGGACTTTCTTTTCAGTCCAGTTTCTTACCCTCCAATAGAGTCACAGACGTAAAGCCTCCCCGCGACGCCACGTGTGGGAGTAAGGCCAAGTTCGCCTACCATCGGTATTGAGACATCGTGTATATTAATATTTGAATAGTCATATTTGGCACTATATCGTCGAGTTGGACGTAGTCTATTAAGCTAATAATAGTCTGTTAATATATAGTGCTTCGTGCGGTGAGAATACTACCGTAGTCAGTACCCCATCGTTTCGGGCAGAGAACTGGCTGCTTACCCAGGGTGGTTGACCCTATGTGAAGCTGCACCCGAGGAGCCCCAGAGCCGACGAGCGAGTGGACCTGTATACCGGATTATTCTACCGACGACAGCCCGCCTTCCCAGGCACGGATTATGCTTTGGATACTTTGATTATTCCATGGATAAAGACCCCCGACACTGCCGTGTGTTGGAACCCCCCCCCCTGGAGAGGACGCAAGGTGAGGAGACGCTCTGCAAGACGAGGTCGCTTCACGTCTCTCCCCCGTGGACCGGAGAGAGCCGGCCCACAAAGAGTCCACCGGCTTTCATCTGTGGTCCAAGGATCGCCGGCGCATTGAACGGCACTACAGTGGGTTCACCTGGGATACCCTTGGCCGGACGAGGCAGCCGGATTCTACCCCCCCCCCCCTCCTACTCCTGTCGGCTTACAAGCGACCGGATTAACCCCCTCTAGTGTATCTAGTATAATCATTAAAGTATCATTGCTGTTATTCCTTAACTATTCCAGGTCGTATATTTACCACCTGCGCCTTCAGAGATTGGACATTCTCTATTGATATACCGACGAATACTCCTTGCCATAAAAGTGCATACTATTTCAATTCATAAATGTAATTAAGTGATTAAGTGCTTATTCTACACACCATCGCTGTGTAGAAAATAAAGACCTGTTTCTAATTCGTACATTTGTGTTGGATCCGTTTCATCTACGTGAGAGTGTTCATGATAATATATTTATGCCGTGTACTAGGTGGCCGAATATTAAGTACAAAGGTAGTGGTAGTAAGTATCATATCTAGTAATACAGTCAGGGAATTGTACCCCTCAGTTACAATTGGTCCTTCGAGCCGGATGGTAATTAGTGTAATATTAATATAGTGTTATTAATATTGAAATGGCCTATGATGAACACTCCACGAAACGATCCTCCTAACCAACGCCCGCAGCGCGAACGACGGCTCCCTCAGTACTTAGAGGCTTACGCTGTCAGTCAACAACCTAGTCTTCTACTAACAGTAAACGCGGTAAAACTAGAAAGTAAAAGTATGTCTAACCCCAACGCCCAGACTACCCCGACCATAGAGGCCCCTACGGGCTCTAATGTAACTGACCAAGTTCACGGTGGGGACCAGTGGGAACCAGACATGACTTCACACCCCGCCAGTACTGAAGAAGTAGTCCCCGATGAGTCCCGGGAGGAATACAACGCTACCGAGAGAGAACTCGGCACGGAAGAAGACGGGGAGAGCACCGTGGAGATAGAGCTCCAAGGCTCCGCAAGGAGTACCCCGAGGGAAGGCTCCCCTATACAACCGCCTTCTCCAGAGGCAGAGAGGACCCTACAGCAGGCCTTCCTCATCAGCCTGAACGCCGCTGCTGAACGCGACCGACTGCAGATCCAGCAGCGAAGCGAACACGAGCAGATACGTCTAGAAATAAGACGCATTCAGATGGAAGAGAATGTGGCCCGAGAACGAGCCGGTGCTCAACGGGACGCAGCGCGCGACAGACAGCAGTCGCAACTAATAGAACAGCTGATCAGACGGACAACACCCTCTCCCTCCGCCAGAGGCTCCAGGAACTCGTCTAGACACACCTCCAGGGCGGCATCCCCTAGCCGAGTAAACAACCCTGAACTTGACCAACAGACGAGGTCTATACCCCCCACAGACCACCTCCCCCCACCGGTCCAAGCGAGACCTAGCAACCGGGAAGGAGCAGCATATCCTGTGGAGAGGCTAAACCAGAGACTACAAGCACTGGATGACCTAACTGAAGACGAAGAGGAAGAGGAGGAGAACCACGCCCGAAGACAGCACAGTACTCTACCGCAGTGGTTCCCAAAGTCGGGGTCGCGACCCAAAGGTGGGCCGCGAGCAGCCACGGGTGGGCCGCGAGATGATTTAAAAAAAAAAAAAAAAAAAAAAAAAAAATTATTGTTTATTTTTTTATTTTTTATTTTTTTATTTTAATTTTTTTTGTCAGGCCACTGAACTTAGAAGCAGGCCAGGACAGTGTTTCTAGTTGTATTCTAAAATTCTATTCTATTGTATTTTAAAATGTGACTATATGGTTTTATATTAACTTAATAAATAAACAAAAACGTAAAATCTACTTATTTCAAGGAACATTTCAAACTAAATAACAGATTATGCACATAAAACGCTGAAAACAACCGAAGCAACAATAGTATTTTAATGAGGCTATTATTATTATCATTATTATTTTGCAACAAGTTAGCCCTCTCATAAATAGCACATATAAATGAATAACTAACTTGAACTAACTTAATAGGATTGAAGTGATATTTGGCTTAAAAAATCGGTCGCCTGAAAAAAAAAAAAAAAAAAAAGGCCAGACGATGTGCATTGGGCCGCGGCTCTCTGACGCCTTATTTTCTGGGCCCCGGCCTGAAAAGTTTGGGAACCCCTGCTCTACCGGACCAGGAGGCCCGGTACAGCCCAGGCTATACTCCCGCGGAGCTGCGCTACAGACCCCCGACTCTATACACGGGTGAGCACGACGCACGACCCGCACCGAGGAACAGCACCTGGACAAGCGGGCCATGGTACACTGCCGGTACCAGCCCATACCAAGGAGCGGGAGGAGACTCGCCTAGGAGGCCTCTCCCCCAACGCTCGCCGATGTATCCACAGTCAGCGTCATACATTGGCACGCCTATGGTACCCGACTTCACCCAAGAGAACCGGGCCCAGTATACAGAACTCCGCATGTGTCTGGAGACCATGTTGGTGGATGTATTGGATGAACGCCACAAATACGCCATCCTACTGAAGCACTTAAAGGTACCCCGCGCACATAATATAGCGCTCGCCTACGCGACTTCCACCACCCCATACACAGCAGCGCTGGTAGCATTGGACCAGAGGTATGGGCGCATATGGGATTACGTGATCCAGGAGATCCGACACATCGACCGCTTACCCCCAGCAATAGACAATCGAGCACTGGACGACCTGTCCATCAGAGTGCAGTCCCTGGTAGGGATGTTGGGAGCGCAAAGAGAGAAGGGGAGGCATGAACTTTACGCCAACTCAAATGTGGAAAGGATCCTGGAGAAGCTGCCGCCCGCTCGTCAGGAGCGCTTTAGGCGGCAGAGGGACCACAGAGACCCGAATGGCCCCGAACCGAACCTCCTCGATCTAGCAGACTTCCTGGCGAGAGAAGTCAGCAGCCTACGGCTAGATACATTCGGACGGAGCACCCCTGGCTCCAGAGAAGGAACCAGACGACTAAATGATGGAAGAAGATCGGTGACTGTGATGCACCAATCGGAGTCAGTACCGAGCAGCAGGAGCCACAGTACCCCCTCCAGAACGGAGAAGTGGAAGATAGTGTGCCCCTACTGTGAGAAAGAACACTGGCTAGCGCAATGTGACTCCTTCCCCAAGCTGAACGCGGAGGAAGCAGGTCAATGGATAAAGTCCAACAAGCGCTGTTTTCGCTGTGCGCGCTCACACATGGCAGCCGAATGCCGCTTAAAGAAAAGGTGCACCAAGTGCGATGGAGCCCATCTGGACATACTTCACGACAGTAACAGACGGCGCCCTTCACCTGCACCATCCAGCCGCAAAGCGAGCGTCATGTACATCGATCCCGCCAGCAGCAGTGGAGCCCGAGTACTCCTAAAAGTAGTGCGTGTGACACTAAGCTACCAGAATAAAGTCCTGGACACTTACGCCGTCCTCGATGACGGGTCAGAGAAGACCCTGCTGCTCGCCTCTGCTGCGGCCCAGCTAGGGCTGCGGGGAAGCGAAACCCAAATGACAATTCGGACAATAAGACGAGATTTGAAGACGATAAAGGGCGAGAAGGTCTCATTCTCTATCACAGCAAGTGGCCAGCCTGAGCGACGGTACCAGATTGCAGACGCTTTCACCAGCCAAGAAATAGGACTGTCGCGGTACACATACCCCGTCGCCAAGCTGATGGAGAAATATGCACATCTGCGCAAGTTACCGATCCCGCTCATAGACAATGCTATGCCGACCCTGTTGATAGGCTCCGACCATGCAGACCTCATTGTCCCGATAGACCGGGTTCATACCGGACCCCGAGGCTGCCCTGCAGCAGTCGAGACCCGTTTGGGATGGACTCTCCAAGGCCCGCTCGCCAAATCTCTCAACCGAAGTACAGCCACTAGATGTCTCCACTCCCGAGTCACAGAGGGAGAAACCGCACTCCTGCAACACGTAGAGCGGCTATGGACCTTGGAACAAATGCCCTTTAAGAACGGAAAGAAAGACATTCGCTCTAAAGATGACATTTACGCAATTCACCTCCTCGAGACAGGGACCAAGAGAGTCCCGGTCAACGGCGTGTTGAGATACGCCACGCCACTCCTGCGGCGAGAAGGAATGCCTACTTTCCACGCCAAGACAGACGCCACAGAACGGTACCTGCTGAACACGGAGCGGCGCTTAGCCAAGAACCCCGCCCAAGAGAGTGTATACCGCGCTGAGATTGAGAAGCTCATCACAGCGGGACACGTCACAAAGATGGACATTAAAGAGGCTGACCAGACCACTGAATCGTGGTACGTGCCCCACCACAAGGTCCATCACAACGGTAAAGACCGCATAGTATTTAACTGCAGCTACCAGATCGGATCCCAAAATCTGAATAAAGAGTTACTGCCCGGTCCCACACTCGGCCCCTCCCTACTCGGCGTTCTACTCCGCTTCCGCCAGGAAAAGGTGGCCATCAGCGGGGACATTAAAGGAATGTTCCTGCAGGTGAGATTAGTAGAGGCGGACAAGCCCCTGTTACGGTTCCTATGGAGAGAGAAGCCAGGAGATGAGCACCCAGCCATCTACCAATGGGAAGTCCTCCCCTTCGGAACGACGTGCAGCCCCTGCTGTGCGACATTTGCACTACAGAAACATGTAGCAGAGGACCCAGCAGCGGACGAAGAGGTCCGACACAGCGTAAAGAACAGCTTCTACGTAGACAACTGTCTACAAAGCCTTTCAACCCAGGAAGAAGCCGAGGCTCTCCTGATTAAACTCCGCGCCTCATTGATCAAAGGCGGCTTTGATCTCAGGCAGTGGGCCAGCAGCGATCCGCAAGTACTGCGCAGCCTCTCCTCCGAGGACAAGGCAGCCAGCAGCGAGACCTGGATGGCTACAATCCCGGGAGAAGCCCAGGAGATGACCCTGGGATTGGTGTGGCGATTCAAAACAGATTCGCTTCACTACAGACACAAGCCCCTGACTACGGAGCAGGGAAGGCCGGCGGCGGCGCCGACCACCAGACGGAGTGTGTACACAACACTCGCCCGACAATATGACCCGCTAGGATGTATTCTACCGTACACCACCAGGGCAAAAATGATTGTACGAGCATTGTGGGACAAGGACCAGGGCTGGGACGACCCCATTCCCGCACACCTTGCATCCACCTGGAGAGAGTGGGAGATGGAGCTCCACTCACTCCCAGGCGTTAATATGCGCCGAAGCTACTTCCCACCCACGGTGAGGCCAGAGACATGTAAAATGGACTTACACGTCTTCAGTGACGCCTCAGAGGTCGCATACGGATCAGTAGCCTACTTGCGGGCCCAAGACCAGGGGGGAGAGATCTACACAGCATTTGTCCTCGCCCGCTCGAGAATAGCCCCACGCAAGCAACAATCTATCCCACGTCTAGAGCTCTGCGCAGCCCTAGCCGGAGCGCACCTAGCCACGCTCATCCAACGTGAGCTCACCATACCGGTGTCTAGAACAATCCTGTGGTCAGATTCCACGACGGTACTCGCCTGGATCAAATCGGACTCATGCAAGTACAAAGTCTTCGTGGGAGTCAGAGTCACCGAGATTCAAGACTTAACCGAAGAGTTAACCGGAGAAACAGAGTGGCGCTACGTTGATACAAAACAGAACCCAGCTGACGTCATCACCCGGGGGATGCCCCTGGATGACCTCACCCGTCGCAATGTCTACAGTGACGGCCCCGCATTCCTAAGACTCCCGGAAGGACAGTGGCCCATGCCTATCCCGAGGGAAGCAAGTCCAGAGGAGGTGGAAAATAAGAAGTCTGTGTTCTGTGGATTGAGCACCGTAGCCTCCACCGACCCTAATATAGACGATTGCACGTCCATAGAGAGTGCACAACAAAGAACATTCCTGCGGTACCACCCGGAGTGCAAGTCCCCCGCTGATATGTCAGCAGCTAACTACGAGGAAGCAGAATTGCTTCTACTGCAGCGAGCCCAGAGAGACTCGTTCCCCGATGAATTGGCCTGTCTACAGGGAGGAAAGCCCGTCCCATCCGACAGCAGATTAATTCACCTGGCCCCCGAGAGCGACGCTCATACCCTCATCAGAGTGGGTGGTCGCCTACGCAGAGCCCCCAATCTACCGGATGACATTAAATACCCGATCGTATTGAACAGCCGACACAAGGTCACAGAGCTGATTATAAAGAAATACGATGAGGATGTACATCACGCAGGAGCAGAAAGAGTCTTCGCGGAAATCAGACGTCGTTACTGGATCCTACAAGGAAGAGAGGCGGTACGACGCTTCCAGCGAACATGTCTAGACTGCCGCAAGTGGCGCGCGCAGCCCAGCATACCAAGGATGGCTGACCTTCCTCCATGTCGCCTCCGAATCGGTGACAAGCCATTCCACTCAACGGGTATGGACTGCTTTGGCCCGCTGCACATAAAGAAAGGAAGAGGAACCGAGAAGCGGTGGGGTATTGTATTCAAATGCATGACCACCAGAGCGATACACATCGAGCTTCTCCCGACCATGAGCACAGACTCATTCCTTATGGCCTTCCGTAGATTCACATCACGGAAAGGAAGACCGTCTACCCTATTGTCCGATCATGGGACAAACTTCAAAGGCGGCGAAAGAGAGCTGAGAGAGAGCTTCCAAGCTATGGGCCCAGAACTTAAGACCCACCTCGCTCCAGCACAGGTTGATTTCCAATTCAACCCCCCAAACGCACCCCACTTCGGTGGCACTTGGGAACGAGAAGTGCGCTCCATAAAGACAGCCCTGTACGCAGTACTTGGGGCCCAGACTGTGGCGGAAGAAGTCCTAATGACAGTCCTCACGGAGATTGAGGGAGTACTTAACTCGAAGCCCCTCGGATATGTCTCCAGTGATGTGGCGGATATCGACCCAGTTACCCCCAACACACTCCTGATGGGGCGGCTAGATCCTGCATTACCCCAGACAATGTACCGGCCTGAAGAAGCGAACGGCCGACGAATGTGGAGGTACAGCCAAGTATTAGCCGACAAGTTTTGGAACAGTTTCCTACTGCACTACCTACCGTCTCTACAGACCCGCCAGAAGTGGGTAAAGGAGAGAGACAATTTGACAGAAGGAACAGTCGTCATGATTATTGATCAATCACTGCCCAGAGCTATGTGGCCGGCCGGCCGCGTAAGCAAAGTGATCACCGGTGCCGACGGCAAGGTCCGAGCAGCTGAAGTGCTCGTCCAGGGTCGCACTTACACCCGTCCCGTGGCAAGGCTCATAGAACTGCCTCGACTCCCAGACACAATCGATGATGACCATGACCCTACAACCCTATGACTTTGTGAAGTTGACTGACCCCTACAGCAAACCCTTATGTGTAAATAGACAACGCGATTAATCTGTCTCTGTTTAACTGATTAGGTCTGGGACCTATTCAGGGGGTGGCTGTTGTGAAGGGCCAGATTAAACCGAATATATATATTTATTTATATATATATATTTAATTGTATTTGTATATTCTCTAATATTCCCTGATATCCCTTGTATATTCCTTGTACAATATGCATTGAATATCCATTCTAGCCTACTGAACATCCCATAATAGTCTCCATTCTACTATTGGTCGAGACCTTGGTGCCAGGCTGCCATACCCCTCAGACCCAGTTCAAACGTACCGCTCCACATGTACGAACAAGTCCTAGTTCCGCGTAGGAATCTGGCTACCGCACCACTAATGGGACTATTTGTTCATAGTGCGTATATATACTGCGCTACTAAAGTAGGACTTCCTTTTCAGTCCAGTTTCTTACCCTCCAATAGAGTCACAGACGTAAAGCCTCCCCGCGACGCCACGTGTGGGAGTAAGGCCAAGTTCGCCTACCATCGGTATTGAGACATCGTGTATATTAATATTTGAATAGTCATATTTGGCACTATATCGTCGAGTTGGACGTAGTCTATTAAGCTAATAATAGTCTGTTAATATATAGTGCTTCGTGCGGTGAGAATACTACCGTAGTCAGTACCCCATCGTTTCGGGCAGAGAACTGGCTGCTCACTAGAGATGTTCCGATACCATTTTTTCCTTTCCGATCCGATTCCGATACCTAAGCTTTGGGTATCGGCCGATACCGATACTTATCCGATACCAGTGCATACATAAAAAAAAAAAAAAAGATATTATATAAATTTTTTATAAATATAATTTTTTTTTATAACAAATACCGTTTTATATATACTGTTTTTTAGTCATAACTAGAAAGTAATGGTATTTATTCAACAACAGGTGATTGTATAGATTTGTATTAGTATCATTAATCAATGAGTATGGGGCTTCAGCACTGCAGATATACCCTACTCCAATGATCCACACGGACATTATACGTTGCTGCACTCGCTACCCACTGGCTCTGCAGATATACCCTACTCAGTCTGTCTACAAGGCTCCGTTCAGTAGCAGTCGGATCTGTTTTGATTTTTGCACAATAAATATTCAACATTCTCTTTTGAGACTCCGCCTCAGACTCTTATCATTTGGCACTAAAAGCTAAACATTGTCGCCGATATGGCTGTCCGCAACATGTCATTAATTGTGTACGCGACGTGCAATTGTGCAATGACGACGTTACCGTTAGCTAGCATGAGCTACCGGTATATGGGAAGACCATAGAAGACTGTAACGTTACTGGTGACATTGTGATTTAACTTGGAATACTCCTTTGCCAACTTGCTGTACTTTGCTTGCAGGTCTGCAGCCATTATTGCTGGATTATATGAATAGCCCCAACTTTAGCCAACGTAATGTTAAAGCTAGCTTTCGGTTAGCCGTTCAATGCTAATAACACCAGCCACCAAGCGAACCCATGAGCTCGCCGTCAACACCGCTCTGTCGGGACGATGACATTTAAGAAAGTATCTGCTGTTAAAATGACAAATGGCATTGACACTTTAATCGATTAAGCACACGTTTGTTTTATAATGCTTACTCAACAGACCACAGTGTTGTTGATAAATTACGTCATATGGTATCGGAGCGCAGCATTAGAGGGTACTCGCCGATACCGATACCAGCATTTTAGCCAGTATCGGCGGCTTTTCCGATACCAGTATCGGTATCGGAACAACTCTACTGCTCACCCAGGGTGGTTGACCCCATGTGAAGCTGCACCCGAGGAGCCCCAGAGCCGACGAGCGAGTGGACCTGTATACCGGATTATTCTACCGACGACAGCCCGCCTTCCCAGGCACGGATTATGCTTTGTATACTTTGATTATTCCATGGATAAAGACCCCCGACACTGCCGTGTGTTGGAACCCCCCCCCCTGGAGAGGACGCAAGGTGAGGAGACGCTCTGCAAGACGAGGTCGCTTCACGTCTCTCCCCCGTGGACCGGAGAGAGCCGGCCCACAAAGAGTCCACCTGCTTTCATCTGTGGTCCAAGGATCGCCGGCGCATTGAACGGCACTACAGTGGGTTCACCTGGGATACCCTTGGCCGGACGAGGCAGCCGGATTCTACCCCCCCCCCCCCTCCTACTCCTGTCGGCTTACAAGCGACCGGATTAACCCCCTCTAGTGTATCTAGTATATAATCATTAAAGTATCATTGCTGTTATTCCTTAACTATTCCAGGTCGTATATTTACCACCTGCGCCTTCAGAGATTGGACATTCTCTATTGATATACCGACGAATACTCTTTGCCATAAAAGTGCATACTATTTCAATTCATAAATGTAATTAAGTGATTAAGTGCTTGTTCTACACACCATCGCTGTGTAGAAATAAAGACCTGTTTCGACTTCGTACATTTGTGTTGGATCCGTTTCATCTACGTGAGAGTGTTCATGATAATATATTTATGCCGTGTACTGGGTGGCCGAATATTAAGTACAAAGGTAGTGGTAGTAAGTATCATATCTAGTAATACAGTCAGGGAATTGTACCCCTCAGTTACAGTTACATATTCTATTATCTGTTACATTTTCGTTGACATAAGTCGATTTTTCATTTTTGTTTATTTATGAAGTTAATATAAAACTGTGTTTAGAAATATTTTTAGTTCGTTAAATACATGCTTTCGATTATTCTTTGTGGGAATGACGTTTTTTTTGTTTTGTTGCTAATTTCTCGCCACATATCAATCAGGTATGCCCGCATCGTTAGTAGTGAAAGCTAATTAATCTGTCCTCGCTTAATTAAACCCTCTACTTAATGTTTTGGGGATTTATCCATGGTTAGCTTATTGGGGGGTCGGAAACTTAGCCACCTGCAGACGGCAGGGAGAGGCGCGGGGTGTTACATATATTTTAGTAGATGAAATATTAAACACTTTTTAATTTCAGTTCACAGTATCACATCAATGTCCAAAATTTTTATAAATAAAAATAGCCATTATTTATTTCCATATTCTTTTTCAAACCTACAGGGAGCCACTGCAGAATGGCTAAAGAGCCGCATGCGGCTCCAGAGCCACGGGTTGCCGACCCCTGTCTGAACTAAACATTAAATACAACTTCATTTCTCACTCAGAAAATATTCCTAATTGAGAAAATATTTTCACTGGCACAGTGCCTAACTTCGGTCTAAAGATTCAGCACCATGGACAGGTCTGCTCAAAAGAATTTATTTGGGGATGACATGATAAACAAATGCAATGTCGAAAGATAGTGACAAAAACAAAGGATGCAATGCGTCATGAAAATACAAATTACGAAATAAACAAAATACAACACGAAATACAAATGGTGAAAAATACTGTAAAGAGCTTCCCTCTCCCTCATTTCGGGTTTATGTTTTAAACTGCTCCGCGAGCCAACTGCGCTGACATATATCAGGAGCAAATTGCACACCTATGGGCGTGTTTGTGCTAGGATATCATCCGCGCAATATGTTCAGTGAATAGCTCGCAAAGACAAATAGAGCAAATAGCGGGCACTAATCGTGCGCAGTTAGGGGTGCTATTAGCGTGCGCAATCCATTCTTTGTGAATTTGCCCCTATATGACTTCCTTCCCAAGCTGCCTTAAGAAATCTTATGTATAAATGTATTTGCCGGGTAAATTACTCTGTAAATGAGATCTTCTTGGTTTTGTCCTTCAATCCCAGCAGTGGAAACACTGAGACAGTTGTCTTTATGCAAGACATTAATCTGTATTTTATCTTATTTTCTTATCTTTTAAACTATGTTTTTTCATGGTGCTTTTATATGTAATCTATTCGATGTATTGTCCTGTCTTTTATATGGACCCTGAGTCCGTAATAAAATGTAGATTGACTGACATCCATGAGGTGTTTAGGAATAATAAAAATTAAGAACAAAATTACTTTAAAGAATGTAAATAAAGTAGTAAACCGATCACCTCTGGCAAGCTTGTCTATGTCCAGCAGACCATCCTTGTTGCCACGGGTGATGGGAAGCGTGTGGACGTCTGGACAATCCATTAGGGTTTTCTCTAGACGTTGACACAAAGATGCCCAAAACAAATTCATCATGGTGGATTATTTGCCAAAAAACTAAAGGCTAAATTACAGCAGGTTACGAGAAAAAGATCATGTCGTTCATAATGTTCGTATACTATTTTTTCTATGACTTTCGAGATGGATGTAAGGATAGAAACAGGGCGGTAGTTACCCGGGTCTAATTTGCTGCCCTTTTTGTGCAGGGGTGTTACTCTCGCAATTTTGAAGTCCTTGGGGACGTGTCCCTGTTTTATGGAGAGGTTTATTATGTGTGTGATGACTGGGGTGATGGCTGCTGCTGAGTCTCTGAGGAATTTGGAGGGGATGTTGTCATGGCCAGTGGCCTTGTTTGGTTGGAGGGCGCTCAGTTTTTTGAGTACCTCATCTGTAGTTACTATTTCCAGTTTGAAGTCGTCTTTGTGGACGCCTAGGTTCATGTAGTATGCTACTATGTGTTCTACCCCATACTGCCCTGAGTGGGAGGGTAGTTTGTTTACCAGTGTTGTGGCTATGTTTGTGAAGAAAGTGTTTAAGTAATTGGCTACATCCAGCTTGTCTGTGATGAGCGTGTTGTCCGTCTTTATGTTTATGTTTGAGAACCTGGTTTTGAGTTTTTTACTGCAGCCTAGTTGATTGTTGAGTAATTTCCAAAGTTCACGTGGTTTATTTTTGTTTTCCTCGGTTTTGTCATTGATGAATTTTTTTTTTGCAGTTTTGATCATGGAGTTTACGTCATTTCTTAGTCTGTTTCTTTCTAGTTTGAGTTCAGTCACGTGGTCTTGGAGTTCACTGCTCGTGCAACGTTAAATATGATTGTTATAACAGAACAGAACAATCACAAACTGAGAAAGTTTAATCAAGCAAACAAGACATTGGATATGTGACATGTTAAAATATGACTTACCAAAGAGCAGATAACTTTGCGTCGCTCCAGATGTGAAAAGGGATGTGGATAATTATATGTACTGACCACAGATATGTAGAATAGTTCTATGTACTGATCACAGACATGTAGGATAGTTCTATGTACTGACCACAGATATGTAGAATAGTTTTATGTACCGATCACAGACATGTAGGATAGTTCTATGTACTGATCACAGACATGTAGGATAGTTATATGTACTGATCACTGACATGTAGGATAGTTATATGTACTGATCACAGACATGTAGGATAGTTCTATGTACTGATCACAGACATGTAGGATAGTTATTATGTACCGATCACAGATATATAGGATAGTTATACTGATCACAGACATGTAGGATAGTTCTATGTACTGATCACAGACATGTAGGATAGTTCTATGTACTGATCACAGACATGTAGGATAGTTCTATGTACTGATCACAGACATGTAGGATAGTTATATGTACTGATCACAGACATGTAGGATAGTTATTATGTACCGATCACAGATATATAGGATATAGTTAACTTATATGTACGTATGTTAATTTACGTATCGTCGTTTACTTTATCAATTTTGATTGGAAGCTGGAATCAAAATGCTTGAATGTTCCGAGAGATTGTATCGCAAGCTTCGTAACAAAGACCTGCGTCAAGCTAGCGACAACAATCGTTGTTTCCGTTAATATGTCCATTTGAATATCACCAAAGCCTAAACACCAGCAACACGTAGTCCATAGTAAACTGTAGCTCAGTACAGCAGAAAAAGCTGTATAGCATCACTTGTAAAAGGTGTAAGACATTTTAAAACATTGCCTACCTGGTGTTTGGGGCTCGCTATCAATGACGAGACGACACTCATTGTATTTCAGACTCGCATCCTGTCGAGCTCCGTGCAGAATCAATGCTACGCAGTCTGCTTCTACACTCTTGAGAGAGCCCTCTGCTGACCTGGAGGTATCGTAACATCTCTCTTCACATAAGCTGAAAGCATAATGTTTCTTTTAGACTAACCACACCTGTGTGCTGTGTCTCTTAGACTAACTCAAAGAGTGTATTCCTGGGTTATGATAACATCCCATAACCTTAACATCAACCTTAAGCTTACCCCACATTTTGCATAAAACCAAATATTATACTGTATTCTTATAGCACATGCATGAGATGGTCTATTTTGAAAGGTAACATTCTGAAGTTTCTTACACAATAAAGAAAAATCACGTTCAGTGCTAATGTATTAGAGAAACAGAGGTTTGAAGTAAACACACTGAAATAAAATATTTTCTCCTTACTTTTGTGTTGACTTGCTGCCAGATGCCTGTTTTTGGGTTCCAGCTGAGAGGTAGGAGCTGAAGTCTTATGTAGTACAAGTTTATAAAAATCCGACAGAAAATGAGTGTTTAACAAAGGGTTTTGTAATGTGTGTACCGCAATAATTCAGCGTGATTATTCAAAATGGCTGTCCACTTCCATTCATTCAGACGTGCGAGTCAAAACAAAGAACAAAAGTCTTCTTCTGCCCCCCAAAGATTCAGTGATTTTATAAAGGAAAAAACACCTTATCCTTCCCCATCACACCCCTGGACCCATGCATGCTGAACACATTCACAGGAGTCATTTTTACTTACTGTACTTAGATTGTACTTAGGTTGTACTTTAGATTGTATATTGTATTGTATATTCCTCTTGTAGACACGTGAATGTGTCTAACTATAATCCATTGTGCTCCAACTGTATTCCTTGCGACCTAACTGTATTTATGATAACTGCTGTGTAATCTCTTGACCCGTTTTGCCCTGGGACTCAGTGGCACAGTGTGGAAGACTATCGCCAGGGGGAGCTGGTGGGCGTTGGGCTGGCAAAGGAGACAGGTGAAGGAGAGGCTGGTATGAAGGAGGAGCTGGATACACGGGACTCTCTCTTTCGTCGAATTCCACAGAAGCAAGCAGGTGTGTCGGCGAAGAGCTTACCATACAAAGGACACGTGGGATACGGCTCCTGCGTCCAGTCCGAACAAGTAACGTCGCTAGCCAATAGTTTATCATCCCAGTATAGTGATTAGGGCACGTTGACCCCAGAAGAAGACGTTCGACAGCTGGACGGCACCGCTGACCCGCCGCAAGCAGCGTTTAGAACGTATAGTCGGGAGAATTGTTTGGTCACACTGACCAGAGCTTAGCTCCAAGTATAGGCCTGTTAGCCTAGTTAGCTCACGCGTCGCTCCGCCGTCTTCCAGCCCTCGGAGCAGACACCGCCGCCAGACTTCTCCGGACTTCACCCGCCTCCAACATTCTCCTAGCCGACCGCCAGTCCAGCGATTCACCTGCCTAACGTCAGCCCAGCCAGCCCCCTTGCTATCACAGGTGACAACCACGGGACCGTACGACGGCCAACTCGCGTCACAGACATTCGTTGCGGGAGCGGGCTAGCACTCGGTTGGTACACTCACAACAGGTACTGTTAGCGCTCCAAGCGCCCTGGAACATTATCGGCGAACATTCTCTTTTTCAATAGCATGCTCTCTAAGGGCGAAGAGGATCAGGTACTTTGAGCTTGCACGTGCACCAGCGATTAAGGGCGCCCCAACTTTATTATTTTGGTAATGCCGGCATTTATAAGGTATTTTTATTTTCAGTGTGGGCCCACTCTCTTTCGTTTACTGTAATAACGTGTGGTGCATATGGCACAATTGTGATTGTAATTATACTTGTTTTCCCACTATGTGCTCCCGGAGGGTTCCGCCAATCTCCTTGGTACTTAGTGTATGAAAAGCTTATAACCCATATGGGGACTTGTGCATGAGAGTGCATGTAAAGCTTCAGTAAAAGGAGAGGCGTAGAAATGGGACCACTGTGTGAATGAATGAAAACTTTATTTAACAGATTGCAGAATGGGTACAATACAGTATGGCTCAATACACACAATTGTTAAGGGGATGCAGACCTGAGAAAGACGTTTGTCTTGTTTCCATCAGGGTCCCCCATTTTCAATTCATATAGACATTTATGACATACACACCATACATGACATTTATGGCATAGGGACATATAGGTATTTAGTACTGATACATTTGTGACATAAAAGGTATTCAAATATACAGTACTGTTACCCCTAGATCCTGACAGATTATATACATATGCTGGGGAGGGGACTGTACATTAGGAGGGGGTGGGTGGGTGGGAGAGAAATATACATACGGCGGGGAGGGAATATATACATGCGGTGGGGAGGAGACTGTCTATTAGGAGGTGGTGGGGGTTTTGGGCATTTACGGTGGCCAGTTTCGAATTGAAGCCTCCCGTAGGTGCTCTTTAAGAGCGGTTTTGAATGTGGGTAGGGATTCACATTCCTTTACAGCTTTGGGTAAGGCATTCCACATTGATGTGGCATAATTGCTAAACGTATTTAGTCCCTTGTTTGAGCCGAATCTGGGTTTAACATGATTTGTTGAGCTTCCTCTGGTGTAGTGGTTGTGGTATTCACTGACCTTTGGGAAGTATTTTGACATGTACATGGGTACCTTAGTCGTATAGTGTATCTTGTAGACCAGGCCCATTGCAAGTTACTGTACTCTGTCGTCTACTCTAAGCCATCCTAGGTTGTCAAAGTGGGCAGGGGTGAGGTGGGTTCTGGGGGTAAGGTCAAGTAGTAGTCTGACCAGTTTTTTGATGTTTGTAATTTTGTTTTAAGCGCCTTTGAGGTGCTTTGGTACCATGAGGTGCACGCATAGTCGTAGTACCCTTGAATGAGTGCTCCTGCCAGAGTCTTCAGGGTATTCTTGTTTACCAGAGAGGAGATCCGGTACAAGAATCTAGTTCGTTGGTTGACTTTTTTTATTACATTGGATGCCATTTTGTCACAGGAAAGATTTGCCTCTGGAACGCCATACCCAAAACTGTAAAGGAATGTGAATCACTACCCACTTTCAAAACCACTCTCAAGGGACACCTACGGGAGACTGCAATTCGAAACTGGCCCCTGTAAATGTCCTAACCCAACCCCCTCCAATGTACAGTAATTTACCTAGTATGGTTGTCAATATTCCAATGTACAATTTTGCTTGTTTGTACAGTGTGTGTCCCCCCCCCCAACCACATCTAATGTAAATTACCCAGTATGGTTGTCAATATCCCAATGTACCCAACCCCCCCCCACACAACCCCACCCAACCTCCTCCAATGTACAGTTTCTACGTCAAATGTATATACTCCCTTTTCTTGACTCTTTTTGTATCACAAACAGTACTGTATTTGCAAATCTGGTATGTCATAAATGTATAGATGTAGCAGTACTGTCTATCTGTATGTCATATATGTCCTGATGAATTGAAAATGGGGGACCCTGATGTAAACAAGACGAAAGTCTTTCTCTGGTCTGCATCCCCTTAACAATTGTGTGTATTGAGCTGTACTGTATTGTACCCATTCTGCAATCTGTTAATAAAGTTTTCAATCAATTCAATCAATCCTCTAGGATGGAACCCAGGTAGGTAATTTCGTCTTTCCTTGTGACAATATTGTCACCCACTGCAACTGAGAAGCCGTCGGTCTTGCTGAGTTTGTTATTTGAACCGAAGAGAATGGACTCTGTTTTGCCCATGTGTAATGATAGTTTATGAGCGAGCCATATGCAGATTTTGCCTAGTTCCGAGCTGAGGGTTTTTTCAACCTGCAACTTGTTCTTGTCAGAGACCAGCAGGGCTGAGTCGTCTGCAAACAGGAACAAGTTGCAGTCACAGGCTGACGACATGTCATTTGCATAAATTAGGAAGAGTAGCGGTCCTAGTATGCTTCCTTGTGGAACACCACAGCTCACTGTGAGGGGGGGGGGGATAGAGTACCGTTTACCTCTACCATCTGTTCTCTCCCCTCCAGGTAGGATTGCATCCAGCTCACTGATAAGCTATCAAAACCAATTGCTTTTAGCTTGTCAATCAGAATGGAGTGATTGACAGTGTCGAAGGCCTTTTGTAGGTCCAGCATGACCATGCCGCAGTATTTGCCCGCGTCCACCTCTTGTTTGATGTGGTCGTTCAAATAGAGGAGGCATGTGTCAGTGGAGTGGGATGTTCTGAAGCCAGATTGGAATTCGTAGATTAGATTTTTTTCCGCCAGGTACTTTTCGACCTGTTCGTAGATTGTGCGTGTCAATTACTGGGAATGAGTGTTTAACCCCTTCCTTCCGACGAATGTGTATTACTGTTTAACCCCTTCCTATCTACGGTCTATGCATAATTGGGGCAGGTGTTCTGGACAGGTCTCCACCAGTCAACAAGGAAAGGTACTGCTTTGGGGAGAAATTATATCATCTATCACTACTGCCACCGGGTGTGAGAGGGTGTGGGACGTATTAGGGGAAGTGTGGGTATAGGGGAATTACTGCAGTCGCCCTGGAGGGCAAGAAGGACCAGTGTAGAACCCCTAGGTTAGTAAATCCTAGGCCCCATTCGCTCCATTTGCTAAATCCCAATTCTAGTACCCCTACAGCCTACACTACAGTCAGGAACTCAGCCGGACCCAGATCTGCTGTGCTCCCACTACCTGGTGACAGTTCATATCCACTCTCATAAACTAGGGATAATCCACCCTTCTACACTCTTTTACTTACTTTTTTTTACTGTATGAAGCACACTCTCAGGGGCTCATACAGAACCACGCCTTTCACCGTAAAGTACATGTATTTTATTGTCACAATTAATAAACAAACTTGAAACTTGGACTTGTAAGTCAACCCAACCTTGAAATTAACTGGCCGACATAGCTGATAAAGAGTGATGGGTGTCCAAATGTCCAAATCCCCCCCCCCCACCCAACCCCCTCCAATGTACAGTTTCTTCCCCTTCGGATGTATATATTTTTTTATCATCTCTTTTTCTTAAACAGTAGGCCTACTGTATATCTGTATGTCATAAATGTATTGATGAATTGAAAATGGGGAACCCTGATGTAAACAAGACAAAAGTATTTTTCTGGTCTGCATCCTCTTGACAATTGTTTGTATTGAGCCGTACTGTATTGTACCCATTCTGCAATCTGTTAATAAAGTTTTCATTCAGTCACTCAGAGCAGCGACACTGATTGGCTGAGCATCGAGTCCCTGAGCGGGTAGGAGGACACCTGACAAACCGAGGCTGAGTTTCACTAAAGCATCTCGGCGCAAAATATTCTATTGTCTTGTAATTGTATTAATTTGTCTTTCTTGCACCAATTTACAATCTAGGATTGTAGATGGTATTAAGAAAACGTTGATTGTCAAAGAGACAAAGCAATTTTGAATAACGTGGCTTGTCTCTTAGAATCGTCACGCTCCTTGTTTGTACCTGATGTAGTAACAGGTTTAATTTAACTTGAGCCAGTGCCGTTCAGTACAGCGTTAACTTGTCTAGTTCTCTAGTAACGATGTGTCTGTGAAACTATTATTTAATATGTACATTGAATTAATATAAAGCCGTATGACCAGGCATTGTATGGTCATAAGCCTAACCTTATATTTTGATAATAAATGGGTGTGTACCAAATCCAAGAAGCGTCTGATTAGCTACTTGCTAAGCTAAGCTATCCTGGTGCAGTTATTTTGATGCTGACAAGTTGACATCCCACAGCCAGACACGTTACAGTGTGTGACTCTATTCCCTTCACATGTGATAATATATAATAATAATATATTGTCAATCATCATCCGTATGTCACCAGGTGCTACTCCTGGGTGGGCCGCACCGGGGGCAAGTAGGTGGTGTCTCTGAGCCGTCAGGGCTGCCTGTACCACAGCACCGTAACATTCGCCAAAATGCTTGATTGTGATTGGTCAATAGCGCTCTGTTGCCCCTAACAGCGGTCATTATTGCGCGTTGCCCATAGCAGCGGTGAATTATCGAGAAATAATTTACCGCTGTCAGGGGCAACCGAGCGCTATTGACCAATCACAATCAAGCATTTTGGCGAATGTTAAAACGCCATGTAATAAGTGGCCCATATACAGCATTTCCAACTTTAACAGACCTGTGTTCCTTTGTGACCTTAACTCATTGACTGCCACGCTGTTTTCCCATCTTTACTCAATGGTGCCAGCATTATTGACCATTTTCACGATGTTTGCGGACCCATCGTATATATTCTATATTATTATAGCTATGGAGACAATAGTATGGCTCATTTGACAGGCACTATTTATATTTGATATTTTTATTAGTTTTTTTTAGACATTACAGTAGACAATACGAACGTGACATACATACACTTATCGACAAAACAAACAAAAGACAGACAAAATTAAAAATTAAAAAAACAGTCCAGCACCAAAAAATATGTAGAAAGAAATATATATATATATAATAATAATATATAATAATAAAATATATAACATAATATGTAATAATAATATATATATATATTATATATAACAATAATAATAATAATTAAATTAAAAAAAAAATTAAAAAAAAATTAAAAAGATTCGTTTTTTTAGACATTACAGTAGACAATACGAACGTGGCATACATACACTTGACAAAACAAACAAAAGACAGAAAGAATATAAAAATAAATAATAAAAAACCAGTCCAGCACCAAAAAATATGTAGAAAGAAATATATATAATAATAATAATATATATAATATATAATAATAATATATATAACATAGTATGTAATAATAATATATATATATTATTATATATAATAATAATAATAATAATAATAATAATAATAATAATAATAATAATAATAATAATAATAATAATAATAATAATAATAATAATAATAATAATAATAATAATAATAAAAATAAAAATAAAGAAATACATTTAAAAAAAATAAAATAAAAAAAAGATATGTTTAAATATATATATATATGAATAAAAAATATCAAAAATATCAAAAAATTAAAAGTTCTCAGAGTGTTTCGTGTTACAGAGTCGTTCCTATACAGTGTCCTTGATAGGCACTATTTATAGTCCAACACTGACAAACCAGTTCATTTCTACATACTTTCGTTTGTGCGCTATTCCTCGCCCCTTTTCAAAATGTCTAGATTGCGTGTTATATGCATTATGCCCAAATCGTTCGGGTTGCTCGCCTGAAACCTATATTATTTCCAAATCAAAAGGTATATACCATATATAGATGTTTCTTCACAAAATCGGAAGGAAGCTGCGATCGTTCCCAAAAGCATGTTTTAGGTTTGTTAATATACGACGCTGTGATCAATACAAAAGCATGTTTTAGGTTCAGTAAAATAGACCATACCTTAATCAGAAGGTACTCCAATCGGAGAGTCAGCATTGCCTTCGCTTGGGCTGATCGCTATACTAACTCATTTGGCTGAGTTAGGGGGAGGGAAGCCGTGGGTGGGTGCTGGGCGTTGTGGACAGGGACCCCTACAGTTCGGTCGGGGCGCCTGCACAGCGAGGGTAGGATCTGGAGAAAGGTAGTGTGACCTTCCACACGTTACACTCAGGGGCGGATTTAGGATTGTAGGAGATCCGGGGCTTAACCCAGATGGGCCTTTTTTTTTTTTTTTTTTTTTTTGGGGCAGACAAGGGGTGGTTTGGAGGGGCTCAGGCACGACCCCCTCCACGACAGATTTTATTTGAATTTAATGAACCTGTACGTGCAATTTCCTGCAATATAGAGCCTTCAATCTTGACCAATAAAGCTGCTCTTTTCACTATAAAACTCAGTTAACCATAACGTAGTTATGGTTAGATTTATATATTGGGGGGGATATATCATATTTTTCATATAATCAAAAAGTGGTGGAGCAAGATTATACCTTTGCTCCCCCAAGTTCAATAGTGGGAGAGCAGAGATGCTCTGAATGCTCTTATGGCCAGGCGTCTATGATTCACTGATACAAAGTAAAATAGTGCAGTGCAATAAAATAGTTAGTAAAATAGAATAAAATAATGCAATAGTGCATTGCAATAAAATAGTTATCATCGTATTTAATCGGGAGGCCGGTAAGGAGTGCATTACAGGAGTCGAGTTGGCTTGAGATAAAGGCATGGATCTGGTTTTCAGCGTCCTTTTGATTTATAAATGGCCGTACTTTAGCTATGTTTCTAAGGTGGAAGAATTAAGTTTTTGTCAACTTGTTGATTGTGATTTAAAGCTTAGGTCTGAGTCTACCATAACACCAAGACTTAACTCACTCAAATACAGTTAGCAGCTGGATAGACCACAGATGGAAATTAGCTTCTGCTAAATCTGGTGCAAACATATTTTCATGTAACAATGATGAATTGTATAAAAAAAAAAAAAAAAAAAATCATTTTTTTTTTTTAATTTTTTTTTTTTAAATAGATTCGGGGCTTTTCAGAATACATCCGGGGCTTGAGCCCAGGTAGCCACCCCCTAGCTCCGCCCCTGGTTACACTCTCCCGGTGAGAATCTGCGCTGCCAGGCTGGCTGCCGGCTGGCTGCACATGTGTCGAAGGAAAGCATGTGACAGTCTCCGGCCTCCCGGACCAACAGTAGGGGGGGGTGCGCAACAACAAGGAAAGGGGTTTGGGAATTGGCATAGACCACTACACTTCCGCGTTACATTGAAATCGGGGAGGAGATTGCGGGGGGAGCATATGAATGAATGTGGACAAGAGCTGTGATGTAAGTGGTTGCCGATACGGCTGTGGGGGTGCTAGAGACATGATCGAATAGACGTTTATGCGCCTCACTCTCCTGAACACGGCGTGACCCATAACTAATCGATCAGAACAAAAAAAAAGCCCATTTTAAAGCACCTATTCCGCATGGACATGCGCAGAGTGCCCATGGAGTCTGGACGACGCGAGATGACGCTCGAATGAATGTGGACTGTTCCATCAGAGGGGGGAGCTTCGATGGTCATGTAAGTGGCTACAGACCGCTGCACTTAAATATAAACATTAAGTCTACCTGGAGACCAGGTAGGGGGTTGGGAATTGGCATAACGACTAACAGTGGGATGGGAGAAAAATCAGAAAAAAGGAGGGGGAAAAAGATAATAATAAAAAAAAGAAGGTACTCCAAAATGAATAATCCCAGTAGTTCCATCGCGATCGCCATTAGTCATGTGCATTGGGCATGGCTATAATACGGGAAACAATAGGTTTCAGGTAGGGGTGTAAAAGTACACGTATCCGTACCGAACCGAACAAGTGTCAGTGTGTACCGTACCGTACAGAACGGCTGTGTAGTGTACCGAACGAATACAACGGTATGTTAACCACTAACGACCGCCCACCGGGGGCTGTTTTTTTTCACAATCTAATATAATAATAATATATATATTTTTTTACAAGTCGATTAGTAATTTCAATATAGAATATTCGTTGACAGCCCTACAAGTACAATTAGTTACTGCACACTACATGACCCCTGAGTGGAACATGGAAAGCCAAACTTTCCCCCACTGTACCGAAAACCCGTACCGAACCTTGACTTCAAAACCGAGGTACGTACCGTACCGTGGTTTTTGTGTACCGTTACACCCCTAGTTTCAGGCGAGCAAATCTCCGACAGATGGCTGTGTGCTGCTTCACTTTGAGGGGGAGGGGATTCCTGCAGCCAGAGCTACAGAGAGACACCTTAGAGACCCAGTTCAAAAGGTAAGCAATACTGCCACCTGTCGGGATTCGATCGTCATTGCAATTTTAACGTAGGCAGCGGTGCCAGGGAGACACGAGTGTTTATAATGGGGAAATCGAAAAAAAGAGAAAAGGATCAAAATACAGGCTGAACAGACTCTAAGAGTGCTGTGAGTAAACAGGCTGAACAGACTCTAGTGCTGTGAGTAAACAGGCTGAACAGACTCTACTACTGTGAGTAAACAGGCTGAACAGACTCTACTACTGCTGTTAGTAAACAGGCTGAACAGACTCTAGTGCTGTTAGTAAACAGGCTGAACAGACTCTAGTGCTGTTAGTAAACAGGCTGAACAGACTCTAGTGCTGTGAGTAAACAGGCTGAACAGACTCTAGTGATGTTAGTAAACAGGCTGAACAGGCTCTAGTGCTGTGAGTAAACAGGCTGAACAGACTCTAGTGCTGTGAGTAAACAGGCTGAACAGACTCTAGTGATGTTAGTAAACAGGCTGAACAGACTCTAGTGCTGTTAGTAAACAGGCTGAACAGACTCTAGTGCTGTGAGTAAACAGGCTGAACAGACTCTAGTGCTGTTAGTAAACAGGCTGAACAGACTCTAGTGCTGTTAGTAAACAGGCTGAACAGACTCTACTACTGCTGTTAGTAAACAGGCTGAACAGACTCTAGTGCTGTTAGTAAACAGGCTGAACAGACTCTAGTGCTGTTAGTAAACAGGCTGAACAGACTCTACTACTGTTAGTATACGGACCAGGAATGAGGTTGAGGAATGGCGACAAAAAAAAAAAAACGAAATCGAGACAAAACGAAAACTAAAATGCTCAGACCTGTAGTTGACTAAAACTGACTAAACGAAAAATAAATGAAGGTGACTAAATGATGAAAACGAAAAAGAGCATTTGACAGATGATTAACACATCCACCGCCGGAAACGGCTTACGACGTGTTTCAAGTTCATGCGAATTCTGCCATTCCACGGCGTACGACGTTATTGAGATCATATTTAATTTTTTCGCCATGTTATTCATAATTCCCTCACAGAGCCTGGTCTGATGCAGTGGGAGCCTGCACAACTCTGCAACGCTTCAATACTGCCGCCTGGTGGATGATCGGCGAGTTGCAACCGGAAGTGGATCTCTGGAGATCTCCGGTGCATCTGGCAAATGCGTCCGGCACTCGCATATTGTTGCGGGACTGTAGACACACGTCCGTGTGTAGCGATGGCTGCCATAACGCAATAATCGATACGATTTGGGCGTTTATTATGATTATACAAACCGGAAATGGATTTAGGAGATCACCGTGAAATAAGTTGGATCTTTTTCCTCCAGTCTCATCGGCGAACGGTAAGAGGACGCTGACGTTACTTTCAGCCTGTTTATTGTTTATTATTATCAATGCAAACAGCTCTGATCAATATATCACCCATACTACATAAAGCATTTACTGACGATCACGGAATTATAAACGACCCCCCCCCCGTTCATCCGCGCATGATGAGTCATAACGTTTAGGATCATGTACAGTTGAAATTTTTAATATAGCGTGTATCGCCAACAAACGGCAGTTGATAATCTATATATGCGTTTAGGCCTATAGCTCACGTTCTAGGAATTACTGCAGAAAACGATAAAAACATATTTATATTCTAGACGGTATTTTCGTATGAATATATGAATGAAAAAGTATAATGTTCCTACATCCTGAACGATAGATAATCGATGTTGAATGGGCCATAGTAATGTCAATTTAGCAATACAATTAAAAAAGTTATAGCCCTGCAAAGAAGGTAAACATGTCCATATGCTTAGACTGGTGGCAGTGATCATACATTGATGGATAGAAGCGTGGCAGGGAATGTGTTAAGACTAAAAATAAAAAATAGCCAAGACTCAGATGTTTAAATGCCGCATGTACCCGTTTTCTCAACATGCATGCAAATTGATTGATTGTGCCATGCATTACACAACTATTTTCAAAACAGAAGTTATGCCCTCTGCCTTTTTTATTTAAACATATTGTTAATGCACATATATGACTATTCTTCTCCCACATTCCTGGAGATGTTGTGGAAGATTCTTTTACCAAATCCAGTGAGTTTACAGAAATTGAGATTTAGATGAGCTATTCCAAAGAAAGTTGTTTATTTCTGTGATCACAAAATCAGGAGGAGCAGGTCAATGGATAGGGAAAAAAATATAGTTTATTCTGTGCGTCTCAGTTCGATACAGAGTGGAAGACTCTTGTGATGTTTCTTCTTGACTTGTTTACTTGTTGATTGTATTTTTTCAGGTAATATCTGTAGTATTATGTATATTTAATAGGGCTATATATTTAATATAATATTTATATTATTTATTTAAAGCAAACAAACTCCATTTACCCAAAATGAAAGCCTTGTCACATATGAACCATACAAATGAATTACTGTTACAATTGTGTTGTAACTAAGAGATTACCTGGGGGGGAGGGGAATAAATTCTGTGCATGGATTATAACAGACAACTTTCTCTTGGTCATTTCCTGGTTGTAGCACCTGGCTGGTGCTATAGATAACATTCAGCCACAAGGTGTCACACTAGAGCACCAGCATGTCATTTATCCAATCAGGTGCATTCCACATGGATAAATGGGAAGTAGGGAGGGGATACATGCCTGCTGCAACATTAATTTGATCTATAGCACCTTTAAACAAGGTAAATACTTCACCTACAAACATAATACTGTTTTCTGACAATATTAATAACAGTAATTAACCTCTTAACACATTCAGGGCCAGACCCGAGATATCCCGGGTTAACTCGCCATGCGTTGGGCGCCAGACCCGAGATTTCTTGGGTTTTCTATCGTTATTTCTTTTATTCGATATTCCCATTCATAATCCATCGAGGGAGCCTGTGTTATCATTGGGAATGAGTCTGAGATCGCAAACATTCAATACCGCCGCCTGCCGCCTTGCTGCCGGTATTGCACATCCTTTGAAACTCTCTGGCTTGGGCTGTGCGTCGATCTAAAAAGTCCGGTCCGGGTTTTCCTTGTCGGGCAGGAGAAGCGTTTATAACGCATGGATTGAGGAGAATCAAGCACTCCCGGTTCATGTTCTTTGGTGGATTATGTTGGCAACACGATCGACATCAATACTTGGAATGGCGATCAGATAATTGGAATATTCTTTTTGGAGTACATCCTAGTCAAGGTAAGGGCTATATGGTATCAATCTTGCGTTGATCCAAGAATCCATTCACTGCGATCCGAACGTATGTGTGTCATGTGTGTGTGTAATGTATTCCGTTGGTGGCGATCAAAGCATGGAAAAACGACGAACATGAAATGCACTAAACGCTGCATAGCAACGTTTTCTGGGATTAGACAGGATTACTCTAAAACTATACTCATATTCACCACGGTGTAAAACGGGAATGTATGGATGAAAAAATTATTTCTTTTTCACAAATTAAACGATAGATACTCAATGTCAAATGGGCAATAGTATTATATCCATAGCTATGATATTTAATATAGTTTGAGCCCTGCAAACACCGCCATGTATCCGTATACTTTAAAGCGGTGGCCTTCTTACCACACGGTACACAGCGACCTCTGGCGTCCAATGAGTTAAGCCCGGAGCCCTATTTTCTGAAAATCTGCCTAAAATACATACCTAAGTAAATGGAAGATTGCTCCACTTCTACAAGGCCATTTGCATGTTCTTGGTATCTAGGGACATCTCTGGACCTCAGTGAATGTATTCATAGTGAATGCATTCATGCACCTTTGACAGTGAATAACACCATGCTAAAAATGACCAGAAATGAAAACTGCCAATGAGCTCTAAGGAAATAAATAAAGGGAAGATGATTAAACAGATGGTTTTGTAGATACAGTACTGAATTCTGCCATCCGGACCCATGCAATTTGAAATATTATTATAGAATAAGAGGCCTATAAAGGACCTTATTATAGCCAACTTGCACATCTATGGATCGGGCCAAATCTACTCTTTCCAATGGCAGAGTTCAATTTGGATTTAGTATCACCAGGCGTGCATGAGGAACTGATAATGAAATCTACTGTAAATACAGTCAGCTTTTTATTTTTGCAACAGGTCCGCCATTTTGAATCCGTTTGCAGTGCGGATTGTTGCTAAATGTTCACAGAAGGTACACACTAACTGCGCTCTAATATATGCCAATAACGTTCAGTTTTGTGATATAGTATCCAGAGAAATAAAAAAAGATTCATACACAAGTCATTTGCTTGCTTGAGGCTAGAATTTCCTGGGTACTGTAGTTTTTTGAAATTTCAACGCTCATTGAGAGCTCTGGATGCCCTGTGCTCATGACTACAAAGCATCATCAGTCAGCGATTGAAAATGGCCGACCTCGACAAAAATATTATCACATTTCAAAAACTAAAATCTCACTAATAACACTTTAACCTATTGGTAAACAAACGTATTGCTGAAAATATGCACTATGACTGCTGTTGTGACATGGTTAGGATGTTTACTATTGGATACATTTGAAAAAAATGCAACATTATGTCATACAGTCTAGACAGATTGATTTATGGCGTGATGTCATCTGCTGACCGCACAGGTGGAAGAGGTTAACAGTAGCTGAAAAGAATACTTTCTTTCAACCTTGAGGTGAATGGAGCAAGTCTGGAAGTGGAGGGGCCTTCTCTGGAGGGCTTAGACAAGCCTTCTCTTGAAGAGGCCAAACCTTCTCTTGAAGAGGACAAACCTTCTCTTGAAGACGACAAACCTTCTCTTGAAGAGGCCAAGCCTTCTCTTGAAGAGGCCGAACCTTCTCTTGAAGAGGCCAAACCTTCTCTTGAAGACGACAAGCCTTCTCTTGAAGACGACAAACATTCTCTTGAAGAGGCCAAACCTTCTCTTGAAGACGACAAGCCTTCTCTTGAAGACGACAAACATTCTCTTGAAGAGGCCAAACCTTCTCTTGAAGACGACAAACCTTCTCTTGAAGACGACAAGCTTTCTCTTGAAGAGGCCAAACCTTCTCTTGAAGACGACAAACCTTCTCTTGAAGACGACAAGCCTTCTCTTGAAGAGGCCAAACCTTCTCTTGAAGAGGCCAAGCCTTCTCTTGAAGAGGCCAAACCTTCTCTTGAAGAGGCCAAGCCTTCTCTTGAAGACGACAAACCTTCTCTTGAAGACGACAAACCTTCTCTTGAAGAGGCCATGCCTTCTCTTGAAGAGGCCAAACCTTCTCTTGAAGAGGCCAAGCCTTCTCTTGAAGACGACAAACCTTCTCTTGAAGAGGCCAAACCTTCTCTGGAGGATGATGTGCCTTTTCTGAACTCTGAGAAACGTTTTCTCTCCATCTGGTGCAGTGTAGGTCAGTTTCCTCTTCAGCCTATGTGTATTCTCACTGTACTGCTCAGGTTCTGATTCAGAAGTCGCCATGTGTTTGCCACTTGAAGTCGTTGGTGACCTGCGCTGAATGGCAGTTTTGTATTCAGCAGATTGTCCGTTTGTTATCATACAATCGGACTCATCAGAAGTGTCCTTGCTTTCGGTTGTGGTTGGAAGTCTCCTCTCTTCACACTTGCGTACATTCTTTGCAAAATTGCCATCATCACTCTCAGAGTCAGACTCGGGTAAAGGAGGACTCTGCGATAGGCTACGTCTGACGTGTCCTCGCCTTCTTCATCCTTACTATCTGACTTGGAGGGAGATCTTCGGAAGCTCAAGATGTTGAGTAATCAGAACTGTGTTCAGTTTCAGAGGTACTTAGGTCCTCATCACATTCAGGGTCAGACTCAACTTCACATGAAGGTGTCATTTGTGGCCTCGGGTTCTGATCCCTGGTCTGAATGTCGCTGTCCTCCTCCTCTGGGGCAGAGAAAATGGCACAGTGGGCATAATTGATGTTCTTCGCCTTTAGGAAACTGTTGAAAGAGTCAAACACCTCTATGTCAGAGGAGGCAGACGCCGCTGCTAGTTTTGAGGTGGAGTCTAGATAGATGGATTGTTCACGTTGCAGATCTTCATGTTCCAACCCTTCCTCTTTAAGCGAAGCTTCAGTCTTCACCGCACTTTCACACTGTGAAGAGTTAAAGAGTGCATGTTTAGACGATTCAGTATGTGATAGGCTCAAATCTCTGATTCATACATCCCATGCATACTTATGTGGACACACAGATATTGATGCCGGCATTGACGATGATACCACGCTAAAATACTGCAGGTACTGAGGGTGATACCAGGCTAAAACACTGCAGGGACTGAGGGTGATACCAGGCTAAAATACTGCAGGGACTGAGGGTGATACCAGGCTGAAATACTGCAGGTACTGAGGGTGATACCAGGCTAAAATACTGCAGGTACTGAGGGTGATACCAGGCTAAAATACTGCAGGTACTGAGGGTGATACCAGGCTAAAATACTGCAGGTACTGAGGGTGATACCAGGCTAAAATACTGCAGGTAGGGTATATTTGCAGTTGTGAAGATAATCTAACTCACTTGGAGTGTGAATGTGATATATCACAGGAAACTACTCAACCTCTATATATACTAGAGAATAGTCAGATTTAACTTCAGTTAGTAAATATAGAGAATAGTCAGATTTAACTTCAGTTAGTAAATACAGAGAAGTCAGATTTTACTTCAGTTAGTAAATATAGAGAATAGGCAGATTTAACTTCAGTTAGTAAATACAGTATAGTTAATAGTCCGATTTAATTTCAGTTAGTAAATATAGAGAAGTCAGATTTAATTTCAGTTAGTAAATATAGAGAAGTCAGATTTAATTTCAGTTAGTAAATATAGAGAAGCCAGATTTAATTTCAGTTAGTAAATATAGAGAATAGTCAGATTTTCCCTCAGTTAGTAAATATAAAGAATAGTCATATTTTACCTGTTTGTAAATATAGATAATAGATGATTTAATTGCAGTTAGTAAATATAGAGAATAGCTACTGATGTTTATATGATATGGACCTACCGTATGACTCCTACAATGTGATTGTAAGGAGGAAAGATTATTCACACATCCTTACGTGAACATATTCTGTACACTATGTTCTCAGTCACTCTATAGCCATGAATGCACTCCTGTCTCTGCTCAGTATCTGCTTCTGACACTATAAGGTAAACGGCCTATGATATATAAACAGCAATGGGAGATGTACCTTATTATGGATATGGACATAGACGAGACACAGTATATGCATCATGAGAACTTACATGTCCGAATTTACATGTTAAATATGTATCAAGTAATATGACTCTCTGTCTGTGAGAGATATAAAACATTACTGTGTTACGGTCTCTTCTATCCTCTGCTCTTTATCCTCTCCTCCCTTCTTCCCCACTATAATACTGATGAAAGAGCATTTTTACTTCACAAACTGTATGGATCCATATTAGGGATTTGGGGGAAATATCTAATAGCAATTTTTCTGACAGATATTGCGATTGCGATTCAATTTGCGCACAGACACACTTCAGCTAATGAAGTAAAATGTTTATCATCATCAACTATCCAGTTCGTTTTTATAGTGTAACGTTTTGATACTTAAATGTTAATTGAACGTACAGTAGAGAGGGAGGGAGGGAGAGAGAGAGACGGGCTCAGCCCCGCCCGCCCCCCTTTCGCTACTATTGAAACTCTGCTGTTTTCTGTCTGTGAGCAGGGTTAGCTAGCTTAGCTTAGTTAGCACTGTGGCTAACGTTAGTTTACCCCGACGTGGGCATCAGGAATAACGAGGATGCAAAGCTTGTTAGACGCATTGGAGTTTTCACTGCACATAGAAACAGCGCGGGGAAAAAAGCAGGGACTTATTTTGGGTTGCAAAATACGACCAAATAGGTACATTCTGGAGCCCTGCTGTAACGTCTTCACACACAGGCGTTTCACCAGCTGTTGGGCGTATACGTAGCTACCTTGGGCTACTTCTGATGGTAAGCATGACTGGCACGCAAGAAAAAACCTTGAATCAGACTCGCTGTATAACGTATCCCAAATCGCAGGCTTTGCGATTTGCTAATTGCGTCGTTTCAAATCACGATTTCGATTTTAAAATTGATTAATCGTTCAGCCCTAATCCATATTATAATAAACAATCTTATTGAACTTTAGGAATGGTCTCCTAATCATTCGGATATTCCTTTCAATATTAGTATTCCAATTTCTATTCTTTTTTTGTATCCACTTTTTCTCCTCCTGTTTTTCTGTGTTTTTCTCCCATCCCAATTTAGTCGTTATGCCAATTCCCCCCTCCCCTTCCTGGTCGTTGCTCGCATGTGCCCCCCACTGGTCAGTCTAGGGAGCCCTGAAGTCTATCGGATGCTTCCTCCGAGACATAGGAGACAGCCAGCAGCATCTTTTCACCTGCCAGCGCGGACTCTCATTGGTGAGGTGTAACGTGTGGGAGGTCACACTACCCTCAACTTCTCCCTCCCTCGCTGTGCAGGCGCCCTGACCGACCTGTAGGAGTCGCTGTTTACAACGAACAGAATACCACCCCACCGGCTTCACTCCCGCTGATTCTGCCAATTGAGCCAGTATGACTGCCGGCCAAGCCGGAGGCAACACTGACAGCCGGATTTGATACCAGTGTCTCTCGCGTTGGTGACGAGCGCTTAGTCCGCTGCGCCACCCAGCCACCTCCAATTTCTATTCTTAATACCTCGGACCACGGATCTTGATTTACATCGAAACACATCATTACAGTTATATAACCACCTGCTTAAACAGTGGGTCAGGAGGTAGAGCGGTCGTCTGGTAATCAGAAGGTTCCCGGTTAGACTCCAGCTCGTCCTGGGAAGTGTGTCGAAGTGTCCTTGAGCTAGACACATAACCCCCAACTGCTCTCGATAAGTAGGTTGGCACCTTGCATGGTGTCCTCTGCCGTCTGTAGTGTTTTTTAAGGTCTCCCATCCTCTTGAAGCTCTTCCCACACTGGTCACAGCAGTAAGGTTTCTCTCCTGTGTGTACCATGTGGTGACGTTTAAGTTCTGCCTTTGTCTTGAAGCTCTTCCCACACTGGGCACAGAGGTAAGGTTTCTCTGCTGTGTGTACCATGTGGTGTTGTTTAAGTTCTTTCATCGTCTTGAAGCTCTTCCCACACTGGTCACAGCAGTAAGGTTTCTCTCCTGTGTGTATCATGTGGTGACGTTTAAGATCTGCCTCTCTCTTGAAGCTCTCCCCACACTGGTCACAGCAGTAAGGTTTCTCTCCTGTGTGTACCATGTTGTGTCTTTTAAGATGTGACTTTGTCTTGAAGCTCTCCCCACACTGGTCACAGCAGTAAGGTTTCTCTCCTGTGTGTACCATGTGGTGTCTTTTAAGATGTGACTTTGTCTGGAAGCTCTCCCCACACTGGTCACAGCAGCAAGGTTTCTCTCCTGTGTGTACCATGTGGTGTCTTTCAAGATTTCTCTTTGTTTGGAAGCTCTCCCCACACTGGTCACAGCAGTAAGGTTTCTCTCCCGTGTGTACCATGTTGTGTGTTTTAAGATGTGACTTTGTCTTGAAGCTCTCCCCACACTGGTCACAGCAGTAAGGTTTCTCTCCTGTGTGTACCACGTGGTGTTGTTTAAGTTCTTTCATCGTCTTGAAGCTCTTCCCACACTGGTCACAGCAGTAAGGTTTCTCTCCTGTGTGTACCATGTGGTGACGTTTAAGTTGTGACTTTCTCTTGAAGCTCTCCCCACACTGGTCACAGGAATGACGTCTCAATTCCTCCATGTCTCTATTGGTTGCCGGGCAGCAGGACAGGGGGTGGATCTGGGGAACAGAGAGACAGAAACATTCAAATTAAGAGTTTATAAACTGGCTGTCTAATTTAGGGCTGACCTTCGAAGCTTTTTTTGGCAATCGAAGCTTCGGGGCCGAGATTCGATTTTAATTCGAAGCTTCGAATTTTTTTTTTTTTTTTTTATCTTATGTTGTGGGACTTGTACAGCACTTTCGTAAACGTTGTTGTTTTTAAATGTGCTCTATAAATAAAGTGGGTTGGATTAATTAATTAAGTAGCCCCTTTCGTGACTGACGCATCCAACAAGGTTTCACTCGGCTGTGTGATTTAATTCAAGGTGGATCGCTGTTGTCGTTTGAACAACTTCAGATTTCATGGGAACTACCAATCCCCCAAATCAAGAATGTTTAAGATGAATGAAGTAAGATTTTGATTATTTGAAATATGGCCTGTGTAGACTAAACTATGCACAGAATTATGTCAGTCTACAAGGTCCGGATTCTACATGGTCCGGCAATGTAGACCTTGTAGACTCCACTACAGACCAATTATCAGTGAATGTTCATGCATTTTTAAGAAGGGCAACTTCCACAAAAAAACAAAGAACTCACCAAAACATCTCAGTAGCACCTTATCTAAATGTTATATTTCATATATGGAGATTCATATTTATTTATGTATTGCATGCATTTCTACATTTTATTTCCTATTTTGTTTATTCATCCCAGTATCTTTCTTTCTTGTGTGTGGAATTCTACAAGGTGCGCGCACACACACACACACACACACACACACACACCTACACACACACACACGTACATTTAGTCATTTAGCTGACGCTTTTATCCAAAGCGACTTACAAGTTCTGTACGACAAGACAGCAAGAAGGGTACAACTCTATCAGCTGAGTAACAATGTTCATCAAAGTGTTGCGTGTTACAGTGTAGGTTAGTTTATTAGGACAAGTGCATGACAGTAAGGTTAGTCACGGTTAGATTTTTTTTTTTTTTTTTTTATCATTTCAGATAATGGTTGAAGAAGTGAGTCTTTAGTCGACGGCGAAAGATTGGACGGGATTCGGCTGTCCTAACTGGGATGGGTAGTTCACACACACACACACACACACACACACACACACCTACACATCGAAGTAAAAAAAAAAAAATTTTTTTTTTTTTTTTTAACTTCGATTTTTTTTTTAATGTTCGAAGCTTGTGCCATCGAATCGAACGTTCGAAGCTTCGAAGCATTTAAGACAGCCCTAATTGCAGTCTAAGGCTATGTGTAGATGTATACTTTAAGACCTTCTGATAAACCCTGCCTTACAGTGAAATTACAGAGGTGACTGTTCATTCTCCACTGGACACATAGCATGAGGTGACTGTTCATTCTCCACTGGACACATAGCATGAGGTGACTGTTCATTCTCCATTGGACACATAGCATGAGGTGACTGTTCATTCTCCACTGGACACATAGCATGAGGTGACTGTTCATTCTCCACTGGACACATAGCATGAGGTGACTGTTCATTCTCCACTGGACACATAGCATGAGGTGACTGTTCATTCTCCATTGGACACATAAGTAAGTAAGATGGTTTCATACAGAAATGCATCGAGGACCTTGTGCCGAGGAAAGAAATCTGTGTGTTTCTAAACCAGAAGCCATGGATTAACAGTTCCGTGCGTGTGGCTCTAGCAGAGAGGGACACAGCACACAGATCCGGGGACAGAGAGGAGAACAGAACAAGGTACAACCTCTGCAGTGAGATCACAGCAGCTAAAAAGGATTACAGAGTCAAGATTGAAGAACAATTAGGCAGCAATGACTCAAAGTGTATGCAAGGCACTACACACAGTAACAGACCTGAAAGGGGTCTCCAGCAGCACAGCTAACACCGCTGCCTCCTTACCGGACGAGCTGAACAGCTTTTACACCCGTTTTGAGGTTAAAAACAACACCCACCACCCCCACCCCGCCGAAATGAGCAGCTAGGCTGATGTGTGCGCTGAGTTGCAAATGTGCAACATTTGTATTTTATAAAAAAAAAAAGGGGTATAAATAATTTGTTTTCCTGTAATTTTTTCACCTAAACATCATCACCGGATCCTATTGCTTAGTCTTGCAATGCCATTGGCCAGGATATTTGCATATAAGTACGTACCCCCCACAAACTTCACAACTTCAAAATCCTTGAAGGACGAAAATTCTCTTTTTCACTGGACGGGATTCCTCACAAAAAAGTAAGTAAAATGCCTAATCTTTTTTGGGTGATCATTAGAATGTCTAGAACATGTACATATGTTATTATTGTGAAATATATCCCCCAAATGTAAATTAGAGCATGCTTTATACCTGTGGAGTCTTATAGTTTTCACAATACATTTATGTGTATTTTCCCCACATTACATTACTATATATATATATATATATATATATATATATATATATATATATATAGTGTAGGCTATGTGCATTTTTACTTTAATATCTAATTTCCAATAATATTTGTAACCATTGTAACCAATTGGTATTTTGTAACCAATTGTACTTGAAGACAAATATACTGCATTAGCTTATACAATGTCATTGCCTACAATGTTTTAGCAATCGGTTTGTGCTAATTTAGCAATTGGTTTGTGGTAATTTTTCCTGTGGGGGTTGCCCATGTCATCATTGTTCATGTGAGGGGTGGTGGGGATTGCCCACTTACGACCATCCTCAATCCCTTTGTTAGGCTAAGCACCATCATCACTCCCTTTGTGAGGATAAGCAACGCACATAGGTTGGCCAGACAGTATTTTGTGACTTGTGAAATGTGTCGTGGAATATATTATCATGTCATTATAGATTTGTGTTGAGATATCATTTTATACAGCTCGACTGTTTCAGTGTGACCAACTAGTGTAATGTGTGTGTGTCTCTTTAAGAGACTCCAAGGTACTGACATCTCCCCAGCCAGCCAAAACAATGTTGTTATTAACTCCTGTAGCTGGGAACCATTTTATTTTCTTTTATCATCCTTGCAAGTGTGTATTAAACTATGTTCTGCCATATAGGCCATAAGCCACATAGCTTGTGGGAACCGCTCTGTTCTCCTTAGTAGACAGCCATAACATAGTCATAATATTGATCATTCTAACCACCATCCTGGTTATTTTACATCATATGCATGTATCAACTGTGTGTTCAACGAGACTCACAACATTTGTGTTACACTGGTCTGATTCTGAACTGGGCATTTCCTTGTATGATCAAATAAGGGAATAAATCTCTCATTTTTATTCAGCTCTGGACTCAGAAAATTGTTATTGCTCACATTATATTATAAACTTCCATCACAAATGTGTACCTGCAGTGAGATGTCACAAATGTGTACCTGCAGTGAGATGTCTAAACACTACTAATGTACTAAAGGTATTTCTTTATTTTAATTTCAGAAAGGGATGAAGAGGCCTGTGGAGAGGCGTCCAAAGAAAACCAAGCACCCAGTGAACCCACTGACTGCCAGACTCTTCCAGGCACAGCTTGCAACCTCTCTCATTCTGGTAAGAATCAAGTTCTGTTTACCATTTGTCATTTTAATATTTCAATGTTTGCAATATCTCAGACTTGTATCCTGATGAATCTTTGACATGTACATTAATTTATTCTGTTCTAATCAGGTGGACACTACAGTCAATACGTCAAAGAGGAGACGGCCATCTTCAGCTCTGGAAGAGAGTCCAAACCGCAATCCATGCAAGGCACCGTGTCAACATCGGCCATCAGATGTGCGCCAGGACCAGAGCATGTGAGCGGAGCGGCGTGGGGAGTGGAGCGGGTGGTTTTGAAGTGAGCGGCGGAGTGGGTTTTAAAATGGGTCAGAGCGACTCCGGAGCGAGAGCTCTCCTCCGCTCCGAGCCGTTCCCAGCCGCTCAGTGCACACGATCACACAGAAACTGATGTAATATACATGTAGTACAATGCCAAAGCAACAGGTGGCGATTAGGCCTGGGCGGTATAATTTTTTTCACACCGTCATACCCTGATGACCTAATACCCCGGTGTACGGTGTGTACGGTATATGACGGTATGACTTTCATTTTCATCAGCGTGGGGGGGGGGGCAACCCGTGTTACCAAGTAAACAAATCGCGGAGATGGCCAGTTAGCCCGCAGCATCCGAGTGCTACTATCATTAGCTCTCAGAATGGTAGCCACTAGCCAGAAGCCCGCAGCATCCTAGTAATACTAACGTTAACTCTCAGAATGGTAGCCAGGAGCCCCGCAGCACCCTAGTACTAGTAACGTTAGTATTGTGTATTCAAAAACGCACCGGACTGCGACGTAACGTTTTACCGGTTATGTGCTTGCTCCACCAGTCCACAACAACACACACTCTCGTTACCACAACGCTTTACGGTATTTTCACAGCACTGTCGGAACATTACCGTAAAGCGTGACCACCGTTGTGATACACATACACAACAGTTAGCTCTCAGAACAGCCAGTTAGCCTGCAGCACCAGGCAGCAACGGTAAGCGTGTCTCGACTCTCATTTAATTTCCAGTGAAGCGGGGTTTCCCCTCCTCCTCCTGTGTGTAGACAACCAGCTCTGCGGCTCGCTCCACTAGTTAGGACTGGTCTCACCCTCTGCTGGCGCGTGTGTGCAGTGCACTACAACCAACCACTGTTAAAACTCCGTTTCACTGTAATATAAACTGAAACGGATCTGTGATTTTGACGGTATTGGTTTTCAATACCGTCGGGATTTCTAAATAACCTGGTATACCGTAATACCGTCATACCGCCCAAGCCTAGTGGCGACCAATGAGAAGGGTGAACCGTCACTACATCCTGCTAAGTCCAAAGTAGAATCCGCCATCTTTAAATCACCTGTCGGGACCTCGGGCGAACATTTATTTCCAGTGAGAAACAAAGTCCAATAAAAAAAAAAAAAAATTATACATTCACTGTGTTCTGCCTCATTTATTGATGAAACGAAAACCAACATCTACACAATGTATCACCAAGAGCGGAGAGTTTATGTCTCTCAAAAAGCGAGAGACTAAACCTAACGCTGTTGTTGTTGTTAGCTTACATGCTAACGTGAATGGGATCGGACATAGCATTGCGGCTAGGTTAGCTACCATAGCTTAGTACAGCAGCTAGTTGAATGGATAAACGTTATTTAACATTGCAGAATGGGTACAATACAATACGGCACAATACAAACAGTTGTTAAGGGGGGGTGCAGAGTCATCAACACAATGTACCACCAAAAGCGGAGAGTTTATGTCTCAAAAAGCGAGAGACTAAACCTAACGCTGTTGTTGTTGTTAGCTTACATGCTAATGTGAATGGGATCGGCCATAGCATTGCGGCTAGGTTAGCTACCATAGCTTAGTACAGCAGCTAGTTGAATGGATAAACGTTATTTAACATTGCAGAATGGGTACAATACAATACGGCTCAATACAAACAATTGTTAAGGGGCCCAGGGGGTGCAGACTGTTGTAGTTTGGTCAAATCAAGCTAATTTACATCATGCTCCAAAAAAAGATTCTGCTGAGCGAGCTGTGGAGCAGGGAGCGCTTGACCTTGATTCGTAAATGAAGGTGAGCGGTGAGCGGAGCGGAGAGCGACTTGGGGGGGGCGGGCCAACATGAGCAAATGAGAGCGGAACCAGACGTCTAGAGCGAAGAGCGGATTTCTCTGGTGCTACGCTCCGCTCACATGCTCTGGCCAGGACCAAGTTGGACACTTCCCACGGAAGACACAGAGAGGGCGCTGCAGGAATAGTGGCTGTTCCGGGTACACCAACTTACTCTGCCACAAGTATGATGTTCGTCTGTGCATTTCAGGTGACAGAAACTGTTTCTGGGACTATCACTGCTAAAAAAATTTTCAATGCATCATGATGCGGACGACGACGATGTGGCATCGATGCAGTGATGGACCATAATCGATTATAGCCTACTAACGTTGATGTGTTAAAAGAAAAAAAAAAGAGATAGAGAGAGAGACTTAATTTTCCAGCCTCGGCTGGACAATAAAGTTGTAACGTTAAAAAAAAATGCAACGTCGCATTGAATTGTGGGTGCGACAGCGAGGCCAACACTACAGGACACATGGCGGAACAAAGTAGTAGTGTCCAGCGGCAGCAGCTGATAAAAAAACTTGCCCACGTTTTGGAAGTCAGACATTTGGGCACATTTTGGATTTTTTTCAAGTCACTGGGAAGCATGAACTGGACAAAGTGTGTGTGTCGTACAAAAATCAACCACGTTAGCTGGTTTCACCAGGAGCTAGCGTCTGCTCCAATTAAAAAAACGGTAGACCCAGCCCAGCCACGAATTGATGAGACGCTGTCAACATTGCCACCCAACTCTGAGAGAGGCAAGAGAATCACCCAAGCAGTGTCTGCTTTCATAGCTAAGGATTTAAGGCCTTATTCCGGCATCGAGAACCCCAGGTTTCGCCATCTGCTGAAGACCCTGGAGCCGCGGTATAAGCTCCCATCACAAAGCCACTTTACAGAAACAACTATACCAGCTCTCTACCGCGGAACCAAAGCCCAGGTAATGGACTCAATGAGTAAAGTCAAATCAAATCAAATGTATTTGTAAGGCCCGACAACACACGTTAATGTCCCCATGGGCCGTACACTTCTTCTTTAAACAAGTCAAGAAGAAACATCACAATAAGTCAAGAACAAAACAAGAACACCATAAGGTCCAAAAAATATAAAATAAATGCAAAAAATTAAATAAATGCAACACTCCCAGACATACCCCATGCGAAGGTAAGGAAAAACTCACTAATACCTAGCAATAGGAGGGGGTTAGAGAGTTCCCATGTTTGTAGTGGGCGGAGATGGAGCAATAAATACAAGCAGTGAGCATATGCATACATGGTGACAGTAGAATCATAGTATATAAGAAAATTGTGAAGACAGAGACAGAGGTTAGAAGGTTCTCCTATGTCTGCAGAAAGCAGACAAGGGAGCAAATAGACATCCTAACTAAACTAGACAGATTAATCTAAGGGTCAGGCCCCGACCAGGTGAGATCAGGGTAGGTTGAAGGAGAGAGAGAAAAGATGGGTCTTAAGCAGGGATTTAAAAGATTCGACAGAGCAGGCGCCCCTGACGACGGCAGGTCATTTGTTCCACAGGTAGGGAGCGCGGTAGACAAAGGCTCTGTGGCCGGCGGTTTTCTTTTTAACCCTAGGAATCGATAGAAGCCCTGCATTTTGTGAGCGCAGAGCACGAGCGGGCGAGTATCGAGAGATGAGATCGGATAGATAGAGCGGTGCAAGCTAGGGGTGGAACGATACGCATTCGAACCGTGTACCCTACGGTAGGGCTGGGCGATATGGCCTAAATATGATATCACGATATTTTCTGACGTTTCGGCGATACACGATACACATCACGATGTTTTTCCTTTTTTTCCTAAACAATTCATTATGAGGCTTACCAAGACAGTATTTGAGTTTGCAAGCTAACATTAAAGACAAAAGACTCATGCATTTAGCATTTTTATATTATATAGATTTAGATTATTGTATTCTTAGGTTATATATTTAGCATTTTACCCTTTCGTTTTTTTAGATTATATATTAGATTAGATTTAGATTATTAGATTATATATTGTAACTATTTATTTATGTATACATTTATTATTTGAACGGCTTAAGGCTATATCTGTACTTGATGTTTGTTTGTTGTGTTGCATACTTGAAATAAACTTCAATCAAATCAAATCAAACCCCCGCTCTTAAAAACAAAAACCTGTGTTTAACCTAGCCATCTATAAAACATCATGCTAAAACTGTGAAACAAATGTCCTACTCCCCTAAAGAAAGAAATACATAGCAAACATGACTCAGTTATCCAATAGTGCTGCTGCTTTTTATTTAGTTAAAATCATTTAAGACTAAAAGTAAAAGACTACAATATGACTACAACGGTTTCATGACGGCTTCCTGTCCTTGCCGGAAGTGCGTCGGATACCTAAGTTAACTTAACGTTAAATGTTCAACAACAGAACAGATTGCTGCTAATTAAACACTTCATGGAAACGGAGTAACGTTAACGTTATGTCGAGTTCATACGTGTAGTGTAGTATGAACTCGACATAACATTAACATTACTCCGTGTCCACTCTTGCGTCGCAGATGGATGGTACACTATGTTAGCTCCGTAGCTAATCCGCTCATAGACTAATTTATCGATAGCAGTACTGTTAACGTCGGAGCTTATCAATACTCCTGGGTTTCGGGGGGCATCCCTAGCACCGAACCACCGCTTCTCTGTCTCTGGCTAGGTGTGTGCGCTTGCGTGCGTGTATGTGCGTGTAGATGACGTAATTTGGGCGAGAGAGAGAGAAAAGCATTTAGCACTGCGCTTGTAAGTCTCATCTCAGCCGCGGCGGCCTCTAACGCGAGGGCAAAACATCACGATATCCACGATACGTTTAAAAAGTGTATCGTTAATGAACTGTACCCGATATTTATATAATATCGTCATATCGCCCAGCCCTACCCTACGGTAAGACCGCCACGGTTCGGGGCGTCTGTGTATCGTACGGTTCAGGGGATGCGCAAATAAAAAAACACAAACCTAAACTGACGTTACAACTAACCTAAAGTTAGTTTTGGTTCGTGTTAACGTTAGATAATGTACAAAATAAACGTTTTCCGCTGCTATAAACATCGCACTTTTATTTTGACAACCCCAGAAAGGAAGTCATTATATATGCTTTACCATCCTGATCTGTGTTAGCTCCGGTTAGCTCAGAGCGTCCGGTATAACAATACCAGCCATTGGATTACTGATTTCTAAATTGGGGAGGCTTTTAATCGTCAAGGTAAGAGGATTTCAAGTCATGGTATCCATAAACTTCAATCGGTTCGGATCCTTTGAATGAATGAGAATGTCAACAATCACGACGACACGTTGAAATCACTGGCTGCGCTCAGAGAGGAGTGGTTGGGCAAAAAATAGTTCAGAGTATATTTGCTTATAAAACGTAATTGTCTAATTCAATTATTTTTTATTTCTCCACGTGGTGAATACACAGGTCACAACATGTTTACATGAACGTTTTGGAGTTGTATTTGGAGTGTATTCTGCAATCTGTTAATAAACTTTTCAATCAATCAATCAAACTATACACTGTCAGGGAACGTCAGGCTCCGGCCCGCCTCACTTCCAGTGATGAAGCTAAGCTATGCTAACGGAGCGACTGTTCCCTAAGCTAAATGCACGCACAGAGACAAAAAAGATATGTATCTTCTTGTCTAACTCCAGGGAAGATGTTAAATAAGCTAATTTCCCAAAATGTTGGAGTTTTCCTTTAAGCCCGGAGCCCTATTTTCTGAAAATCCGCCTAAAATACATACCTAAGTAAATGGAATATTGCTCCACTTCTACAAGGTCAATTTGCATATTCTTGGTATCTAGGGACATCTATGGACCTCAGTGAATGTATTCCCAGTGTCAGAAATATTATGTCTATTACTAGGCTTGCTTAAATTGTGATGAAACAAGGAGAATATGAATTATGATTTTTCTTTGCATTTTGACAGTGAATAACACCATGCTAAAAATGACCAGACATGAAAAACTGCCACTGATCTCATTCAGTACCTTCTTGAGATCATGTGTACAAAAGATCTAAGGAAATGAATAAAGGGAAGATGATTAAACAAAGGGTTTTGTAGATAAAGTACTGAATTCTCCCATCCGGACCAATGCTATTTGAAATATTATTATAGAATATAGAATAGCAGGCTTATAAATGACCTTATTATAGCCAATTCGCACATTTATGGATTGTGCCAAATCTTATATTTCAAATGCCCGAGTTCAATTTGGATTTAGTATCACCAGGCGTGCATAAGAACAGAATGAAATCTACTGTATGTAGCTTTAAAAAATTTGCCAGGGTGGCACCATTTTGAAACTAATTTCAAATCTAATTGTTGCTACATGCTAAAAATAGGGAACAGAAACGAACTGCACTTCAATATATACCAATAACGTTAGGTTTTGTGGTTTATTATCAAGAGTAATAAGAGATATAAACAAAATTCATACAGAAGTAATTTGCTTGAAACCCAATAGAGGCCTTTGAGAAGTGTCGTTCGGAAAAATTCCAGCGCTCATCGAAAGCTGTCGGTGTCCTCTTCAAAATGGCCGCAAAAGAACCCCAGGCAGGCCCGGTACAGCAAAATGGGAGACATTGACAGTCGAGGAATGCCAAACGCATTCGATGAACTATGCCTGGCTGTGCAGGAAGGCGTAGAGTTCCCTGCAACCACCCTGGACAGGCTTGTGGTCCACAAGGATGAGTACTCCAAGCTCTTACTGTACCACGGCCAGGCCCAAACCATGGCCTAGGAATGGCCCGGAATGCCCTTACTTCCCTACAGGGAGTGGGTCAGCGTTCTCCTGGCAGGAGAAGCCCACAGGGCCAACCACGAGGGCGTTGCTGGAACCCTCTCACATATGAGGAACGAGGCTTGGACCGAAGTATGACCTTTCCGCTGCCATCCTTTCCGATGGTGGCGTGCTTCAGGAACCCAGTTTCCGCAGGTGCCACTACACACGTCTGAGATTGGGCAGGACCGACATACAAGTCCGCCGCCGTGTGGACTTGTGTGGCGGTTTATGTTCAGTTGGCAGTCGTGTGTAGTCGCATTCTAATGTGGGGGCCGACAACGCTGAGGACATTGAGGATTGCCCGTTTCTGGCACAGTTTAGGATGTCGAGGATTGCCTGTTTCTGGCATAGTTTAGAACGTCGAAGATTGCCTGTTTCCGGCGTAACTTGCATATTTTTTCACGGACGCCATTGAACTACCACTGTAGATGGAGCAAGAGTTGTATTTTTGTTTCCCTTAATATAAGTCCATTTGTATGGGTAGAACACTTTGTATGGTTTGGGTAGTTTTCTGAGCCCTTACGGCAAGAATACTAGGTGGAGAATTATTCTACGTTATTCCTACAGAGAGATAATTATTATTATTGTTATTCCTATAGAGACATTTTGCAAGTATTATTTATTGTCTGGTGCCGCCTAGTGGGCATTTACCGGTACGTGTGTCTGAGACTGTGGACAGGTGAGCTGCTTCAGCGTCGGCACGACGCACTATTTAAGCAACACTCATAGCCATAGGCCTGTAATGAGAAAAGCCCCGTGGGCGATCTAACTGGCTAGCGGTACGTTGCGTTGTATGCGCTGATTATGTTCGTAATTATCATTTATATATGCATAGCACATGTGGCTAATGAATGCCGTTTTGTTTCCCGTTTGTATAGGTAAATAATCTGACTGTTAACTGACGGTAAAGTGACTAATGACTGATGAATACTGCTGTCTAAAGACTACCAGTAATCTAATGGCTACTAATGACTAATGCTACTAGCTACCTGCTGTCTAATTGACCACCTGGTGGCTGTTTGCCAATGACGTTGGAGTTTTCGAGTGTTTGGATGCTATATCCTAATAAATAACATTCAAGCAGATGTCGGAATTGTTTCCTTTGGTCCGTATTAAAACAGTTGATCGCCTGCACCCTTCCAAAGGGGAGGTCTAGTTGACACATTGACAGTGACCGACTAGGTATTTGGACACCTATGTTACTCTATTTCATTATCACTAAAAGTGAATTGTCCTTATTGTATCAGAAACTTCAGAATGTTATCTTTTAAAAGAGACCAGGCTCATGCATGTGCTATAAGTATATAAAGTATAAAGATCAGCTTTGCAAAAAAAGTATGCAGTCCTCAAGTTCAAGTTTAAAAATGGCCACTTTTCTGGGCGCCAGTTAAGAGGTTAATGAATATAACTCGTCAGTTTCATCAACATAAATAATCCAATAAGGGCACGGTTGGTACGAAAGGGATGGTGATGATGTCTTGATGGAGCGCCAAGTGGATGCAGATAGGCTACATCATTTATGATAAATGTTTTATTTTAATAATAAAAAATTCAAATGTTGATTTAGAATTCGAATGTCAACCAACGTTATGAATGAAGCTTCGAAGCTTCTAACTATTCGGTACAGCCCTAGCTTTTATACAGGTGATGGCGGCTACCAACTCCAGCCATGACTGATGACTCCTGTGCGTAATCCTGCCAACATGGGAGAGGCGGTGTGCGGTGTGATCGAGCGCACATTTGGCATCTTAAAAAGCTGGTTTAGATGCCTGGATCGTGGCTGTGGGGCAATGCTATATCGTCGCCCCAAAGCACACCACTCCTTTGGGTGCTGGGTTAGGTAATAATCACAATAAAGAGAATAGAACCCGCAGACTCATATGCTCCAGAATAAACTTAATTTATAACATTTCGTCAGGTCCACGGGGAGTAGACGCGGGAAACATGGTCAATGAAAAGTCTATTCTGGAGGATAATGCAGGTTCTATTCTCTTACCTCAGGGGTCGGCAACCTTTACTATCAAAAGAGCCATTTTGCCCCCTCCTGCATGAAATAAAATTCACCTGGAGCCGCAAAACCTATTTACCCTTAAAATGAAGATAAGACAGTGTATAACGTTTTATATATATATGTCAGTGTTTCCCTTACATGCATTCAGCAGCGGCGCAGCTGCTATGAACTAGACCAGGGGTGGCCAACCAGTCAGAGACTAAGAGCCACAAAAATGACTGTGGCACCACAAAGAGCCACACCATATACCAGCGTTTCTCAACTTTTTTTCAGTCACGGCACCCTTCATGTGTTTATAGGTCTCACCCTCTGGCCTCTGAAGTTGCTAATGTCTTTTTTATTTGGGCCTCACAGGGTTAACCTCTTAAGCCCGAGATATACAGTAAAAGTGTATATTTTCAGCATTACGTTTGTTTACCAATTATTTTAACTGTTATTAGTGAAATATAAGATTATAGAAATCTCAGGGTATTGAGTCGGAAACCGGCGCATATTGACAGGAGGAAGTGGCACAGCCAAAAGTGAGTGTAGTCTTTTGAAGGAAGAGACTCTGGGCTTTCGAATTTCAAAAATCTACCCTACCTAGCTCACACCAGCCCCTGTCAATCATCTGACTTCTGGATTAACTTTTTTATTTCTCTTATTTTTTGGGATTATCTCCCACAAACCTGAATTATTATTGCCATAAAACAGAACGCAGTTAGTTTCTCTACCTTTCTGTGAACGTCTTGCAAAAAACGGTGTTGCAATACGATGAAAAATTGTGGAGAAATTTACATTATAAAAAAGATGGCAGAATTCAGTACTGTATCTACAAAACCTTCTGTTTAATCATCTTCCCTTTATTCATTTGCTTAGATTTTTCAGGTCTGGTCAATTTTAGCATGGTGTTATTCACAGTCAAAGATAAAAAAAAATGTTAAATAGAATTGATATTCTCCTTTGGTTCATTACAATTTACTCAAGCCTAGTAACAGACACACTATTTCTGACACTGATCCATATATGTCCCTAGATTCAGATACCAAGAACATGCAAATGGACCATTTAAAAAAAATTGTAAATGTTTATTCTATGTCCTTGTGGAATGAGTGTCGTAAAAAAAAATTATAATATATTTATTTTTTATTTTAATTTTTTTAAACTGGCAAAGAGCCGCGGGTTGGCCACCCCTGAACTAGACTATTACAAATTAAAATAAATAAATAAATATGTATTATCATTTAATTTGGGCTGTGGGTTTTAAAATGGGTCAGAGCGACTCCGGAGCGAGAGCTCTCCTCCGCTCCGAGCCGTTCCCAGCCGCTCAGTGCACACGATCACACAGAAACTGATGTAATATACATGTAGTACAATGCCAAAGCAACAGGTGGCGATTAGGCCTGGGCGGTATAATTTTTTTCACACCGTCATACCCTGATGACCTAATACCCCGGTGTACGGTGTGTACGGTATATGACGGTATGACTTTCATTTTCATCAGCGTGGGGGGGGGGGCAACCCGTGTTACCAAGTAAACAAATCGCGGAGATGGCCAGTTAGCCCGCAGCATCCGAGTGCTACTATCATTAGCTCTCAGAATGGTAGCCACTAGCCAGAAGCCCGCAGCATCCTAGTAATACTAACGTTAACTCTCAGAATGGTAGCCAGGAGCCCCGCAGCACCCTAGTACTAGTAACGTTAGTATTGTGTATTCAAAAACGCACCGGACTGCGACGTAACGTTTTACCGGTTATGTGCTTGCTCCACCAGTCCACAACAACACACACTCTCGTTACCACAACGCTTTACGGTATTTTCACAGCACTGTCGGAACATTACCGTAAAGCGTGACCACCGTTGTGATACACATACACAACAGTTAGCTCTCAGAACAGCCAGTTAGCCTGCAGCACCAGGCAGCAACGGTAAGCGTGTCTCGACTCTCATTTAATTTCCAGTGAAGCGGGGTTTCCCCTCCTCCTCCTGTGTGTAGACAACCAGCTCTGCGGCTCGCTCCACTAGTTAGGACTGGTCTCACCCTCTGCTGGCGCGTGTGTGCAGTGCACTACAACCAACCACTGTTAAAACTCCGTTTCACTGTAATATAAACTGAAACGGATCTGTGATTTTGACGGTATTGGTTTTCAATACCGTCGGGATTTCTAAATAACCTGGTATACCGTAATACCGTCATACCGCCCAAGCCTAGTGGCGACCAATGAGAAGGGTGAACCGTCACTACATCCTGCTAAGTCCAAAGTAGAATCCGCCATCTTTAAATCACCTGTCGGGACCTCGGGCGAACATTTATTTCCAGTGAGAAACAAAGTCCAATAAAAAAAAAAAAAATTATACATTCACTGTGTTCTGCCTCATTTATTGATGAAACGAAAACCAACATCTACACAATGTATCACCAAGAGCGGAGAGTTTATGTCTCTCAAAAAGCGAGAGACTAAACCTAACGCTGTTGTTGTTGTTAGCTTACATGCTAACGTGAATGGGATCGGACATAGCATTGCGGCTAGGTTAGCTACCATAGCTTAGTACAGCAGCTAGTTGAATGGATAAACGTTATTTAACATTGCAGAATGGGTACAATACAATACGGCACAATACAAACAGTTGTTAAGGGGGGGTGCAGAGTCATCAACACAATGTACCACCAAAAGCGGAGAGTTTATGTCTCAAAAAGCGAGAGACTAAACCTAACGCTGTTGTTGTTGTTAGCTTACATGCTAATGTGAATGGGATCGGCCATAGCATTGCGGCTAGGTTAGCTACCATAGCTTAGTACAGCAGCTAGTTGAATGGATAAACGTTATTTAACATTGCAGAATGGGTACAATACAATACGGCTCAATACAAACAATTGTTAAGGGGCCCAGGGGGTGCAGACTGTTGTAGTTTGGTCAAATCAAGCTAATTTACATCATGCTCCAAAAAAAGATTCTGCTGAGCGAGCTGTGGAGCAGGGAGCGCTTGACCTTGATTCGTAAATGAAGGTGAGCGGTGAGCGGAGCGGAGAGCGACTTGGGGGGGGCGGGCCAACATGAGCAAATGAGAGCGGAACCAGACGTCTAGAGCGAAGAGCGGATTTCTCTGGTGCTACGCTCCGCTCACATGCTCTGGCCAGGACCAAGTTGGACACTTCCCACGGAAGACACAGAGAGGGCGCTGCAGGAATAGTGGCTGTTCCGGGTACACCAACTTACTCTGCCACAAGTATGATGTTCGTCTGTGCATTTCAGGTGACAGAAACTGTTTCTGGGACTATCACTGCTAAAAAAATTTTCAATGCATCATGATGCGGACGACGACGATGTGGCATCGATGCAGTGATGGACCATAATCGATTATAGCCTACTAACGTTGATGTGTTAAAAGAAAAAAAAGAGATAGAGAGAGAGACTTAATTTTCCAGCCTCGGCTGGACAATAAAGTTGTAACGTTAAAAAAAAATGCAACGTCGCATTGAATTGTGGGTGCGACAGCGAGGCCAACACTACAGGACACATGGCGGAACAAAGTAGTAGTGTCCAGCGGCAGCAGCTGATAAAAAAACTTGCCCACGTTTTGGAAGTCAGACATTTGGGCACATTTTGGATTTTTTTCAAGTCACTGGGAAGCATGAACTGGACAAAGTGTGTGTGTCGTACAAAAATCAACCACGTTAGCTGGTTTCACCAGGAGCTAGCGTCTGCTCCAATTAAAAAAACGGTAGACCCAGCCCAGCCACGAATTGATGAGACGCTGTCAACATTGCCACCCAACTCTGAGAGAGGCAAGAGAATCACCCAAGCAGTGTCTGCTTTCATAGCTAAGGATTTAAGGCCTTATTCCGGCATCGAGAACCCCAGGTTTCGCCATCTGCTGAAGACCCTGGAGCCGCGGTATAAGCTCCCATCACAAAGCCACTTTACAGAAACAACTATACCAGCTCTCTACCGCGGAACCAAAGCCCAGGTAATGGACTCAATGAGTAAAGTCAAATCAAATCAAATTTATTTGTAAGGCCCGACAACACACGTTAATGTCCCCATGGGCCGTACACTTCTTCTTTAAACAAGTCAAGAAGAAACATCACAATAAGTCAAGAACAAAACAAGAACACCATAAGGTCCAAAAAATATAAAATAAATGCAAAAAATTAAATAAATGCAACACTCCCAGACATACCCCATGCGAAGGTAAGGAAAAACTCACTAATACCTAGCAATAGGAGGGGGTTAGAGAGTTCCCATGTTTGTAGTGGGCGGAGATGGAGCAATAAATACAAGCAGTGAGCATATGCATACATGGTGACAGTAGAATCATAGTATATAAGAAAATTGTGAAGACAGAGACAGAGGTTAGAAGGTTCTCCTATGTCTGCAGAAAGCAGACAAGGGAGCAAATAGACATCCTAACTAAACTAGACAGATTAATCTAAGGGTCAGGCCCCGACCAGGTGAGATCAGGGTAGGTTGAAGGAGAGAGAGAAAAGATGGGTCTTAAGCAGGGATTTAAAAGATTCGACAGAGCAGGCGCCCCCGACGACGGCAGATTATTTGTTCCACAGGTAGGGAGCGCGGTAGACAAAGGCTCTGTGGCCGGCGGTTTTCTTTTTAACCCTAGGAATCGATAGAAGCCCTGCATTTTGTGAGCGCAGAGCACGAGCGGGCGAGTATCGAGAGATGAGATCGGATAGATAGAGCGGTGCAAGCTAGGGGTGGAACGATACGCATTCGAACCGTGTACCCTACGGTAGGGCTGGGCGATATGGCCTAAATATGATATCACGATATTTTCTGACGTTTCGGCGATACACGATACACATCACGATGTTTTTCCTTTTTTTCCTAAACAATTCATTATGAGGCTTACCAAGACAGTATTTGAGTTTGCAAGCTAACATTAAAGACAAAAGACTCATGCATTTAGCATTTTTATATTATATAGATTTAGATTATTGTATTCTTAGGTTATATATTTAGCATTTTACCCTTTCGTTTTTTTAGATTATATATTAGATTAGATTTAGATTATTAGATTATATATTGTAACTATTTATTTATGTATACATTTATTATTTGAACGGCTTAAGGCTATATCTGTACTTGATGTTTGTTTGTTGTGTTGCATACTTGAAATAAACTTCAATCAAATCAAATCAAACCCCCGCTCTTAAAAACAAAAACCTGTGTTTAACCTAGCCATCTATAAAACATCATGCTAAAACTGTGAAACAAATGTCCTACTCCCCTAAAGAAAGAAATACATAGCAAACATGACTCAGTTATCCAATAGTGCTGCTGCTTTTTATTTAGTTAAAATCATTTAAGACTAAAAGTAAAAGACTACAATATGACTACAACGGTTTCATGACGGCTTCCTGTCCTTGCCGGAAGTGCGTCGGATACCTAAGTTAACTTAACGTTAAATGTTCAACAACAGAACAGATTGCTGCTAATTAAACACTTCATGGAAACGGAGTAACGTTAACGTTATGTCGAGTTCATACGTGTAGTGTAGTATGAACTCGACATAACATTAACATTACTCCGTGTCCACTCTTGCGTCGCAGATGGATGGTACACTATGTTAGCTCCGTAGCTAATCCGCTCATAGACTAATTTATCGATAGCAGTACTGTTAACGTCGGAGCTTATCAATACTCCTGGGTTTCGGGGGGCATCCCTAGCACCGAACCACCGCTTCTCTGTCTCTGGCTAGGTGTGTGCGCTTGCGTGCGTGTATGTGCGTGTAGATGACGTAATTTGGGCGAGAGAGAGAGAAAAGCATTTAGCACTGCGCTTGTAAGTCTCATCTCAGCCGCGGCGGCCTCTAACGCGAGGGCAAAACATCACGATATCCACGATACGTTTAAAAAGTGTATCGTTAATGAACTGTACCCGATATTTATATAATATCGTCATATCGCCCAGCCCTACCCTACGGTAAGACCGCCACGGTTCGGGGCGTCTGTGTATCGTACGGTTCAGGGGATGCGCAAATAAAAAAACACAAACCTAAACTGACGTTACAACTAACCTAAAGTTAGTTTTGGTTCGTGTTAACGTTAGATAATGTACAAAATAAACGTTTTCCGCTGCTATAAACATCGCACTTTTATTTTGACAACCCCAGAAAGGAAGTCATTATATATGCTTTACCATCCTGATCTGTGTTAGCTCCGGTTAGCTCAGAGCGTCCGGTATAACAATACCAGCCATTGGATTACTGATTTCTAAATTGGGGAGGCTTTTAATCGTCAAGGTAAGAGGATTTCAAGTCATGGTATCCATAAACTTCAATCGGTTCGGATCCTTTGAATGAATGAGAATGTCAACAATCACAACGACACGTTGAAATCACTGGCTGCGCTCAGAGAGGAGTGGTTGGGCAAAAAATAGTTCAGAGTATATTTGCTTATAAAACGTAATTGTCTAATTCAATTATTTTTTATTTCTCCACGTGGTGAATACACAGGTCACAACATGTTTACATGAACGTTTTGGAGTTGTATTTGGAGTGTATTCTGCAATCTGTTAATAAACTTTTCAATCAATCAATCAAACTATACACTGTCAGGGAACGTCAGGCTCCGGCCCGCCTCACTTCCAGTGATGAAGCTAAGCTATGCTAACGGAGCGACTGTTCCCTAAGCTAAATGCACGCACAGAGACAAAAAAGATATGTATCTTCTTGTCTAACTCCAGGGAAGATGTTAAATAAGCTAATTTCCCAAAATGTTGGAGTTTTCCTTTAAGCCCGGAGCCCTATTTTCTGAAAATCCGCCTAAAATACATACCTAAGTAAATGGAATATTGCTCCACTTCTACAAGGTCAATTTGCATATTCTTGGTATCTAGGGACATCTATGGACCTCAGTGAATGTATTCCCAGTGTCAGAAATATTATGTCTATTACTAGGCTTGCTTAAATTGTGATGAAACAAGGAGAATATGAATTATGATTTTTCTTTGCATTTTGACAGTGAATAACACCATGCTAAAAATGACCAGACATGAAAAACTGCCACTGATCTCATTCAGTACCTTCTTGAGATCATGTGTACAAAAGATCTAAGGAAATGAATAAAGGGAAGATGATTAAACAAAGGGTTTTGTAGATAAAGTACTGAATTCTCCCATCCGGACCAATGCTATTTGAAATATTATTATAGAATATAGAATAGCAGGCTTATAAATGACCTTATTATAGCCAATTCGCACATTTATGGATTGTGCCAAATCTTATATTTCAAATGCCCGAGTTCAATTTGGATTTAGTATCACCAGGCGTGCATAAGAACAGAATGAAATCTACTGTATGTAGCTTTAAAAAATTTGCCAGGGTGGCACCATTTTGAAACTAATTTCAAATCTAATTGTTGCTACATGCTAAAAATAGGGAACAGAAACGAACTGCACTTCAATATATACCAATAACGTTAGGTTTTGTGGTTTATTATCAAGAGTAATAAGAGATATAAACAAAATTCATACAGAAGTAATTTGCTTGAAACCCAATAGAGGCCTTTGAGAAGTATCGTTCGGAAAAATTCCAGCGCTCATCGAAAGCTGTCGGTGTCCTCTTCAAAATGGCCGCAAAAGAACCCCAGGCAGGCCCGGTACAGCAAAATGGGAGACATTGACAGTCGAGGAATGCCAAAACGCATTCGATGAACTATGCCTGGCTGTGCAGGAAGGCGTAGAGTTCCCTGCAACCACCCTGGACAGGCTTGTGGTCCACAAGGATGAGTACTCCAAGCTCTTACTGTACCACGGCCAGGCCCAAACCATGGCCTAGGAATGGCCCGGAATGCCCTTACTTCCCTACAGGGAGTGGGTCAGCGTTCTCCTGGCAGGAGAAGCCCACAGGGCCAACCACGAGGGCGTTGCTGGAACCCTCTCACATATGAGGAACGAGGCTTGGACCGAAGTATGACCTTTCCGCTGCCATCCTTTCCGATGGTGGCGTGCTTCAGGAACCCAGTTTCCGCAGGTGCCACTACACACGTCTGAGATTGGGCAGGACCGACATACAAGTCCGCCGCCGTGTGGACTTGTGTGGCGGTTTATGTTCAGTTGGCAGTCGTGTGTAGTCGCATTCTAATGTGGGGGCCGACAACGCTGAGGACATTGAGGATTGCCCGTTTCTGGCACAGTTTAGGATGTCGAGGATTGCCTGTTTCTGGCATAGTTTAGAACGTCGAAGATTGCCTGTTTCCGGCGTAACTTGCATATTTTTTCACGGACGCCATTGAACTACCACTGTAGATGGAGCAAGAGTTGTATTTTTGTTTCCCTTAATATAAGTCCATTTGTATGGGTAGAACACTTTGTATGGTTTGGGTAGTTTTCTGAGCCCTTACGGCAAGAATACTAGGTGGAGAATTATTCTACGTTATTCCTACAGAGAGATAATTATTATTATTGTTATTCCTATAGAGACATTTTGCAAGTATTATTTATTGTCTGGTGCCGCCTAGTGGGCATTTACCGGTACGTGTGTCTGAGACTGTGGACAGGTGAGCTGCTTCAGCGTCGGCACGACGCACTATTTAAGCAACACTCATAGCCATAGGCCTGTAATGAGAAAAGCCCCGTGGGCGATCTAACTGGCTAGCGGTACGTTGCGTTGTATGCGCTGATTATGTTCGTAATTATCATTTATATATGCATAGCACATGTGGCTAATGAATGCCGTTTTGTTTCCCGTTTGTATAGGTAAATAATCTGACTGTTAACTGACGGTAAAGTGACTAATGACTGATGAATACTGCTGTCTAAAGACTACCAGTAATCTAATGGCTACTAATGACTAATGCTACTAGCTACCTGCTGTCTAATTGACCACCTGGTGGCTGTTTGCCAATGACGTTGGAGTTTTCGAGTGTTTGGATGCTATATCCTAATAAATAACATTCAAGCAGATGTCGGAATTGTTTCCTTTGGTCCGTATTAAAACAGTTGATCGCCTGCACCCTTCCAAAGGGGAGGTCTAGTTGACACATTGACAGTGACCGACTAGGTATTTGGACACCTATGTTACTCTATTTCATTATCACTAAAAGTGAATTGTCCTTATTGTATCAGAAACTTCAGAATGTTATCTTTTAAAAGAGACCAGGCTCATGCATGTGCTATAAGTATATAAAGTATAAAGATCAGCTTTGCAAAAAAAGTATGCAGTCCTCAAGTTCAAGTTTAAAAATGGCCACTTTTCTGGGCGCCAGTTAAGAGGTTAATGAATATAACTCGTCAGTTTCATCAACATAAATAATCCAATAAGGGCACGGTTGGTACGAAAGGGATGGTGATGATGTCTTGATGGAGCGCCAAGTGGATGCAGATAGGCTACATCATTTATGATAAATGTTTTATTTTAATAATAAAAAATTCAAATGTTGATTTAGAATTCGAATGTCAACCAACGTTATGAATGAAGCTTCGAAGCTTCTAACTATTCGGTACAGCCCTAGCTTTTATACAGGTGATGGCGGCTACCAACTCCAGCCATGACTGATGACTCCTGTGCGTAATCCTGCCAACATGGGAGAGGCGGTGTGCGGTGTGATCGAGCGCACATTTGGCATCTTAAAAAGCTGGTTTAGATGCCTGGATCGTGGCTGTGGGGCAATGCTATATCGTCGCCCCAAAGCACACCACTCCTTTGGGTGCTGGGTTAGGTAATAATCACAATAAAGAGAATAGAACCCGCAGACTCATATGCTCCAGAATAAACTTAATTTATAACATTTCGTCAGGTCCACGGGGAGTAGACGCGGGAAACATGGTCAATGAAAAGTCTATTCTGGAGGATAATGCAGGTTCTATTCTCTTACCTCAGGGGTCGGCAACCTTTACTATCAAAAGAGCCATTTTGCCCCCTCCTGCATGAAATAAAATTCACCTGGAGCCGCAAAACCTATTTACCCTTAAAATGAAGATAAGACAGTGTATAACGTTTTATATATATATGTCAGTGTTTCCCTTACATGCATTCAGCAGCGGCGCAGCTGCTATGAACTAGACCAGGGGTGGCCAACCAGTCAGAGACTAAGAGCCACAAAAATGACTGTGGCACCACAAAGAGCCACACCATATACCAGCGTTTCTCAACTTTTTTTCAGTCACGGCACCCTTCATGTGTTTATAGGTCTCACCCTCTGGCCTCTGAAGTTGCTAATGTCTTTTTTATTTGGGCCTCACAGGGTTAACCTCTTAAGCCCGAGATATACAGTAAAAGTGTATATTTTCAGCATTACGTTTGTTTACCAATTATTTTAACTGTTATTAGTGAAATATAAGATTATAGAAATCTCAGGGTATTGAGTCGGAAACCGGCGCATATTGACAGGAGGAAGTGGCACAGCCAAAAGTGAGTGTAGTCTTTTGAAGGAAGAGACTCTGGGCTTTCGAATTTCAAAAATCTACCCTACCTAGCTCACACCAGCCCCTGTCAATCATCTGACTTCTGGATTAACTTTTTTATTTCTCTTATTTTTTGGGATTATCTCCCACAAACCTGAATTATTATTGCCATAAAACAGAACGCAGTTAGTTTCTCTACCTTTCTGTGAACGTCTTGCAAAAAACGGTGTTGCAATACGATGAAAAATTGTGGAGAAATTGACATTATAAAAAAGATGGCAGAATTCAGTACTGTATCTACAAAACCTTCTGTTTAATCATCTTCCCTTTATTCATTTGCTTAGATTTTTCAGGTCTGGTCAATTTTAGCATGGTGTTATTCACAGTCAAAGATAAAAAAAAATGTTAAATAGAATTGATATTCTCCTTTGGTTCATTACAATTTACTCAAGCCTAGTAACAGACACACTATTTCTGACACTGATCCATATATGTCCCTAGATTCAGATACCAAGAACATGCAAATGGACCATTTAAAAAAAATTGTAAATGTTTATTCTATGTCCTTGTGGAATGAGTGTCGTAAAAAAAAATTATAATATATTTATTTTTTATTTTAATTTTTTTAAACGGGCAAAGAGCCGCGGGTTGGCCACCCCTGAACTAGACTATTACAAATTAAAATAAATAAATAAATATGTATTATCATTTAATTTGGGCTGTGGGGGTGCTTAATGTAAAATACTGACCTGAGGAAAAGGCTGCAGGGAGACCATCTGGCCGCTTGTATGCGTCTCAGCATCAATGGGCCCCTACCAGTGAATTCCCCACCAAAGAGCCCTGGAGCTTTTCTTTCAAAAGCCCAGGAAAATGAAATGCTCTAAGGCAGAATGTAGCCTATGCCACTGAGACTTCTTAGGTGTAAAGTGCTGTTGTAGTGTTATGATTTGTGTATGTTAGACAGTTAGTATTTATATTATCTATTAAATCATCTATATCTATGTTCAATACAAATAGTGTACAAGTGTTGAGGCATGTCATTAATCTTGACATTTACTTTGATTACAACTACACTGCAAAAAAATCATATCACGTGAACATATCTTATATTTTTTTTACAATAAGTCTATATTGAGTAGAATTATCTTGAATTATCTTATCCCACTGGCAGATAATTTAGCTTTTTTTCCTGATTTGTCAATTTAATCTTGTTTTAAGAAAATGTTAAAATGACAAATCAAGAAATGAATAAGCAAAGTTATCTGTGGAATAAGATAATTCTACTCAATATTGGACTTATTGTACCAAATACAATATATTTTCACTTGATAAGATTTCTTTTTTGCAGCGTACAAATATGCAGCTACCTGGGCCTCCAGAGCACTTCCAGTGTCAGCGGACACACCAAAAACATCCTAGCAAATTCACACACACATGACTCCATGAACATGAACATGAATAAACTATCTCGAACAATTCTAAGGTAGTTTTAAGTAATTTCTCCGGCAGCGTGCGCTAATATGGATTCCGACGGCATGTGCACACGGCCGCACGCACAAATATGGATTCCGGCAGAGTGCGTGCAGCACAGCACCGCTGTTGAATTTATTTTCAGGGGAAACACTATGTATATTATATATAGAGACTAGAGGGATTGGAATTTATTCAAAAGCTTATTTCTAGTATGTACCTATTGTTATTTTTCGTTCGGTCTCAAGTGTCTGAGAGGAGACGGGCAGAAATGACAGCTGGCAACAAATCCATTCCGAATAAGAGACAGCGGACCCAGTACTTTGTTGGTGGTGTGAAAATATGCCTACAAACATTAAATATCTTTGGAACCGTTTGTATTCAATTATATCTGAATCGGGAGATTATCTTCTCTGTCAAAATTTTAAGTGCATCTCTCCGTGCATAAAGGCTGGCTGTACAGTGGGCATAGAATATGGCATATATTATTGAAATAATTGTTCTCTAATGAACACATCTATTTCTATATTTAATATAATTTCATATATACTCAAGTGCGCCGTCGGACAGATTCGGCCGTCAGACGTGCGTAATGGAGAGAGGAGCTCTTGTGGAGAGAACTAGGTCACAAGGTTGCCCTGACGACAGGCAGCTGGACTGCCCTGACGACCGAAAGCTATGTTACCGTCACTTGCGGGGGGATTACCCGGCTGGCAGAGCGGGCAAAGTCTGCGACATCGGTACCATCCGAGTGAGTGTGTTTGGACTGATTGTGACCAGGCTGCATGCGCTCATGTCTGACACCCCGGGACCATGTGAGTCAGCTGAGACAGGCTATTTATGTTCTATTAGGCCATCTTGTTGCAAAATAATAATAATAATAATAATAATAATAATAATAATAATTATTATTATTATTATTATTATTATTATTATTATTATTATTATTATTATTATTATTATTATTATTAATAATAATAATAATAATAATAATAATAATAATAATAATAATAATAATAATAGCCTCATTGAAAATACTCTTGGTGGTTAGTACAGTTGTTTATTTTCAGCGTTTATATGCGCGTATCTGTTATTTATTATCTGTTATATATTCTATTATCTGTTACATTTTCGTTGACATAAGTCGATTTTTCATTTTTGTTTATTTATGAAGTTAATATAAAACAGTGTTTAGAAATATTTTTAGTTCGTTAAATACATGCTTTCGAAACATTTTTGTGGGAATGATGTTTTTTTTGTTTTGTTGCTAATTTCTCGCCACATATCAAGCAGGTATGCCCGCATCGTTAGTAGTGAAAGCGAATTAATCTGTCCTCGCTTAATTAAACCCTCTACTTAATGTTTTGGGGATTTATCCATGGTTAGCTTATTGGGGGGTTGGAAACTTAGGCTACGTTTAGACGGAGAGAGTCTGAACAGAAACCGCAAATGTCGTCTTACGGTTTCACTTTTAATGTTGCGTTTAGACTATCGTTTTGGGATGGAATTCTCCGTGCAGACGAGGCTGTAACGACTCCAGACGACTGAGCCCCGCTGTCACACGATTGGCGCATATGTCACATGACGTGCTGTGAAGACCCGCCCTACTCTGCCTCTGATTCGCAGACTGTGGGTGGGGAATGTGATTGGACCAAAGCAGAGTCACTCACAGACAGTGGGTCCAGTCACGCCGCGGGACAGATTCTTGTGTATTTAAAAGTACTGCCAATGTAGCCTTCAGGTGATCGCCATGGATAGAATCAGACATGCTTTGTTTACGCTTCTAGGCTACTGGCGCATGCCTGTGATGTAAGCAGTACGCGTGACGAGAGCCTTGACAACCCTTTCGTCATCGTTTTATGCGGTTTGACAGTTTAGATGAGAGCGCAAAGGTTTATCGTTTCTAGGAATTCCACCCTGGAAGGTAGTCTCACTTTTTTGCGGTTTCACCCCGTAAAAACACAGTTTCCGTATAAACGAAAGGCACATCCGAAAAAATATTTTTGCGGATTCACCTGCTAGCGTTTCCATCTAAACGGGGCCTTAGCCACCTGCAGACGGCAGGGAGAGGCGCGGGGTGTTACATATATTTTAGTAGATGAAATATTAAACACTTTAAAATTTCAGTTCACAGTATCACATCAATGTCCAAAATTTAAATAAATAAAAATATATTTATTTCCATATTCTTTTTCAAACCTACAGGGAGCCACTGCAGAGTTGCTAAAAAGCCGCATGGCCGCGGGTTGCCGACCCCTGTCTGAACTAAACATTAAATACAACTTCATTTCTCACTCAGAAAATATTCCTAAATGAGAAAATATTTTCACTGGCACAGTGCCTAACTTCGGTCTAAAGATTCAGCACCATGGACAGGTCTGCTCAAAATAATTTTTTGGGGATGACAATGACAAACGAAAGATAGTGACAAAAACAAAGGATGCAATGCGTCATGAAAATACAAATTACGAAATAAACAAAATACAACACGAAATAGAAATGGTGAAAAATACTGTTAAGAGCTTCCCTCTCCCTCATTTCGGGTTTATGTTTTAAACTGCTCCGCGAGCCAACTGCGCTGACATATTATATCAGGAGCAAATTGCACACCTATGGGCGTGTTTGCGCTAGGATATCATCCGCGCAATATGTTCAGTGAATAGCTCGCAAAGACAAATGGAGCAAATAGCGGGCACTAATCGTGCGCAGTTAGGGGTGCTATTAGCGTGCGCAACCCATTCTTTGTGAATTCGCCCCTATGTGACTTCCTTCCCAAGCTGTTTTTTTTTTTTTATATATATATATATATATATATATATATATATATATATATATATATATATATATATCTTTTTCCCCCTCCATTTTCCTCCGATTTTCTCCCATCCCAATGTTAGTCGTATGCCAATTCCCAATCCCTTCCTGGTCGCTGCGCACTTACCCCCCACAGTCAGATCATCTGGGAGAGTGGAGGCTATCACGTGCTTCCTCCGACACACGTCCAGCCAATCAACCGCTTCGTTTCACCTGGCAGCGCGGATCCTCTCTGAGAGGGCGTAGCGTGTGGAAGGATCACACTATCCCACTCAGGTCCTATCCGCGCTTAGCAGGCGCCCCGACCGAACTGTAGGAGTCGCTGTTTACAACGACCCGGACCCACCCCGCCAGCTTCTCCCACCCTCTAATACAGCCAATTGTATTAGTGTGAACGGCCAGCCAAGCTGGTGACAACCCCGGAGCTGTGAGCTGGATTCGAACAGGCGAATACAGCTCACAGCTTCGGGGTTGGTGACGAACGCAATCTCCGCTACGCCACCTAACCGCCCCTTCCCAAGCTGTCTTAAGAAATCTTATGTATAAATGTATTTGCCAGGTAAATTACTCTGTAAATGAGATCTTCTTGGTTTTGTCCTTCAATCCCAGCAGTGGAAACACTGAGACAGTTGTCTTTATGCAAGACATTAATCTGTATTTTATTTTATTTTCTTATCTTTTAAACTATGTTTTTTCATGGTGCTTTTATATGTAATCTATTCTATTGTCCTGTCTTTTATATGGACCCGAGTCCGTAATAAAATGTAGATTGACTGACATCCATGAGGTGTTTAGGAATAATAAAAATTAAGAACAAAATTACTTTAAAGAATGTAAATAAAGTAGTAAACCGATCACCTCTGGCAAGCTTGTCTATGTCCAGCAGACCATCCTTGTTGCCACGGGTGATGGGAAGCGTGTGGACGTCTGGACAATCCATTAGGGTTTTCTCTAGACGTTGACACAAAGATGTCCAAAACAAATTCATCATGGTGGACGCAGTGGATTATTTGCCAAAAAACTAAAGGCTAAATTACAGCAGGTTAAGAGAAAAAGCTACCTTCATGTCGTTCATAATGTACTGAAAATAGCCTAAATCTGCCAGACTTCTTTTTGTTGTACTGTACTTGTGCTGTATAATGACAGCTAATCTAATCTAAATGAGGGAAACCTCCACTTCCTAACAAGTTGAAATAAAGGTTTGAAACGAAAAAAAAAGGAAATGTTAGCTTTAGGCTAGAGCGTGTTTACTTATGTCTTACTTTCACACTAAACTCTTGAGTCTCTTCTAAGGTTGATTGATTGATTGAAAACGTTATTAACAGATTGCAGAATGGGTACAATACAGTACATCTCAATACACACAATTGTTAAGGGGATGCAGACCAGAGAAAGACTTTCGGCTCTCCAAAACCATGCAACGTAAAATATGATTGTTATAACAGAACAGAACAATCACAAACTGAGAAAGTTTAGTCAAGCAAACAACACATTGGATATGTGACATGTTAAAATATGACTTACCAAAGAGCAGATAACTTTGCGTCGCTCCAGATGTGAAAAGGGATGTGGATAATTATATGTACTGACCACAGATATGTAGAATAGTTCTATGTACTGATCACAGACATGTAGGATAGTTCTGATCACAGACATGTAGGATAGTTATATGTACTGATCACTGACATGTAGGATAGTTATATGTACTGATCACAGACATGTAGGATAGCTATATGTACTGATCACAGACATGTAGGATAGTTCTATGTACTGATCACAGACATGTAGGATAGTTATATGTACTGATCACAGACATGTAGGATAGTTATATGTACTGATCACAGACATGTAGGATAGTTCTATGTACTGATCACAGACATGTAGGATAGTTCTATGTACTGATCACACAGACATGTAGGATAGTTCTATGATGAATTGAAAATGGGGGACCCTGATGTAAACAAGACGAAAGTCATTCTCTGGTCTGCATCCCCTTAACAATTGTATGTATTGAGATGTACTGTACTGTACCCATTCTGCAATCTGTTAATAAACTTTTCAATCAATCAATCAATCAAACTGATCACAGACATGTAGGATAGTTATATGTACTGATCACAGACATGTAGGATAGTTATATGTACTGATCACAGACATGTAGGATAGTTCTATGTACTGATCACAGACATGTAGGATAGTTCTATGTACTGATCACAGACATGTAGGATAGTTATGTACTGATCACAGACATGTAGGATAGTTCTATGTACCGATCACAGATATATAGGATATAGTTAACTTATATGTACTTATGTTAATTTACGTATCGTAAATGTCTATCGTCGCTTACTTTATCAATTTTGATTGGAAGCTGGAATCAAAATGCTTGAATGTTCCGAGAGATTGTATCGCAAGCTTCGTAACAAAGACCTGCGTCAAGCTAGCGACAACAATCGTTGTTTCCGTTAATATGTCCATTTGAATATCACCAAAGCCTAAACACCAGCAACACGTAGTCCATAGTAAACTGTAGCTCAATACAGCAGAAAAAGCAGTGTATAGCATCACTTGTAAAAGGTGTAAGACATTTTAAAACATTGCCTACCTGGTGTTTGGGGCTCGCTATCAATGACGAGTTAATGACGCTTTACTTCCGCATTCCACGATAACAACCAAGGTAGGTGGCGTGGAGTGGCGGAACTCTTAATTATACGGCTCTGATCCTGTCGAGCTCCGTGCAGAATCAATGCTACGCAGTCTGCTTCTACACTCTTGAGAGCGCCCTCTGCTGACCTGGAGGTATCGTAACATCTCTCTTCACATAAGCTGAAAGCATAATGTTTCTTTTTTTAGACTAACCACACCTGTGTCTCTTACTAACTCAAAGTGTATTCCTGGGTTATGATAACATCCCATAACCTTAACATCAACCTTAAGCTTACCCCACATTTTGCATACAATTAATATTATACTGTATACTTATAGCACATGCATGAGATGGTCTATTTTGAAAGGTAACATTCTGAAGTTTCTTACACAATAAAGAAAAATCACGTTGAGTGCTAATGTATTAGAGAAACAGAGGTTTGAATACACTGAAATAAAATGTTTTCTCTTTACTTTTGTGTTGACTTGCTGCTAGATGCCTGTTTTTGGGTTCCAGCTGAGAGGTAGGAGCTGAAGTCTTATGTAGTACAAGTTTATAAAAATCCGACAGAAAATGAGTGTTTAACAAAGGGTTTTGTAATGTGTGTACCGCAATAATTCAGCGTGATTATTCAAAATGGCTGTCCACTTCCATTCATTCAGACGTGCGCATCAAAACAAAGAACAAAAGTCTTCTTCTGCCCCCCCAAAGATTCAGTGATTTTATAAAGGAAAAAACACCTTATCCTTCCCCATCACCAGGGGCGTATTTGGCACGGGGGACGTGGCAATGGGTCCCCCCCATTTTTTCAGAATGCAGTTAATGTCCCCCCCCCGTCTGACTACCTGTATGCAAAGAGTAGTAGATGGCCCAGTAGAGCTGAGTCTGACTACCTGTTCTATTATTATGCAAAGAGCAGTAGATGGGGGTCGCATTCTTGCCCTGCAAGGGCCAAGTACCCACTCGCTAAAGTACTTGTCTTTGCATAATAATAGCTCGGGTCGTCAGCCTAGGTGTGTGTTAAAATACGTCAAACATATTGTTTACACTGTCTTTCTTCTATTATAACCCTCCCAAATCATATTCAGAAAGTATCACAGAGACTTCTATTGACCAAGGAATTAGTTATTATTTCGCGATTTATTCACATAACGTTATATTGTTTACACTGTCTTTCTTCTATTATAACCCTCCCAAATCATATTCAGAAAGTATCACAGAGACTTCTATTGACCAAGGAATTAGTTATTATTTCGCGGTTTATTCACATAACGTTATATTGTTTACACTGTCTTTCTTCTATTATAACCCTCCCAAATCATATTCAGAAAGTATCACAGAGACTTCTATTGACCAAGGAATTAGTTATTATTTCGCGGTTTATTCACATAACGTTATATTGTTTACACTGTCTTTCTTCTATTATAACCCTCCCAAATCATATTCAGAAAGTATCACAGAGACTTCTATTGACCAAGGAATTAGTTATTATTTCGCGGTTTATTCACATAACGTTATATTGTTTACACTGTCTTTCTTCTATTATAACCCTCCCAAATCATATTCAGAAAGGCACACACAACATATTCCAGTTAACGGTATATTTTTTTAATGATTCGTTATGGCGTAATCAATACTTCCATGCGTATAAATTGCGTTCGCGACCTCCGTGTTTTGGGGGTAGTCATCAGAAACCTCGGATCCGGGATTCGCTCCCATCCGTCGGGCAAGAACTGTGGGTTTTCAGCCTCTCTCTCTGGAGCTTAACGGAGTTTCTGGAGGAGTTTCTGGAGGAGCTTGTCGCGGCTCATGCGCATGCGCACGCTCAACCAATCAGAGAGGGGCTTCGCTCAACCAATCAGAGAGGGGTCTGCAGAAATAGAGTTCAACCAATCAGAGAGGGGTCTGCAGAAATGCGGCTACAGGCCCTAACCCCCCCCCCCCCCCCATCGACGTCACTCGCCACGCCCCCAAATCTGTCCCCGGCACACATTGAGAGAGAGTTATGCCAGTGCCCATCACACCCCTGGACCCATGCATGCTGAACACATTCACAGGAGTCATTTTTACTTACTGTACTTAGATTGTACTTAGGTTGTACTTTAGATTGTATATTGTATTGTATATTCCTCTTGTAGACACGTGAATGTGTCTAACTATAATCCATTGTGCTCCAACTGTATTCCTTGCGACCTAACTGTATTTATGATAACTGCTGTGTAATCTCTTGACCCATTTTGCCCTGGGACTCAGTGGGACAGTGTGGAAGACTATCGCCAGGGGGAGCTGGTGGGCGTTGGGCTGGCAAAGGAGACAGGTGAAGGAGAGGCTGGTATGAAGGAGGAGCTGGATACACGGGACTCTCTCTTTCGTCGAATTCCACAGAAGCAAGCAGGTGTGTCGGCGAAGAGCTTACCATACATAGGACATGTGGGATACGGCTCCTGCGTCCAGTCCGAACAAGTAACGTCGCTAGCCAATAGTTTATCATCCCAGTATAGTGATTAGGGCACGTTGACCCCAGAAGAAGACGTTCGACAGCCGGACGGCACCGCTGACCCGCCGCGAGCAGCGTTTAGAACGTATAGTCGGGAGAATCGTTTGGTCACACTGACCAGAGCTTAGCTCCAAGTATAGGCCTGTTAGCCTAGTTAGCTCACGCGTCGCTCCGCCGTCTTCCAGCCTTCGGAGCAGACACCGCCGCCAGACTTCTCCGGACTTCACCCGCCTCCAACATTCTCCTAGCCGACCGCCAGTCCAGCGATTCGCCTGCCTAACGTCAGCCCAGCCAGCCCCCTTGCTATCACAGGTGACAACCACGGGACCGTACGACGGCCAACTCGCGTCACAGACATTCGTTGCGGGAGCGGGCCAGCACTCGGTTGGTACACTCACAACAGGTACTGTTAGCGCTCCAAGCGCCCTGGAACATTATCGGCGAACATTCTCTTTTTCAATAGCATGCTCTCCAAGGGCGAAGAGGATAAGGTACTTTGAGCTTGCACGTGCACCAGCGATTAAGGGCGCCCCAACTTTATTATTTTGGTAATGCCGGCATTTATAAGGTATTTTGATTTTCAGTGTGGGCCCACTCTCTTTCGTTTACTGTAATAACGTGTGGTGCATATGGCACAATTGTGATTGTAATTATACTTGTTTTCTCACTGTGTGCTCCTGGAGCATTCCGCCAATCTCCTTGGTACTTAGTGTATGAAAAGCTTATAACCCATATGGGGACTTGTGCATGAGAGTGCATGTAAAGCTTCAGTAAAAATGACTGGGAATGAGTGTTTAACCCCTTCCTTCCGACGAATGTGTATTACTGTTTAACCCTTTCCTATCTATGGTCTATGCATAATTGGGGCAGGTGTTCTGGACAGGTCTCCACCAGTCAACAAGGAAAGGTACTGCTTTGGGGAGAAATGATATCATCTATCACTACTGCCACCGGGTGTGAGAGGGTGTGGGACGTATTAGGGGAAGTGTGGGTGTTTGGGGAATTACTGCAGTCGCCCTGGAGGGCAAGAAGGACCAGTGTAGAACCCCTAGGTTAATAAATCCTAGGCCCCATTCGCTCCATTAGCTAAATCCCAATTCTAGTACCCCTACACTATACAGTCAGGGACTCAGCCGGACCCAGATCTGCTGTGCTCCCACTACCTGGTGACAGTTCATATCCACTCTCATAAAGTAGGGATAATCCACCCTTCTACACTCTTTTACTTAATTTAATTAATTTACTGTATGAAGCACACTCTCAGGGACTCATACAGAACCACGCCTTACAACGTAAAGTACATGTATTTTATTGTCACAATTAATAAACAAACTTGAAACTTGAACTTGTAAGTCAACCCAACCTTGAAATTAACTGGCCGACATAGCTGATAAAGAGTAATGGGTGTCCAAGTGTCCAAATCCCCCCCCCCTCCACCCAACCCCCTCCAATGTACAGTTTCTTCCCCTTCGGATGTATATATTTTTTTATTATCTCTTTTTCTTACACAGTACTGTATATCTGTATGCCATAAATGTATTGATGAATTGAAAATGGGGAACCCTGATGTAAACAAGACAAAAGTATTTTTCTGGTCTGCATCCTCTTAACAATTGTTTGTATTGAGCCGTACTGTATTGTACCCATTCTGCAATCTGTTAATAAAGTTTTCATTCAGTCACTCAGAGCAGCGACACTGATTGGCTGAGCATCGAGTCCCTGAGCGGGTAGGAGGACACCTGACAAACCGAGGCTGAGTTTCACTAAAGCATCTCGGCGCAAAATATTCTATTGTCTTGTAATTGTATTAATTTGCCTTTCTTGCACCAATTTACAATCTAGGATTGTAGATGGTATTGGGAAAACGTTGATTGTCAAAGAGACAAAGCAATTTTGAATAACGTGGCTTGTCTCTTAGAATCGTCACGCTCCTTGTTTGTACCTGATGTAGTAACAGGTTTAATTTAACTTGAGCCAGTGCCGTTCAGTACAGCGTTAACTTGTCTAGTTCTCTAGTAACAATGTGTCGGTGAAACTATTATTTAATATGTACATTGAATTAATATAAAGCCGTATGACCAGGCATTGTATGGTCATAAGCCTAACCTTATATTTTGATAATAAATGGGTGTGTACCAAATCCAAGAAGCGTCTGATTAGCTACTTGCTAAGCTAAGCTATCCTGGTGCAGTTATTTTGATGCTGACAAGTTGACGTCCCACAGCCAGACACGTTACAGTGTGTGACTCTACTCTATAATAATAATATATTGTCAATCATCATCCGTATGTCACCAGGTGCTACTCCTGGGTGGGCCGCACCGCGGGCAAGTAGGTGGTGTCTCTGAGCCGTCAGGGCTGCCTGTACCACAGCACCGTCCAGCACGAGCTGCTCCACGCGCTGGGCTTTAACCACGAGCAGACCCGCAGTGACAGAGACAGCCACATCAGAGTCCAGTGGGAGAACATCATCGACGGTGAGATCTACACCCTACACCTCCAGCACCCAATCTGTCAGCGTGCTACAGTCTCTCTCTCTGGTTTTTGTAGTGGACTTTCCATTCTGTGATTTCAATAGTAGTTCTTTATCAAACAAATCGAGGATGATCAACATGGGACCAATATAAAACCATTATATATACTACAGAAGAGGGCTGTAAGAATCACACATAAAGTGAGTTATCGAGAACACACAAATACATTATTTATTAAATCTAGAATAATTAAACTTGAAGACATGGTTAAGTTTCAAACAATGTTAATTATGTTTAGGGCAAGAAATAATACACTGCCAGAAAAACTACAAAATCTTTTTCATTTAGAAAGTGAGTTAAAGTGAGTTTAGTAGGAGAAAATAAAATGTAATTCCAGGGCCCCGTGTCCATACAAGCCGATGTTGCTGAGGCAACGCGGGAGGCCAAGCCACTTCTTGATGTATGAACTGACTGTCCTCTCCAGCTTCTCGACTTTGGTCATGGGGATCTCGTAGACCGTTAGAGGCCACATCAGGCGGGGGAGCAATCCAAACTGCAGGCACCAGAGTTTCAGCTTTCCAGGGAGCAAGGTCTTGTCTATGCTGACAAGGCCTTTGATGATTTCTTCCCTCAGCTGATCACTCTGGTCTGAGTCTTTGAGGCTCGCATTGTACCATCGCCCTAGGCTCTTGACTGGCAGTTCCGACACCAAAGGAATGGGTGTATCCTTAATGTGGAACCTCTGGTCCACGAGTTTTCCTTTGACGATGGATATGCTCCTGGATTTGCTGGGTTTGAACTTCATCCGTGCCCATGTAATGTTGGCATGAAGCTTTCCCAGCAGACGTTTGGTGCATGCTATGGTTGAGGTCAAGGTGGTCATGTCATCCATGTAGGCGCGAATAGGAGGTAGACGCTGTCCAGATTGCAGACGTTCTCCTCCCACAACCCACTTGGAAGCTCGAATGACCACTTCCATTGCCATGGTGAAGGCTAGTGGGGAGATGGTACATCCAGCCATTATTCCCACTTCCAAAGATTGCCATGATGTTGTGTATTCTGTTGTTTTGATACAGAATTGCAGATCTTGGAAGTAATTTCTCACCAGGTTTGTGATGGTATTTGAGATGTGGAAGAAGTTGAAGGCTGTCCAGATGAGAGAATGGGGGACGGATCCAAAAGCGTTGGCTAGGTCCAGGAATAAGACGTGCAGGTCTCTTCCTTCCCTTTTGGCAGATTGAATTTGGTGCCATATCATGCTTGTATGTTCCAAGCATCCTGAGAAACCAGGAATGCCGGCCTTCTGCACAGATGTGTCAATCAAGTTGTTTTGCTTTAGGTATGTTGTCATCCTTTTAGCAACAATGCTAAAGAAGACCTTCCCTTCAACATTCAACAGGTTGATCTGCCGGAATTGATCGATGTTTGAGGCATCCTTCTCCTTGGGGATTACTACTCCCCCTGCTCTTCGCCACGCTTTTGGGATGGTTTGCTTTGTCCACATCACCTTCATTTTCCTCCACAGATAGCGTAAGATATTTGGGGAGTTTTTATACAGCCGGTATGGAACTCCATTTGGTCCTGGAGCTGAAGCTGCCCTTGCCTTCCTCACTGCTTCCTCAACCTCCCTCCACATTGGAGGACAGTCATCCAGCTGGTGTTCTGGTTGAGGAATTGGTGGCATGTCTGGTGGTAGTTCCCTCTGTTCATATCTTTTGCTGTCTGTGTGAGTTGTTTTCAGATGGTCCTCAAACTCCCTCTTTGGTACCTTAAGTGACCCGCTCTTTTCCTTTGTGAAGAGTCCTTTCACAAATCTGAAGGGATCCTTGTAGAAGGATGTTCTCGCTCTTTCCTTCCTCTTGCGTCGAGTCCTGAGGTTTTCAGCTCTCCGCAGTCTTCCCAGGCGTCCCTTCAGGTCTGTTTGCAGGAGGTAGATGCCCACTCTTTCCTCCAATGAGGCTCTCTTCCATTGCTTCCTCAAGTCCCTTCTCTCTTTGACAAGGCGCTGGATTTCTTGCTGCCTTCTGGACTTGGGAGGAGTTGTTGGTGTCATGTCCTTCTTTCCTGTCTCTTTTGTTCCGAACCTTTCTGCTCCATAGAAGTAGATCAGATCGCCCATTTTATCCAGTTTCTTTTCCACTGTTCCTTTGATTCCGTCCAGGATTTTGATCAGGTCTGCATCGATTGTCGCCCACTCTTTCTTGCTGCTGGACTTTGGCCACTTCACATGAGGTCTGTGGCCTTGCATGTTCTTCTCCAAAGAAGGTTGCAAGTGACTTGGTTCCAAGTTCTCTGATGTGCTTGAATTACTTTCAGCCACTGGGGTACTGATGCTCGGTGGACTGTGGGTTAAATCCTGCCGCTGAGCTTCACTCGCCTGACTTGACCTCTCTCTCAGAAGATAATGGTCAATGCGAGGTCCCGGCCTCACTTTCTTCAAGCACTTCATCCGGCCTTGATGTATTCGTAGGCCTCTGATGGATGTTATCTTGGACCAGCCACAGCTACATACTCTGTGCTCCTGTCCTTCAGTTGATGTGCCGATTATCTGGTTCGTCGTCATTTTCATTCCAGGGTCAGTTACCGGGTGGTCAGCCGATGAGTTCATCTTCCGCCCCCGCTCTCGCAGACTCTAGGGGTGTTTTTTCTCTTTAAACTTTTCGTAGCAATGAGGGGGTGGCTTTTGTGCACTTAATTAAGTGACGGAGCCTGCCATCATGATAGCTAGTCCATGACAGCCCCGTTGGAGTCTTTCCTTCCTGTCAGCTGTCTTTCCAAGCAGTCACATGGTCTTTCCCTTGTTGTCAGCTGCACTTTCACAGCAGTCACTGGATTTCTCCAGCTTATCAGTTGAGCTTAGCACCAAAAAGCTTAGCACCAATCGGCAAGCGTGTATTCGTTTTTTACTTCCAGAATGCCCTCCATTGATTTTGACGAGAGCTCAACAACAACAACGTTAGCCCCCCGCGGCCGACGAGTAGATTACCAGCGCTCCGCAGATGACTAAACGAGGCATAATGATTTTACTGCAACGAATGTTATAATAAAAGCCTTTCCATACATCTGTCTGATTGAAAACTTTATTAACAGACCGCAGAATGGGCACAACTCAGCACGGGCTGAGATATGAACGAGTAATGCTTGCTATCTATCTAGGTCGTCCTCGGACGTTGTTATGTTCGGTAAATACGCTGATGTTATTGAACGTGTAACTATATAACTTTAATGCCACAAAACGAATGCCTTTGTTAATCATAAGTAGTAACTTTGATGCAGTAGTGTGTGTGTGTGTGGGGGCGGCGTTGTTCAAAAGTTTGAACGTGTGGAACAGATTGACGCGACACAATCCTCTTGGGCAAAACATCACGATATCCACGATACGTTAAAAAGGTGTATCGTTAACACTATGATCGCCGATGACCGTGTTTAGACGTCATTCCTAGCCATGCTCATTCTGCCGAAGACGCCGTAACTCGTCTTTGATGTCAATATTTAAAAAATCTGTAATCGAAATCATATTTCCCTTCCGGAGCCCTGAGACACACTGCAAAGCTCCACTCAACTCTCTAGCGGTTCAAGAGCGCCATCTGGTGCCGATCGGCAGATCGCCAACCGAAATGACCCTTTGAACCGGTAGTGCTCATCCATATGTGGTCCGGGCACTCGCTATCGTTAGAGAGACTCCGTCTTGACACAGTGAACATCGATCGGTGTAAATAACTCAAAAAAACAACATGATTTGGACATATATACTATTATATAACCTGGAAATGGATCGGGGCATTTCTCCATCCCATAATAGAAAAAATTCTGTTCCACGCTCATCTGCCAGCGGCGCGAAGAAGCCACGGTAAGATTCAACGTTATATTCTAACGTGTTCCATTATAAACTGCTATGATGAACATATGACCCACTCTGGATGAATCATCTAACGCTGCCCACGGAATTATAAACGATCCCCCGTCCATCCGGTCATCATAAGATGATATGTAGTAACTCCTAGAAGCACATCCAGTTGAAATTTTTTATCTCGCACAGATTCCTACCAAACTGTGTTTGATCATCAATATAATGCATTTAGGGCTATAAATCACGTTCTGAAGAAAGCTGCATAAAACGATAAAAACATACTTATACTTTAGACCATATTTTAGTATGAATATGTGAATGAAAAAGTTTAACGTTGCTACACCCTGAACAATACATATAGGACATTGAATGGGCCATAATAATGGCAATTTAGCAATAGAATTTAAAAAGTTATAGCCCTGCAAAGAAGGGGAACTTCTCCATAGACAAATAGAGATGGCGAGGGATGGTAAATTATGAATTTAACCCATGGCGATCAAAGTGTTAATGAACTGTACCCGATATTTATATAATATCGTCATATCGCCCAGCCCTAGTCTCAGACACACGTTCCGGTAAATGCCCACTAGGCGGCACCAGACAATAAATAATACTTGCAAAATGTCTCTATAGGAATAACAATAATAATAATTATCTCTCTGTAGGAATAACGTAGAATAATTCTCCACCTAGTATTCTGGCCGTAAGGGCTCAGAAAACTACCCAAACCATACAAAGTGTTCTACCCATACAAATGGACTTATATTGGGGCGGCTACGTGGCGTAGTGGGCAAGGCGCTCGCCACGAATGCGGAGACGCTGGGCTCGCCTGTTTGAGCCCAGCGCTCCACATTGCTTTCAGTTTAGCTGGTCGTTCATACTAATACACATTGGCCGTATTAGGGGGTGGGAAACTGATGGGTGGGGATCGGGCGTTGTGGACAGCGACTCCTACAGGTCGGTTGGTGCGCCTGCGCAGTAGAATCAGGAAGTGTCGGGGGCAGCGTGAGCCTCCCACGCGTTACTCTTCGCCACTGAGCGATCGAGCTGCACAGGTGAAAAGATGCGACTGCTGTTACCTCAAGTACTTGTGGACCACAAGCCTGTCCAGGGTGGTTGCAGGGAACTCTACGCCTTCCTTCGCAGCCAGGCATAGTTCATCGAATGCGTTTTGGCATTCCTCTACTGTCAATGCCTCCCATTTTGCTGGACCGGGCCTGCCTGGGGTTCTTTTGGGGCCATTTTGAAGAGGACACCGACAGCTTTCGATGAGCGTTGGAATTTTTCCGAACGACACTTCTCAAAGGCCTCTATGGGTTTTCAAGCAAATTACTCATGTATGAATTTCTTTTATATCTCTTATTACTCGGGATAATAAACCACAAAACTTAACGTTATTGGTATATATTGAAGCACAGTTAGTTTCTGTTCCCTATTTTTAGCATGTAGCAACAATTAGATTTGAAATTAGTTTCAAAATGGTGCCACCCTGGCAAAAATTCAAAAGCTACTGTACATACAGTAGTTTTCATTATCTGTTCTTATGCACGCCTGGTGATACTAAATCCAAATTGAACTCGGGCATTTGAAATACAAGATTTGGCACAATCCATAAATGTGCGAATTGGCTATAATAAGGTCATTTATAAGCCTGCTATTCTATAATAATATTTCAAATAGCATTGGTCCGGATGGGAGAATTCAGTACTTTATCTACAAAACCGTTTGTTTAATCATCTTCCCTTTATTCACTTCCTTAGATTTTTTGTACACATGATCTCAAGAAGGTACTGAACGAGATCAGTGGCAGTTTTTCATGTCTGGTCATTTTTAGCATGGTGTTATTCACTGTCAAAGATGCAAAGAAAAAAATCATAATTCGTATTCTCCTTGTTTCATCACAATTTAAGCAAGCCTAGTAATAGACATAATATTTCTGACACTGGGAATACATTCACTGAGGTCCATAGATGTCCCTAGATACCAAGAATATGCTAATTGAGCAATATTCCATTTACTTAGGTATGTATTTTAGGCGGATTTTCAGAAAATATGGCTCTGGGCTTAAGAGGTTAAACAAGCCATTAGCTCCTTCTCAATCAATGCAGCAGCTCACATCTATTAGGATAACTTTTTTTTCAGTCTTATAAAACTTTTACTCATTGTAGTTACTTTATTGATATGACAGTTTTAAGTTTTAATTGAATACATTTTACATGAAACATGGTGAAATTACCTCCAAGGATGCAGCCTCCTCAGTCACTTCTTTATAGACCTGTTTCCCTTTATTTAAAGCTGGGATCCAGGGAAGAGGCTGTATGAAGGAACTTCTTCTCTGCCTCACTGTTGTACCTAGTATTTGAGATATGCAAAATTGGATTTTAGATTAGATAATGGGGGAAAAGATTTTTTTTTTTTTACATTTTGTCTTAGATAAATGCAACATTTAATATTTGTTGTCTACTTAGAATTGTTTTTAATGTAACAGCAAAATAATTCAGTGTTTTTTTATGACAACTGTCTATGCTGAAAATATCAATAAAAAAATTGCCATAAATAAATACCTCTTAACTCTTTGGGCGCCACCCACTTTCCCAGGGCTGTACAGTGCGACATATATATCGCACGTGCTACAGCAACAGCAGTCTGTGCGATGAATGGATTTACTTCAGTAGCACTGGTGCGATAGGCATTCGGTTCATATTGATACTCTTATTTTGAAAATCCTGTCACAGGTCTCATTTCCGCCTAAGCGCAGCTCCAGTCATAATATATCTGGGCTCCGGCAGCTAGCAACGGTCAGGTTCATATGATACTCTTATTTTGAAAAAAACCCATAGCAACTCCGCAATGTCATATCCGCCCCAGACCGTACTTCTGCCTTCTGCTCTCAGCCGAGCGGGGCTGCACAGCACAGCAGTGCGGCTATTTTGCGATCCGAAATAAGTCTGTGGTGTTTTTTTTCTTCTCACAACGGGTCAAATGCATCTAACACGCTTTGCATCGTCGCCATTCCTTTATGCCCACACCGCCCGAAATGAACGTACATTAGCATACAAGCTAACAAGCTAATCCTGATCAGAGGCAGAGCCATAGAAACAGTGTGGACTGGGGAAAGGGTGTGTGTGTGTGTCGAGAGGAGTGGAAGTTTGAAGACAGACTGGACTACAATATGATGTGGGGGTGGTGAGTTGAAACAGTGTGAATGAATGAAAACTTTATTTAACAGATTGCAGAATGGGTACAATACAGTATGGCTCAATACACACAATTGTTAAGGGGATGCAGACCAGAGAAAGACTTTCGTCTTGTTTACATCAGGGTCCCCCATTGTGTGTGTGTGTGTCCCAACCGACCCCACTTCTATGTTTCAATAAATTATTTGCATTTAAAACTATTAACGCTGACTCATTCCTTCAGTCCACTCAAAATTATGCTAATATTCCTTATGTTGTTTATGCTATTAATTGAAAATAGCATATGAGAGTATTATAGTAATAATAACACATGGCGATATACTAAAAAGCAATTTATGTATAATTTTTGGCTGGTAAAAAATCTGCCTTTTTTAAATCTACCAGCCAAATGGCTGGTAAGTCAAAAAGTTAAGTTTGTTCCCTGACTGCAACTAAATAACACAAATACAATAGGCACATTTGTGACTGTTACAAATATAACATGTTTTATACTTGTGCTACAAGATTTTGGCCAGTGCTACAAAACTATCAACCTCTGTAGCACCAGTGCTATGTGCAAAAAAAGTTAACGTACAGCCCATCTGTACCGCCTGGCGCCAGCATTATTGACCATTTTAGCGATGTTTGCAGACCCATCATGTGTTCTGTACTATAGCTATGGAGACAATAGTATGGCTCATTTGACAGGCATTGTTCATAGTCCATTACTGACTAATCAGTTCATTTCTACACAACATCGCCCCTTTCCAAAATAATAGTATTTTTTCATAGATCGCGAGATATGACGCGTTATATGCAATAAGCCAAAATCGTTCTGGTTGATCGCCTGAAACCCCAAATACTCCCAAATCAAAGGTATATACCATGTACATATGTGTCTTCACAAAATCATCAAGGGGGGGGGGGGGGGGGGGGGGGGGGAGACTAGAAACTGCGATTGTGTTTGTCGAGCATGTTTTATATCCTGTAAAACAGGACACTGTGATCGTTACAAAAACATGTTTCAGGTTCGGTAAAATACCTTAGCCAGAAGGTATTCCAAAAAGAATAATTCCCAGTGATCGCATCGCCAACGCGATTACCCATGTCTATACTTGTGTATACGTGTCATGTACAAAGGTCTGATGACTAGGGCTGTCTTAAATACTTCGAAGCTTCGAAGCTTGGTTCGATGGCACGAGCTTCGAACATTAAAAAAAAATCGAAGTAACATTTTTTTATTTTTTTTTGCCTCAAATCTCGCGCCTCCATTCCAATGAAACGAAAGTAAGCGGCGCCTTCCCGCCTCCATTCCAATGAAACGAAAGTAAGCGGCGCCTCGACTCCGCCTCTCTACAACAAGCATGTGGAGATTATCTGTGTTGAAAACAACAAGGACATGTGCAGCAGACATGTCGACGAAGAAGTCATCAGACGTGTGGTTACACTTTAAAATATGCAAAGACAATGCCCAAAAAGCAGAGTGCCAGATATGCCAGAGAAAATGGCATATCACAACTCTACAACTTTGTCAAATCACCTAAACAACTTAAGTATCGTTGTACACAACGGCGACGCCACACAACATTAATAAGGCTATGCCTATGCTGCTATGACTACCAAGTTGGCTAATTTAATCATCTGCTTTTGTAGGTGCATTGTCTGATATAATTATAAATTAAATATAATATAATTGTTTGCTTGATAGACGAAGGTTGCAACATAATTATGTAATGTCATGTCGTTGGCTGTGAGAGCAGCCCCACTGCACCCAGGCAGCGCAGCCGAGTGAAACCTTGTCACGAAAGGGGCTACTTAATTAATTAATCCAATCCCCTTTATTTATAGAGCACAACAACAAAGTTTACCAAAGTGCTGTACAAGTCCCACAACATAAGATTAAAAAAAATATATATATATCTTATAATATGTTTTTTTTCTTTATTTTTTTTTCTTGAAGCTTCGAATTGAAATCGAAGCTCGGCCCCGAAGCTTCGATTGCCAAAAGAAGCTTTGAAGGTCAGCCCTACTGATGACCATATGGAATATAGCTAGAGCGGGCTGTACATGAAACCAGCCCGTCCAGTAGGTGCTTTAAGCACAGCTCCCGGCAGGCAAGAAACAAACAAACGCGTTTTTCCAAAATAGTAAATGATATTTATTATAATGGCGATTGAAACCCACAGCAACACAAGTAGGGGAAAAGGTAATGGGAGAAATCGCTAATTGTGATAATTACTTCTTTGTATGTCTTCGTCTAAATTGATTTTCAATCATCATCTGGTGTTTTCAAACACACACACACACACACACAGAGTGCCCCTCCCCCAGTCCCCACACAGAAAGGTAGACTGCCTCCCCTCTCCGTCTCCTGTTCTCTCTCAGGGTTAGCTGCTTAGCTTAGTTAGCGTAAGCAGCTAACGTAACGTTAATTTAAATATTTAACGCGACGTGGGCATAAAGGAATGGCGACGATGCAAAGCATGTTAGATGCATTTGACCCGTTGCGGGAAAAAACAGCACAGACTTATATCGGGTCGCAAAATAGGCGCTCTGTAGCTCTGCTGTGCTGTACAGAGCTACACAGCGTTTCACACTACTATTCGTATCCAGCGGATACGACTCACCGGGTTTTCAAAATAAGAGTATCGCAATATGAACCGATCCTTTTTTGTTTTGTTTTCTTTACTCGCCAGTGTGGCGAGTGGTCTTCATGAATCACTCGCCAAACATAGAAAATACTCGCATTTGGCGAGTAAAATGGCCTAATTTCCTCCCCTTGTAGCAACGCTAGCACAGACACCTACCAGGTAGCAGTGTGAACCGGATGAACACACAGTCCCATACAATTATGGAGACAAGGCCAATATAATACAATAGTGGAAAAAAAACACAGTTCCACAACAGTGGCAGATAAAGGCAACCTCCAACATCGTGATCACTAGCCAGTGACACAATGAGGCACCCCGATGTGTGTCATCTTCCAGGTTAATAACCACTCGTCCCAGGCGCGTTATTTTTTTCCGTATACGCATTTTGCGGAGACACT